>NW_027206536.1:0-353339 GCF_024711535.1 Dipodomys merriami | reverse complement strand
CACATCGGGGGACACAGCTTGACACATCAGGATACACCGAGGGACACAGCGGGGACACAGCGAGGACACAGCGGGACACAGTGGGACACATCAGGACACAGCGGGACAGAGCAGGGACAAAGGGGACACAGCGGGACACAGCAGGAAACAGCTGGACACAGTGGAGGACACAGCGGGATTCAGCGGGGGACACAGCGGGACACAGCGGGGGACCCAGCGAGACACAGCGGGACACAGCAGGACACAGCGTGGACACAGCGGGGACACAGCGGGGCACAGCAGGGACACATCTGGACACAGCAGGGGACACAGCGGTGATACAGTTGGGACACAGTAGGACACAGCCGGGACACATCAGGACACAGCGGTGGACACAGCGGGACACAGCAGGACACAACGCGGAACACAGGGGGACACAGCGGGACACATCGGGGGACAAAGCTTGACACAGCCGGATACATGGCAGGACACAGCTGGGACACAGCGAGGACACACCGGGACACAGCGGGACACATCAGGACACAGTGGAACACAGCAGGGACAAAGGGGACACAGCGGGACAAAGCGGGACACAGCGGGACACAGTGGGGGACACAGCGGGGGACACAGCGGGACACAGCTGGGACACAGTGAGGACACAGCGGGACACAGCGGGATACATCCGGACACAGCTGGACACAGCGGGGACACAGGGGACAAAGCGGGACACAGCGGGACACAGCGGGGGACACAGCGAGGACACAACGGGACACAGCGGGAGATGTGGGACACAGCGGGGACACAGCGGGGGACACAGGGAAAAACAGCGGGACACAGCGGGACACAGCGGGGGACACAACGCGGGAAAGAGTGGGGAACACAGCGGGACACAACGGGGACACAGCCGGGGACACAACGCGGGAAAGAGTGGGGAACACAGCGGGACACAACGGGGACACAGTTGGACACAGCGGGATACACAGCGGGACACAGCGGGGACACAGCGAGGACACAGCGAAGACACAGCGGGACACAGCGGACAAAACGGGACACAGTGGGACACAGCGGGGACACAGCGGGGACACAACAGCGGACACAGCAGGACATAGCGGAGCACAGCGGGACACAGTGGGGGAAACAGGGAACAAAGCAGAGAACACAGCGGGACACAGTGGGGACCCAGCATGACACAGTGGGGACACAGCAGGGACACAGCGGGACACAGCTGTGACACACCGGGGGCAACAGCGGGGGAAACAGTGGGGGACACAGCGGGGAACACATCGGGACACAGCGGGGACAAAGCTGGACGCAGCGAGATACACAGCGGGACATAGCGGGGACAGAGCAAGGACACAGTGGGACACTACGGGACACAGCAGGACACAGCGGAACACAGCGGGAGCACAGCGGGGACACAGCAGCGGACACAGAGGGACACAGCAGGACACAGCGGGACACAGCGGGGGACACAGTGGAGGACACAGCGGGTGACACAACGAAACACAGCAGGGACACAGCAGGACACAGTGGGGACACATCGATGACACAACGGGATACAGCGGGGCACAGGGGTCACAGCGGAGACACATCGGGACACAGCGGGGCCACAGCTGGACACAGCGGGACACAGCGGGGGCCACAGCGGGGGAATCAGTGGGGAACACAGCGGGACACTGTGAGGACACAGTTGGAAACAGCGGGATACACAGCGGTACACATCGGGGACACAGTGAGGACACAGCGAGGACACAGCGAGACACCACAGCAGGGGACACAGGGGACACAGCGGAGAACATAGCGGGACACAGCGGGGACACAGCAGGACACAGTGGGGACACAGCAAGAACACAGTGGGACACAACGGGACACAGCGAGGACACAGCGGGACACCGCGGGGACACCGCGGGGGACACAGCGGGACACACCAGGGAAAACAGCGAGGACAGAGCGGGACACAGGGGGGACACAGCAGGGACACTGTGAGGACACAGTGGCACACAGCGTAGGACACAGCTGGGGACACAACGGAACACAGAGTGGGACACAGCGGGACACAGCGGGACACAGCGGGGACAAAGCGGGAGACACAGTGGGGGACAGAGCGGGACACAGCGGGGGACACAAGGAGGACACAGTGGGACACAAGGAGGACACAGCGGGGGACACAGCGGGGGACAAAGCAGGATACCACTGGATACAGCAGAACACAGCGGAACACAGTGGGGACACTTTGGGGACACCGCGGGGGACACAGCGGGACACAGCGGGACTCATCAGTTAACACAAGGGAACATAGCGGGGGACAGAGTGGGGGACACAGCAGGACATAGCGGGGACACAGCGGGGACACAGAGGGACACTGCGGGACACATCGTGGACAGAGCGGGACACAGCGGGACACAGCGGAGACACAGCGTGACACATCGGGGACACAGCGGGACACAGCGGGACACAGCGGGGTACAGTGGGGGACACAACGCTACACAGCGAGGACACAGCGGGACACAGCGGCGACACAGCGGGAACTCATCTGGACTCAGCGTGATACACAGCGGGACAAAGCGGGGACACAGCGAGTGCACAGCGGGACACAGCAGGACACAGAGGGACAGAGTGGGGGACACAGCGGGACACAGCGGAAACAACGGGACACAGCGGGAGACACAGCGTGACACAGCGGGGTCACAGCGGGACACAGCTGGGGACACAGCAGGGACCCAACGGGGGACACAGCGAGGACACAGCAGGACACAGTGGGGACACAGCGGGACACAGCGGGACACAGCGGGGATACAGCGGGGACACAGTGAGGAAACAGCGGGACACAACGGGGAACACAGCGAGGACACAGCGGGACACAGCGGGACACATCGGGGACACAGCGGGGACACAGCCCGGGACACAGCGGGACACAGCGGGGGACAGAGGGTACACAGCAGGACACAGCTTGACACAGCGGGATACAGCAGGGATACAGCGAGGGACAGCGGGGACACCGCGGGACACAGCGGAGACACAAAGGGGGACAGAGGGGACACAGCGGGACACAATGGGACACAGCGGGACACAGCGGGGGACACAGATGGACACAGACGACACAGCCACGACAAAGCGGGAACACAGCTGGACACAGCTGGATACACAGCGGGACACAGCGGGGACAAAGCGAGCACACAGCAGGACACAGCGGGACACAGCGGGACAGAGCGGGGGACACAGCGGGACACAGCGGGACACAGCGGGACACTGCGGGGGACACAGCGTGACACAGCTGAGGACACAGCGGGAAACAGCTGGGGACACAGTGAGGACACAGCACAAAACATCGGGGATATAGCGGGGACACAGCGGATCAAAGTGGGGACACAGCGGGGACATAGTGGGGACAAAGCAGGACACAGGGTGACACTGCGGAACACAGTGGGGACACAGCGGGGGACACAGCGGGACACAGCAGGACACAGCGAGACACAGCGGGGACACAGCGGGGACACTCCATGGGACAGCGGGGACACAGTGGGACACAGCGGGGGACAGCAGGTCACAGCGGGACACAGCGGGACACAGCGGGGACACAGCGGGGGACAGCGGGGAAACATCGCACACAGAGGGGACACAGCGGGGACACAGCGGGGACACAGCTGGGCACAGCGTGATAAACATCGAGACAAGCGGTTACACAGAGAGGACACAGCGAGACACAGCGGGACACAGCAAGGACACAGCAGGACATAGCAGGGTACTCAGCGGGACACAGCGGGGGACACAGCGCGACACAGAGGGACACAGCCGCGACACAGCGGGGACTCAGCGGGGGACACAGCCGGGGATAAACCGGGACACCAAGGGAAACAGTGGGACACACCGGGACACAGCAGGGAAACAGCGGGAACAAAGTTGGGGACACAGCAGGGAAACAGCGGGAACAAAGTTGGGGACACAGCGGGACACAGCGGGGGACACAGCGAGGACACAGCGGGAAACAGCGGGAAACATCGGGGACACAGCGGGGAGACAGCCCGGGACACAGAGTGACACAGCTGGGGACACAGCGAGGACACAGCGGGGACACAGTGGGACACAGCGAGACACAGCGGGCCACAGCGGGGGACACAGCGGGACACAGCGGAGTACACAGCGGGACACAGCGGGGACACAGAAGGACACAGTGGGGACACAGCGGGGACACAGCAGGATACAGCGGGGACACAGAGGGACACAGCGGGGACACAGCAGGGCACAAAGCAGGGAAAACAGCTTGGGACACAGCGGGACACAGTGGTACACAGCGGGGACTGGGCGGAAACACAGCGGGACACAGCGGGGACACTCCAGGGGACAGCGGGGACACAGCAGGACACATCAGGGGACAACAGGGACAGGGCAGGTCACAGCGGGACACAGCGGGACAAGCGGGGGGACATCGCGGACACAGCGGGATACAGCGGGGCAGAGTGGGTGACAGCAGGGACAAAACGGGACATAGTGGGACACATCGGGGACACAGCAGGGTCACAGCAGGACACAGACGACACAGGGGCGACACAGGTGGAACACAGCTGGACACAGCGGGATACACAGCGGAACACAGCGGGACACAGAGGGACAGAGCGGGGGACACAGTGGGACACAGCGGGATACAGCGGGGGACACATCGGGACACAGCGGGGGACACAGCGAGGACACATCGGGACACATCGGGAACACAGCGGAGACACAGCGGGGGACACAGCGGAGGACACAGCGAGGACACAGCGGGACACAGCAGGACACACCGGGGACACATCGGTACACGGCGGGGAACACAGCGGGACACAGCAGGACACAGCGTGGGACACAGCAGGACACAGCGGGGGACATAGCGAGACACAGCGGGAGACACAGCAGGGACAAATCGGGACACAGCGGGACACATCGTGGGACACAGCTTTACACAGCGGGATACTCAGAGGGACACAGCGGGGACACAGCGAGGAAACAGCGGGACACAGCGGGACACATCGGGACACAGCGGGACAGAGCGAGGACACATGGGACACAGCGGGACACAGCGGGACACAGCGGGGGACACAGAGGGTGACAAAGCGGGTCACAGCGGGGACACAGCAGGGACACAGCGGGACACAGCGGGGACACAGCGGGACATAGCAGGACACTGAGGGGGACACATCGAGGACAAAGCGGGACACAGCGGGACACAGTGGGACACAGCGGGGAGACAGCGGGGGATACAGCGGGGAAACAGCGGGACACAGTGGGGGTCACAGCGGGACATAGGGGGACACGGCGTGGGACACAGCGGGACACAGCTGGGGACTCAGCTGGACACAGCAGGGTATACAGCGTGACAGAGCGGGGACACAGCGGGTACACAGCGGGATACTGTGTGACACATCGGGGACACAGTGGGACACAGTGAGAGACACAGCGGGGACACAGCGGGGAGCACAGTGGGACACAGCGGGGGACATAGAGGGGACACAGCTGGGACAGAGCGTGTGACAGCGGGGTCACAACGGGACAAAGCGGGGGACACAGCGGGACATAGTAGGACACAGCGGGACAAAGCGGGGGACACAGCGGGACACAGCGGGACACAGCGGGACACAGCAGGGACACAGCGGAACTCAGCGGTGTACACAGCTGGGAACACAACAGGACACAGAATGGGACAAAGCGGGACACAGCGGAACACATCGGGACACAGTGGCGACAAAGCGGGAGACACAGTGGGGGACAGAGTGGGATACAGCGGGGGACACAGGGAGGTCCAGGCGGGACATAGCGGGGACAGATCGGGGACTCAGCGGGGCACATAGTGGGGGACAAAGCAGAACACCACGGGACACAGCGGAACACAGTGGAGACACTGCGGGGACACAGCGGGGGACACAGCGGGACACAGCGGGGACTCAGCTGGACACAGCGGGGTATCCAGCGTGACACAGCGGGGACACAGTGGGGACACAGCAGGACACTGCGTGACACATCGGGGACACAGCGGGACACAGCGGGACACAGCGGGACACAGCGGCACACAGCGGGACACAGCGTGGGACACAGCGGGACTCAGCAGGGGACACAGCGAGACACAGCGGGGGACACAGTTGGGACATATCAGGACACAGCGGGACACATCGGGACACTGTGTGACACATCGGGGACACAGCCGGACACAGCTGGTCACAGCGGGGGTCACAGCGCTACACAGCAGGAAACATAGCGAGGACACAGCAGGACACAGCGGGACACAGCGGGGGAAAGAGTAGGACACAGCGAGGACATAGCGGGGGACACAGTTGGGACACAGCGGGACACAGCGGGGGACACAGCGAAGACACAGCGGGATCCAATGGGACATAGGTGGGGACACAGTTGGGGACACAGCGGGGAAACAGCGGGACAAAGCGGGGACACAGCGGGTCACAACGCGACACAGCGGGGACACAGCAGTGACACAGCGGGACACAGTGGGACACAGCGGTTACACAGCGGGACACAGCGGGACACAGCGGGGACACAGCGAGAACACAGCGGGACACAGCGGGACACAGCGGGGACAGTGGGACACAGCGAGAGACACAGCGGGGACACAGCGGGGAGCACAGCGGGACACAGCGGGGGACATATCGGGGACACAGCTGGGACACAGCGGGACACAGCGGGGTCACAGCGGGACACAGCGGGGGACACAGCGGGACATTGCACGACACAGCGGGACACAGCGGTGTACACAACTGGGGACACAACGGGACACAGAGTGGGACACAGCGGGACACTGCGGGACACAGCGGGACACAATGGGGACAAATCGGGAGACACAGCGGGGGACAGAGCGGGACAATGCGGGGGACACAGGGAGGACCCAGCAGGACACAGCGGGGACACAGCGGGGACTCAGCGGGGGACATAGCGGGGGACAAAGCAGGACACCACGGGACACAGCGGAACACAGCGGAACACAGTGGGTACACTGCGGGGACGCAGCGGGACACAGCGGGGATCACAGCGGGACTCATCGGTGAACACAACGGAACACAGAGGGGAACACAGGGGGGGACAGAGCGGGACACAGCGGAGACACAGCGGGGACACAGCCGGGGACACACCGGGGGACACAGCGAGGACACAGCTGGAAACAGCGGGACACAGCGGGACACAGCAGAGACACAGCGGGGAAACAGCGGGGGACACAGCGTGGGACACAGTGAGGACACAGCGGGACAAAGCGGGACACAGCGGGGGACACAGCGCTACACAGCGGGGCACACAGCGGGACACAGCGAGGACACAGTGGGACACAGCATGGGACACAGCGTGACAGAGCCAAGGACACAGTGGGATCCAGCGGGGGACACAGCGTTACACAGCGGGGGACACAGCGAGACACAGCGGGACACAGCGGGACACAGCGGTGACACAGCGGGTACACAGCGGGACACAGCGGGGGACACAGCGGGACACATCAGGGGACAGAGCTTGACACAGTGGGATACACGGCGGGACACAGCGGGCACACAGCTAGGACACAGCGGGACACAGCGGGGGACACAGGGGGGACACAGCGGGGACAGAGGGGACACAGCGAGGACACAGTGGGACACAGCGGGACACTGCGGGGACACAGCAAGGACACAGTGGGACAAAGCGGGACACAGTGGGACACAGCGGGGGACACAGCGAGACACTGCGGGGGACAGAGCGGGGACACAGCTAGACACAGCGGGACACAGCGGGACACATCGGGACTCAGCGGGACACAGCGGGGACACAGCGGACATAGTGGGACACAGCGGGACACAGTGGGACACAGCGGGGTCAAAGCGGGGACACAGCGGGGACACAGCAGGACACAGAGGGGACACAGCAGGGACACAGCGGGGAAACAGCGGGACACAGCGTGACATAATGGGGGACACAGCGGGACACAGCGGGACACAGCTGGGACACATCGGGACACAGCGGGGGACACAGCGGGACACAGCCGGACACAGCAGGGACACATCGTGTCACAGCGTGGGACAAAGCAGGACACAGCGGGGACACATCGGTACACAGCTGGGGACACAGCGGGACACAGCGGCACACAGCGGGACACGGCTTGGGACACAGCGGGACTCAGCAGGGGACACAGCGAGACAAACCTGGGGACACAGTTGGGACATATCAGGACACAGCGGGACACAGCGGGGGACACAGCTTGACAAAGGGGGATACACGGAGGGACAGAGCGGGGACACAGCAAGGACACAGCGAGACACCGCGGGACACATTGGGACACAGCGGGACACAGCGGTGTCACAGGGGACACAGCAGGACACAGCGGGACACAGCGGGGACACAGCGAGACATAGCGGGACACTGCGGGGACACATCGGGACACAGTGGGGGACACAGCAGGACACACCGGGGACACATCGGTACACGACGGGGAACACAGAGGGACACAGCGGCACACAGCGGGACACAGCTTGGGACACAGCAGGACACAGCGGGGGACACAGCGAGACAAACCTGGGGACACAGTTGGGACATATCAGGACACAGCGGGACACATCGGGGGACACAGCTTGACAAAGGGGGATACACGGAGGGACAGAGCGGGGACACAGCGAGGACACAGCGAGACACCACGGGACACATTGGGACACAGCGGGACACAGCGGTGTCACAGGGGACACAGCAGGACACAGCGGGACACAGCGGTGACAGAGTGAGACATAGCGGGACACTGCGGGGACACATCGGGACACAGTGGGGGACACAGCAGGACACACCGGGGACACATCGGTACACGGCGGGGAACACAGAGGGACACAGCGGCACACAGCGGGACACAGCGTGGGACACAGCAGGACACAGCGGGGGACATAGCGAGACACAGCGGGAGACACAGCACGGACAAATCGGGACACAGCGGGACACATCGTGGGACACAGCTTGACACAGCGGGATACACGGAGGGACACAGGGGGGACACAGGGAGGACAAAGCGGGACACAGCAGGACACATCCGGACACAGCGGGACAGAGCGGGGACACATGTGACACAGCGGGACACAGCGGGTCACAGAGGGGACACAGCGGGGACACAGTGGGGACACAGCGGGACACAGCAGGGACACAACGGGGATACAGCGGGACATAGCGGGACACTGAGGGGGACACATCGAGGACAAAGCGGGACACAGCGGGGACACAGCGGGGAACACAGAGGGACACAGCGAGGACACAGCGGGGACACAGCGGGACACAGCTTGGGACACAGCGGGACTCAGCAGGGGACACAGACAAACCTGGGGACACAGTTGGGACATATCAGGACACAGCGGGACACATCGGGGGACACAGCTTGACAAAGGGGGATACACGGAGGGACAGAGCGGGGACACAGCGAGGACACAGCGAGACACCACGGGACACATTGGGACACTGCGGGGACACATCGGGACACAGTGGGGGACACAGCAGGACACACCGGGGACACATCAGTACATGGCGGGGAACACAGAGGGACACAGCGGCACACAGCGGGACACAGCGTGGGACACAGCAGGACACAGCGGGGGACATAGCGAGACACAGCGGGAGACACAGCACGGACAAATCGGGACACAGCGGGACACATCGTGGGACACAGCTTGACACAGCGGGATACACGGAGGGACACAGGGGGGACACAGGGAGGACAAAGCGGGACACAGCAGGACACATCCGGACACAGCGGGACAGAGCGGGGACACATGTGACACAGCGGGACACAGCGGGTCACAGAGGGGACACAGCGGGGACACAGTGGGGACACAGCGGGACACAGCAGGGACACAGCGGGGATACAGCGGGAAATAGCGGGACACTGAGGGGGACACATCGAGGACAAAGCGGGACACAGCGGGGACACAGCGGGGAACACAGAGGGACACAGCGAGGACACAGCGGGCACACAGCGGGGACACAGCGGGACACAGCGGGACACAGATGGGACATATCTGGACACAGCAGGGAACACAGCGGGACACATCGGGGACACAGAGGGGACATAGCGGGGACACAGCGGGGACACAGCTGGACAAAGCGGGACACAGCGCGACACAGCAGGGAAAAAGCGGGGACACTACAGGGGACAGCGGGGACACAGCGGGACACAGTGCGGGACAGCAGGGACACAGCGGATCACAGCCGGCACAGAGGGACACAGCGGGGGACAGCGTGGACACAACGGATCACAGCGGGACACATTAGGGACACAGCGGGGTCACAGCGAGGGACACAGCGAGACACAGCAGGGACACGGTGGGGACACAGCTGGACAAAGCGGGGACACAGCGTGGGACACAGCTGGGGGAACAGTGGGGAACACAGCTGGACACAGCAGGGACACAGTTGGACACAGTGGAATACAAAGCGGGACACAGCGGGGACAAATCAGAACACAGTGGGGACACAGCGGGGACACAGCGGGATACAGCGGGGACACAGCGGGATACAGCGGGGAAACAGCGGGGGACACAGCGGCGTCACAGTGGGGGACACAGCGGGGAACACAGCGGGACACACTGGGGACACAGCTGGACACAGCAGGATACACAGCCGGACACAGCGGGGACACAGCGAGGACACAGCGGGACACAGCGGGGACACATCGGTACACAGCGGGAGACACAGCGGGGACACATCGGGTCACAGCGGGAGACACAGTGGCACACAGCTGGATACAGTGGGGGACACAGCAGGACACAGCGGGGGACACAGCGAGACACAGCGGGGGACACAGCGGGGACACAGCTTGACACAGCGGGATACACGGCGGGACACAGCAGGGACAGAGTGAGGACACAGCGGGACACAGCGGGACACATCGGAACACAGCGGGACACAGCGGGGACACAGGGGACATAGCGGGACACAGCGGGACACAGCAGGGGACACAGCGGGGGACACAGCTGGACACAGCGAGGACACAGCGGGGACTCAGCGTGGACACAGCGGGACACAGCGGGGACAGAGGTGACATAGCGGGACACAGCGGGACACATCGGAACACAGCGGGACACAGCGGGGACACAGGGGACATAGCGGGACACAGCGGGACACAGCGGGACACAGCAGGGGACACAGCGGGGGACACAGCGGGACACAGCGAGGACACAGCGGGGACTCAGCGGGGACACAGCGGGACACAGCGGGGACAGAGGTGACATAGCGGGACACAGCGAGGACACAGCGGGGGACACAGCAGGGAAACTTCGGGACACAGTGGGGGAAACAGCAGGACACAGCGGGACACAGAGTGGGACACAGCGTGACATATCTGGGGACACTGCGGGGACATAGCGGGACACAGTGTTGGACACAGGGAGGACACTGCGGGACACAGCGGAATACAGGGGGACACAACGGGGACACATCAGGGGACACAGAGAGAACACAGGGACACAGCGGGATACAGCGTGGACAAAATGGGGACACAGCGGGGTACACAGTGAGGACACAGTAGGACACAGCGGGACACAGTGGGACAGATCGGGACACAGCAGGGACACCCCTGGGGACACATCGGGACACAGCGGGGGACACAGCGGGGATACAGTTGGGACACAGCAGGACACAGCTGGGACATATCGGGATACAGTGGTGGACACAGCGGGACACAGCGAGGAACACATGGGGACACAGCGGGACACATCGGGGGACACAGCTTGACACAGAGGGATACACGGCGGGACACAGCTGGGACACAGCGAGGACACAGCGGGACACAGCAGGACACATCAGGACACAGCGGGACACAGCCGGGACAAAGGGGATACAGCGGGACACATGGAGACACAGCGGGGGACACAGCGGGACACACCGGGGACACAGCGAGGACACAGCAGGACACAGGGGGACACATCGGTACACAGCGGGGGACACAGCGGGACACAGCGGCACACAGCGGGACACAGCGTGGGACACAGCGGAAATCAGCGGGGGACACAGCGAGACAGCGGGGGACAGAGTGGGGACACATCGGGACACAGCGGGACACATCGGGGGACACAGCTTGACACATCAGGATACACCGAGGGACACAGCGGGGACACAGCGAGGACACAGCGGGACACAGTGGGACACATCAGGACACAGCGGGACAGAGCAGGGACAAAGGGGACACAGCGGGACACAGCAGGAAACAGCTGGACACAGTGGAGGACACAGCGGGATTCAGCGGGGGACACAGCGGGACACAGCGGGGGACCCAGCGAGACACAGCGGGACACAGCAGGACACAGCGTGGACACAGCGGGGACACAGCGGGGCACAGCAGGGACACATCTGGACACAGCAGGGGACACAGCGGTGATACAGTTGGGACACAGTAGGACACAGCCGGGACACATCAGGACACAGCGGTGGACACAGCGGGACACAGCAGGACACAACGCGGAACACAGGGGGACACAGCGGGACACATCGGGGGACAAAGCTTGACACAGCCGGATACATGGCAGGACACAGCTGGGACACAGCGAGGACACACCGGGACACAGCGGGACACATCAGGACACAGTGGAACACAGCAGGGACAAAGGGGACACAGCGGGACAAAGCGGGACACAGCGGGACACAGTGGGGGACACAGCGGGGGACACAGCGGGACACAGCTGGGACACAGTGAGGACACAGCGGGACACAGCGGGATACATCCGGACACAGCTGGACACAGCGGGGACACAGGGGACAAAGCGGGACACAGCGGGACACAGCGGGGGACACAGCGAGGACACAACGGGACACAGCGGGAGATGTGGGACACAGCGGGGACACAGCGGGGGACACAGGGAAAAACAGCGGGACACAGCGGGACACAGCGGGGGACACAACGCGGGAAAGAGTGGGGAACACAGCGGGACACAACGGGGACACAGCCGGGGACACAACGCGGGAAAGAGTGGGGAACACAGCGGGACACAACGGGGACACAGTTGGACACAGCGGGATACACAGCGGGACACAGCGGGGACACAGCGAGGACACAGCGAAGACACAGCGGGACACAGCGGACAAAACGGGACACAGTGGGACACAGCGGGGACACAGCGGGGACACAACAGCGGACACAGCAGGACATAGCGGAGCACAGCGGGACACAGTGGGGGAAACAGGGAACAAAGCAGAGAACACAGCGGGACACAGTGGGGACCCAGCATGACACAGTGGGGACACAGCAGGGACACAGCGGGACACAGCTGTGACACACCGGGGGCAACAGCGGGGGAAACAGTGGGGGACACAGCGGGGAACACATCGGGACACAGCGGGGACAAAGCTGGACGCAGCGAGATACACAGCGGGACATAGCGGGGACAGAGCAAGGACACAGTGGGACACTACGGGACACAGCAGGACACAGCGGAACACAGCGGGAGCACAGCGGGGACACAGCAGCGGACACAGAGGGACACAGCAGGACACAGCGGGACACAGCGGGGGACACAGTGGAGGACACAGCGGGTGACACAACGAAACACAGCAGGGACACAGCAGGACACAGTGGGGACACATCGATGACACAACGGGATACAGCGGGGCACAGGGGTCACAGCGGAGACACATCGGGACACAGCGGGGCCACAGCTGGACACAGCGGGACACAGCGGGGGCCACAGCGGGGGAATCAGTGGGGAACACAGCGGGACACTGTGAGGACACAGTTGGAAACAGCGGGATACACAGCGGTACACATCGGGGACACAGTGAGGACACAGCGAGGACACAGCGAGACACCACAGCAGGGGACACAGGGGACACAGCGGAGAACATAGCGGGACACAGCGGGGACACAGCAGGACACAGTGGGGACACAGCAAGAACACAGTGGGACACAACGGGACACAGCGAGGACACAGCGGGACACCGCGGGGACACCGCGGGGGACACAGCGGGACACACCAGGGAAAACAGCGAGGACAGAGCGGGACACAGGGGGGACACAGCAGGGACACTGTGAGTACACAGTGGCACACAGCGTAGGACACAGCTGGGGACACAACGGAACACAGAGTGGGACACAGCGGGACACAGCGGGACACAGCGGGGACAAAGCGGGAGACACAGTGGGGGACAGAGCGGGACACAGCGGGGGACACAAGGAGGACACAGTGGGACACAAGGAGGACACAGCGGGGGACACAGCGGGGGACAAAGCAGGATACCACTGGATACAGCAGAACACAGCGGAACACAGTGGGGACACTTTGGGGACACCGCGGGGGACACAGCGGGACACAGCGGGACTCATCAGTTAACACAAGGGAACATAGCGGGGGACAGAGTGGGGGACACAGCAGGACATAGCGGGGACACAGCGGGGACACAGAGGGACACTGCGGGACACATCGTGGACAGAGCGGGACACAGCGGGACACAGCGGAGACACAGCGTGACACATCGGGGACACAGCGGGACACAGCGGGACACAGCGGGGTACAGTGGGGGACACAACGCTACACAGCGAGGACACAGCGGGACACAGCGGGTGACACAGAGGGAACACAGCTGAGGACACAGCGGGATCCAGCAGGGGACAGAGCGGGGGACAGAGCGGGGACACAGCCGCACACAGCGGGGGACACAGTGGGGACACAGTGGGCCACTGAGGGGGACACAGCGAGGACACAGTGGGACACAGTGGAGACCCAGTGGGACACAGCGGGGGACACAGAGGTGACACAGCGGGACACAGCGTGGGACACACTGGGGAACATAGCGGGGTACAGCAGGGTCACAAAGATGGACAGCAGGGAAACAGCAGGACACAGGGGGGACACAGCAGGACACAGCGTGGGACACAGCGGGGACACAGCGGGACACAGCGGGACACAGCGGTGACACAGCGGGACACAGCAAGAAACACAGCGGGTAAACAGCGGGACACAGCGGGACAGAACAGGGACACAGCGGAACACAGAGTGGCACACAGCCGGACATAGCGGGACACAGCGGGACAAGCAGGGGACACGGCTGGGGACCCAGCCCGACACAGTGGGGGATACAGCGAGGACACAGAGGATACAACTGGACACCGAGGGGGACACAGCGGGACACAGCAGGACACAGCGGGACACAGTGGGACACAGCGGGGGACCCAGCGGGGACACTGAAGGACACAGTGGGGGAAACAGCGGGGACCCATCGAGACACAGCAAGGGACATAGCGGGGACACAGCTGTGACACAGTGGGACACAGCGGGGACACATCGGGACACAGCGGTGGACACAGCGGACACAGCGGGACACAGCGGGGGACACAGCGGGACACAATGGGGGACACAGTGGGACACAGCGGGGGACACAGCAGCAGACAGAGCGGGACACAGAGGGGGACACAACGAGGACACAGCGAGACACAGCGGGACACAGCAGGGACACAGCGGGGACACAGCGGAACACAGCGGGGGACACACCGGGACACATCAAGGGACACAGCTTGATACAGCGGGATACATGGCGGGACAAAGCGGGGACACAGCTAGGACAGAGCGGGACACAGCGGGACACATCAAGACACAGCGGGACACAGCGGGGACACAGGGGACACAGCGGGACACAGCGGGACACAGCGTGGGAAACAGCGGGAAACAGCAGAGGACACAGTGTGACCCAGCGCGGGACAGAGCGGGGAACACAGCGGGGACACTGCGGGACACAGGGGGGGAAACAGCGGGGACACATCGAGACACAGCCAGGGACACAGCGGAGACACAGCGGGACACAGCGGGGGACAGAGCGAGGAAACAGCGGCACACTGCGAGACACAGCGGGGGACATAGCGGGAAACAGCGGGGGACATAGCGGGGGACAGAGCGGGACAATCGGGACACTGCGAGACACATAGGGGGACACAGCGGGACACAGCGGGGAGACAGCCGGGACACAGCGGGACACAGCGGGGACACAGCGGGGAGCACAGCGGGACACACCGGGACACTGCGGGGGACACAGCAAGGACAAAGTGGGACACAGCGGAGTCACAGCGGGACACAGCGGGACACAGCGGGGGACACAGCGGGACACAGCGGGGGACACAGAGGGACACAGCGAGGACGCAGCGGGACACAGCGAAATACACAGCGGGACACAGCAGAGGATACAGTGGGACCCAGCGGGGGATAGAGCGGGGGACACAGCGGGGACACTGCGGTACACAGCGGGAGAAACAGCGGGGACACATCGAGACACAGCGAGGGACACAGCGGGGACACAGCTGTGACACAGCAGGACACACCGGGGACATATCGGGACACAGTGTGGGACACAGCGGGACACAGCGGGACACAGCGGGACACAGCGGGACACATCGGGACACAGCGGGACACAGCGGGGACACAGGGGACACAGCGGGACACAACGGGACACAGCGGAGACAGAGCGAGAAAACAGCGGCACACTGCGAGACACAGCGGGGGACAAAGCGGGATAGAGCAGGGCACACAGCGGGGGACAGAGCGAGACAAAGAGGGACACTGCGAGACACATAGAGTGACACAGCGGTACACATTGTGGGACACAGCGGGGACACAGCGGGACACAGCAGGGGACACAGTGGACACAGCCGGGACACAGAGGGACACAGCGGGACAGAGTGGGACACAGCGGGGACACCGCTGGTGACACAGTGTGACACAGCAGGGGACACAGCGGGGGACACAGTGGGACACAGCGGTGGACACAGCGGGGGACACAGGAGGCGACACAGAGAGGACACAGCGGGACACAACGGGACATAGCGGGACACAGCGGGACACAGCGGGGAACAAAGCGGGAGACACAGCGGGACACAGCGGGACACAACAGTGGTCACAGCGGGAGACAACGGGGAAACAGCGGGGACACAGCGGGACACAGCAGGACACAGCGGGGGACAGAGCGGGACACAGCGTGGGACAGAGATGGACACAGCAGGGACCCAGCGGACACAGCAGGGGACACCGAGGGGACACAGCGGGACACAGCTGAGGACACCGCTGGATCCAGCGTGGGACAGAACGGGGGACAGAGCGGGGACACAGCGGGACACATCGGGAAAACAGGGGACACAGCGGGACACAGCGGGACACAGCCGGACACAACGGGGGACACAGTGAGCACACAGCGGCACACTGTGTGACACAGCGGGGGACACAGAAGAACACAGCGGGGGACACAGTGGTGACACAGCGGGACACAGCGGGACACAGCGGGGACAGAACAGGACACAGCGGGGTACACAGTGGGACACAGCCGGGACACAGAGGGACACAGCGGGACACAGTGGGACACAGCGGGGACACCGCTGGTGACACAGCGGGACACAGCGGGGGAAACAGCGGGGGACACAGTTGGACATAGCGGGGGACAGAGCGGGGGACACAGCGGGGGACACAGAGAGAACACAGCGAGACACAACGGGTCATAGCGGGACACAGAGGGGAACAAAGCGGGGGACACAGCGGGACACAGCGGGACACAACGGGGGTCACAGGGGGAGACAACGGAGACACAGCGGGGACACAGCGGGACACAGCGGGACACAGCGGGGGACAGAGCGGGACACAGAATGGGACAGAGCGGGTCACAGCAGGGACCCAGCGGGAAACAGCGGGGGACACAGAGGGGACACAGCGGGACACAGCATGGGACACAGCGGGACACAGCTGAGGACACCGCGGGATCCAGCGTGGGACAGAGCGGGGACAGAGCGGTACACAGCTGGGACACAGGGGACACAGCGGGACACAGCGGAACACAGCGGGACACAGCGGGGGACACAGTGGGACACAGCAGGACACAGCGTGACTAAGCGTGGGACACAGCGGGACACAGCGGGACACACCGGGGACACAGCGGGACACAGCGGTGTACAGAGCTGGGGACACAACGGGACACAGAGTGGGACCCAGCGGGACACAGTGGGACCCAGCGGGACACAGTGGGGACAAAGCGGGAAACACAGCGGGGGACAGACCGGGACACAGCGGGGACACAGCGGGGACTCAGTGGGGGATATAGCCGAGGACAAAGCAGGACACCACGGGAAACAGCGGAACACAGCGGAACACAGTGGGGACACTGTGGGGACACAGCAGGAAACAGCGGGGGACACAGCAGGACACAGCGGGACTCATCGGTGAACACAACGGAAAACAGCGGGGGACACAGCGGGGGACACAGCGGGACACAGCGGGGACTCAGCTGCACACAGCGTGGTATACAGCCTGACAGAGCGGGGACACATGGGGGACAGAGCGGGACACTGTGTGACATATGGGAGACACAGCGGGACACAGTGGGACACAGCGGGACACACCTGGGGACACAGCGCTACACAGCAGGAAACACAGCGAGGACACAGCGGGACACAGCCGGGTACACAGCTGGGGACACAAAGGGAAACAGCGGAGACCCAGCAGGACACTGCGTGACACATTGTGGACACAGCAGGACACAGCGGGACACAGCGGAGACACAGCGGGGACACAAAAGGGGACACAGCGGGGGACACAGCAAAGACACTGCGGGACACAGAGGGACACAGCGGGGGACAGAGTGCTACACAGCGGGGAACACAGGGAGGACACAGCGGGACACAGCGGGGGACACAGCGAATACACAGTGGGACACAGCGGAACACAGCGAGGACACAGCAGGACATAGCGGGGGACACAGCGAGAACACAGCGGGACACAGTGGAACACAGCGAGGACACAGCGGGACACCGCGGGGACACAGCGGGGGACACAGTGGGGACACAGCGGGACACAGCGGGGACACAGCGGGACACAGCGGAACACAGCGGTGACACAGTGGGGACACAGCGGGACACAGCGGGACCTTGTCGGGGACACAGCCAGGACACAGCGGGAAACAGCGGGACAAAGCGGAACACAGCATGGACACAGCAGGACATAGCGGGACACAGCGGGACACAGCAGGGTACAAAGCGGGGGACACAGCAGGATACAGCGAGACACAAAGGGGGTCACAGCTTGAGACAACGTGGACACAGCGGGGACACAGCGGGACACAGCGGGACACAACGGGTTACAGAGCGGGCCACAGCGTGGGACACAGCAGGACACAGCAGGGACCCAGCGGGACACAGCGGGTGACACAGAGGGAACACAGCTGAGGACACAGCGGGATCCAGCAGGGGACAGAGCGGGGGACAGAGCGGGGACACAGCCGCACACAGCGGGGGACACAGTGGGGACACAGTGGGCCACTGAGGGGGACACAGCGAGGACACTGTGGGACACAGTGGAGACCCAGTGGGACACAGCGGTGGACACAGCGGACACAGCGGGACACAGCGGGGGACACAGCGGGACACAATGGGGGACACAGTGGGACACAGCGGGGGACACAGCAGCGGACAGAGCGGGACACAGAGGGGGACACAACGAGGACACAGCGAGACACAGCGGGACACAGCGGGGACACAGCGGGGACACAGCGGAACACAGCGGGGGACACACCGGGACACATCAAGGGACACAGCTTGATACAGCGGGATACATGGCGGGACAAAGCGGGGACACAGCTAGGACAGAGCGGGACACAGCGGGACACATCAAGACACAGCGGGACACAGCGGGGACACAGGGGACACAGCGGGACACAGCGGGACACAGCGTGGGAAACAGCGGGACACATCCAAGGACACAGTGGGACCCAGCGGGGGACAGAGCGGGGAACACAGCGGGGACACATCGGGACACAGCGGGGGAAACAGCGGGGACAAATCGAGACACAGCCAGGGACACAGTGGGGACACAGCTGTGACACAGCAGGACCAAGCGGGGACACTGCAGGACACAGCGGGACACAGCGGGGGACACAGCGGGACACAGTGGAGGACACAGTGAGACACAGCGAGGGACACAGCGGCGGACAGAGCAGGACAGAGCGGGGGACACATCGCGGACACAGCGAGACACAGCGGGACACAGCGGGACACAACGGGAACACAGCGGGGACACAGCGGGACACAGCCGGGGACACAGCGGGACACAGCGGGACACATCGGGGGACACAACTTGACACAGCGGGATACATGGCGGGACACAGCGGGGACACAGCAAGGACACAGTGGGACACAGCGGGACACAGCGGGACACAGCCGGACACAGCGGGGATACATGGGACACAGCGGGACACAGCGGGACACAGCGGGACACCGCCGGGGACACAGCAGAGACACGATGGGACACAGCCGGGGACAGAGCGAGGAAACAGCGGCACATTGTTAAACACAGCCGGGGACACAGTGGGACACAGCGGGAGACACAGCGGGAGACATAGCGGGACAAAGCGGGACACTGCGAGACACATAGGGGGACACAGCGGGACACAGCGTGGGACAAAGCGGGGACACAGCGGGGACACAGCGGGGACACAGCGGGACACAGCGGGGACACAGGGGACACAGCGGAGACACAGCGGGACACTGCGGAGGACAGAGCGAGGAAACAGCGGCACACTGCGAGACACAGCGCGGGACAAAGCGGGATACAGCGAGGCACACAGCGCGCGACAGAGCGGGACAAAGCGGGACACTGCGAGACACATAGAGGGACACAGCGGGACACAGCATGGGACACAGCGGGGACACAGCGGGGACAGAGCGGGGACACAGTGGGACACAGCGGGGACACAACGGGACACACCGGGACAATGTGGGGAACACAGCAAGGACACAGTGGGACACAGCGGAGACACAGCGGGACACAGCGGGACACAGCGGGGACACAGCAGGACACATCTTCGACACAGCGGGGACAGAGCGGGACACAGCGTGGGACACAGCGGGACACAGCGGGGACCCAGCGGTACACAGTGGGGGACACAGAGGGGACACATCGGGACACAGCGGGGGACACAGTGGGGGACACAATGGACACAGCGGGACACAGCGGGGACACAGGGGACACAGCGGGACACAGCATGGGAAACAGCGGGACACATCAGAGGACACAGTGGGACCCAGCGGGGGACAGAGCGGGGAACACAGCGGGGACACTAAGGGAAACAGCGGGGGAAACAGCGGGGACAAATCGAGACACAGCCAGGGACACAGTGGGGACACAGCTGTGACACAGCAGGACCAAGCGGGGACACATCGGGACACAGCGGGGGATACTGCAGGACACAGCGGGACACAGCGGGGGACACAGCGGGACACAGCGGGGGACACAGTGAGACACAGCGGGGGACACAGCGGCGGACAGAGCGGGACAGAGCGGGGGACACATCGAGGACACAGCGAGACACAACGGGACACAGCGGGACACAACGGGAACACAGCGGGGACACAGCAGGACACAGCGGGGGACACAGCGGGACACAGCGGGACACATCGGGGGAAACAGCGGGACACAGCGGGACACATCGGGGACACAGCGGGGTCACAGCGAGGACACAGTGGGACACAGCGGGACACAGCGGGACACAGCCGGACACAGCGGGGATACAGGGGACACAGCGGGACACAGTGGGACACAGCGGGACACAGCGGGGGACACAGCGGAGACACGACGGGACACAGCCGGGGACAGAGCGAGGAAACAGCGGCACACTGCGAGACACAGCGGGGGACACAGTGGGACACAGCGGGAGACACAGCGGGAGACACAGCGGGACAAAGCGGGACACTGCGAGACACATAGGGGGACACAGCGGGACACAGCGTGGGACACAGCGGGGACACAGCGGGGACACAGCGGGGACACAGCGGGGACACAGCGGGACACAGCGGGGACACAGGGGACACAGCGGAGACACAGCGGGACACTGCGGGGGACAAAGCGAGGAAACAGCGGCACACTGCGAGACACAGCGCGGGACAAAGCGGGATACAGCGAGGCACACAGCGCGCGACAGAGCGGGACAAAGCGGGACACTGCGAGACACATAGAGGGACACAGCGGGACACAGCATGGGACACAGCGGGGACACAGCGGGGACAGAGCGGGGACACAGTGGGACACAGCGGGGACACAACGGGACACACTGGGACAATGTGGGGAACACAGCAAGGACACATTGGAGACACAGCAGGACACAGCGGGACACAGCAGGGACACAGCAGGACACATCTTCGACACAGCGGGGGACACAGTGGGGGACACAGCGGGGGACAAAGCGGGGAACACATCGGGACACAGCGGGGACACAGCTGGACACAGCACGATACAGAGCAGGACAGAGCGGGGACACAACGAGGACACAGCTCGGACACAGCAGAGGACACAGTGGGACTCAGCGGGGGACAGAGCGGGGGACAAAGCTGGGACAGTGCGGGACACAGCGGGGGAAGCAACGGGGACACATCGAGACACAGCGAGGGACACAGTGGGGACACAGCTGTGACACAGCAGGACCAAGCAGGGACATATCGGGACACAGCGGAGGACACAGCGGGATATAGCGGGACCCAGCGGGGGACACAACGGGACACAGCGGGGGACACAGTGAGACAGCGGGGGACACAGCGGGGGACACAGCGGGACACAGCGGGGACCCAGCGGGGACCCAGCGGGGACAGATCGGGACACAGCGGGGGACACAGCGGGACATTGCAGGACACATGGGGGGATAGAGATTGACACAGAGAGATACAAGGCGGGACACAGCGGGGACACAGCAGGGGACAGTGGGGAAACAGCGGGACTAAGAGGGGACACAGTGGGGAAACAGCGGGACACAGCACGGACACAGTGGTGACAGCGGGAACAAAATGGGACACAGCGGGACAGATTGGGGACACAGCGGGACTCAGCGGTGTACACAGCTGGGGACACAACGGGACACAGAGTTGGACACAGCGGGACACAGCGGGACACAGCAGGACACAGTGGGGACAAAGCGGGAGACACAGTGGGGGACAGAGCGGGACACATCGAGGGACACAGGGAGGACCCAGCGGGACACAGCGGGGACAGAGCGGGGACTAAGCGGGGGACATAGTGAGGGACAAAGCAGGACACCACCTGACACAGAGGAACACAGGGGAACACAGTGAGGACACTGCGGGGACACAGCGGGAAACAGCGGGGGACACAGCGGGACACAGCGGGGACTCAGCTGGACACAGAGGGGTATACAGCGTGACACAGCGGGGACACAGCGGGGACACAGCGGGACACTGTGTGACACATCGGGGACACAGCCGGACACAGCGGGACACAGCGAGGGACACAGAGCTACACAGTGGGAAACACAGCGAGGACACAGCGGGACACAGCGGGACACAGCGGTGGAAACAGTGGGACACAGCGAGGACATAGCGGGGGACACAGTGGGGACACAGCGGGACACATCAGGGGACACAGTGAGGACACAGCGGGATACAGCGGGACACAGCGGGGGACACAGTTGGGGACACAGCGGGGACACAGCGGGACATAGCGGGGACACAGCGGGACACAGCGGGGACACAGCGGGACACAGTGGGACACAGCGGGGACACAGCGGGACACAGCGAGAGACACAGCAGGGGACACAGCGGGGACACAGCGGGGGCACAGAAGGGGACACAGCGGGGACACAGCGGGGCTACATCGGGACACAGCGGGGACACAGTGGGACAAAGCGGGGACACAGCGGGACACAGCAGGACACAGCGGGGACACTGCGGGACACAGCGGAAACACAGCGGGACACAGCGGGGACACAGCGGGGACACAGCGGGACACTGTGTGACACATCGGGGATACAACCGGACACAGCGGGACGAAGCAAGGGACACAGTGCTACACAGCGGGAAACACAGCGAGGACACAGCAGGACACAGCGGGACACAGCGGTGGAAACAGTGGGACACAGCGAGGACATAGAAGGTGACACAGTGGGGACACAGCGGGACACAGCGGGGGACACAGCGAGGACACAGCGGGATACAGCGGGACACAGCGGGAGACACAGTTGGGGACACAGGGGGGACACAGCGGGTACACAGCGGGACACAGCGGTGACACAGCGGGACACAGCAGGGCCACAGCGGGACACAGCGGGACACAGCGGGGACACAGCGGGGACACAGCGGGACACAGAGGGACACAGCGCGGACACAGCGGGAAACAGCGAGAGACACAGCGTGGGACACAGCGGGGACACAGCGGGGGCACAGAAGGGTACACAGCGGGGACACAGCGGGGCTACATCGGGCCACAGCGGGGACACAGTGGGACACAGCGGGGACACAGCGGGGACACAGCGGGACAATGTGTTACACATCGGGGACACAGCCGAACACAGCGGGACACAGCGAGGGACACAGAGCTACACAGCGGGAAACACAGCGAGGACACAGCGGGACACAGCGGGACACAGCGGTGGAAACAGTGGGACACAGCGAGGACATAGCAGGGGACACAGTGGGGACACAGCGGGACACATCAGGGGACACAGTGAGGACACAGCGGGATACAGCGGGACACAGCGGGGGACACAGTTGGGGACACAGCGGGGACACAGCGGGTATACAGCGGGACACAGCGGGGACACAGCGGGACACAGCGGGGACACAGCGGGTCACAGCGGGACACAGCGGGGACACAGCGGGGACACAGCGGGGACACAGCGGGACACAGCGTGGACACAGCGGGACACAGTGAGGACATAGCGGGTGACACAGTGGGGACACAGCGGGACACAGCGGGTTACACAGCGAGGACAGAGCGGGATACAGCGGGACACAGCGGGGGACACAGTTGGGGCCACAGCGGGGACACAGTGGGTACACAGCGGGACACAGCGGTGACACAGCGGGACACAGCGGGGACACAGCGGGGACACAGCGGGACACAGAGGGACACAGCGCGGACACTGCGGGAAACAGCGAGAGACACAGCGTGGAACACAGCGGGGACACAGCGGGGGCACAGAAGGGGACACAGCGGGGACACAGCGGGGCTACATCGGGCCACAGCAGGGACACAGTGGGACACAGCGGGGACACAGCGGGGACACAGCAGCGGTCACATCGGAACAAAGCGAGACACTGCGTGACACAACGGGGTACACAGCGGGACAAAGCGGAGTATACAGCGGGACACAGCGGAGACACAGAAGGACACAGTGGGGACACAGCAGGGAAACAGCGGTACACAGCGGGGGAAACAGCCGGGGCCACAGCGGGACACAGCGGGACACAGCGGGACACAGCGGGACACAGCGGGACACAGCGGGGACACAGCAGGGACACAGAGGGGGACACAGCGCGACACAGCGGGACACAGCAGGACACAGCATGGACAAAGCGGGACACAGTGTGGGACAGAGCGGGGACACAGCGGGACACAGCGGGGACACAACGGGACGCAGCGAGAGACACAGCGGGGGGACACAGCGGGGACACTGCGGGGGACACAGCAGGGGACACAGCAGGGACAGAGCGGGGCCACTTCGGGACACAGCGGGGACACAGTGGGACACAACGGGGACACAGCGGGACACAGCAGGACACAGCGGGGATACAGCGGGCCACAGCGGGGACACAGCGGGACACAGCTAGAGACACAGCGGGGACACAGCGGGGAGCACAGCGGGACACAGCATGGGACAGAGCTGGGACACCGCGAGACACAGCAGGGTCACAGCAGGACACAGCGAGGGACAAACGGGACACAGCAGGACACAGCGGGATTAAGTGTGGGACACAGCGGGACACAGCGGGACCCAGCGGGACACAGCGGGGACACAGCGGGACACAGCGGTGTACACAGCTGGAGACACAACGGGACACAGAGTGGGACACAGCAGGGACACAGCGGGACTCAGTGGGACACAGTGGAACACAGCGGGCCCACTGCGGGACACAGCGGGGACACAGTAGGACACAGCGGGGACACAGCAGGGACACAGCGGGACATAGCGGGACACAAGGGGACACAGCGGGACACAGGGAGATACACAGCGAGGACACAGCAGGGAGCACAGCGGGACACAGCGGGGGACAGAGCGGGGACAGAGCTGGGACACAGCGGGACACAGCGGGGTCACAGCAGGACACAGCGGGGCACAAAGTGGGACACAGCAGGACACAGCGGGACTAAGCGTGGGACACAGCGGGACACAGCTGGACACAGTGGGACACAGCGGGGACACAGCGGGACACAGCGGTGTACACAGCTGGGGACACAACGGGACACAGAGTGGGACACAGCGGAACACAGCGTGGCACAGCGGGACACAGTGGGGACAAAGATGGAGACACAGCTGGGGACAGAGCGGGACACAGCGGGGACACAGCAGGGGACATAGCGGAGGACAAAACAGGACACCACGGGAAACAGCGGAACACAGCGGAACACAGTGTGGACACTATGGGGACACAGCGGGACACAGCGTGGGACACAGCAGGACACAGCGGGACTCATCGGTGAATACAATGGAACACAACGGGGCCACAGCGGGACACAGCGGGGACTCAGCTGGACACAGCGTGGAATACAGCGTGACAGAGTGGGGACACAGTGGGTACACAGCGGGAGACTGTGTGACACATGGGGGACACAGCGGGACACAGCGGGACACAGCGGGACACACACTACACAGTGGGAAATACAGCGAGGACACAGCGGGACACAGCGGGGTACACAGCTGGGGACACAAAGGGAAACAGCGGAGACACAGCAGGACACTGCATGACACATCGTGGACACAGCAGGACACAGAGGGACACAGCGGAGACACAGCGGGGACACAGCGCTACACAGCAGGGAACACAGCGAGGACACAGCGGGACACAGCGGGGGACACAGCGAGAACACAGTGGGACACAGTGGAACACAGCGAGGACACAGCGGGAAACCGAGGGGACACAGCGGGGCACACAGCAAGACACAGCGGGGGAAACATCGGGACACAGGGGGACACAGCGGGACACAGCGGGCGACACAGCGGGACACAGCGGGTCACAGCGGGGACACAGCGGGACACAGCGTGGACAAAGCAGGACACAGTGGGACACAGCGGGACACAGTGGGACACAGCGGGGACACAGCGCGACACAGCTGGGACACAGCGGGTACACAGCGGGGAGCGCAGCTGGACACAGTGGGGTCACAGCGGGACACAGCGGGGGACACAGCCGGACACAGCGGGAGACACAGCCTGACACAGTGAAGGACAGAGTGGGGGACACAGCGGGACACAGCCGGGTCAAAGTGGGACACAGTGGGACACAGCGGGGACAGAGCGGGACACAGAGTGACACAGCGGGACACAGCTGGACACAGCGGGACACAGCGGGACACAGCAGGGACTCAGCCGGGGACATAGCGGGGGACAAAGCAAGACACCACGGGACACAGCGGAACACAGCAGAACACAGTGGGGGACACTGCGGGACACAGCGGGGGACACAGCGAGGTACACAGCGGGACACAGCGGTGACACAGCAGGGAGACAGCAGAACACTGCTTGACACAACGGGGACACAGCAGGACACAGCGGGACACAGCGGGGGACACAGCACTACAAAGCATGGGACACAGCGAGGACACAGCGGGACACAGCGAGGGACACAGCGAGATACACAGCGGAACACAGCGGGGACACTGCAGGGACACAGCGGAACACAGCTGGGGACACAATGGGACACAGCAGGTGACACAGCGGGGACACAGCGGGACACAGCGGGCACACAGCGGGGACACAGTGGGACACAGCGGGACACAGCGGGGGACAAAGCGGGAGAGAGTGGGGGACACAGCCGGGACACAGCGGGTACACAGCGGGACACAGAGAAACACAGCTGGGGACACAGCCAGGACACAGCGGTACACAGCGGGGGACAAAGCGAGGACACAGCTGGACACAGCGGGGTCACAGCGTTTCACAACGGGGGACACAGCGGGACATAGCAGGACACAGCGGGATAAAACGTGGGACAAAGCGGTTTACACAGCTGGGGACAAAACGCGACACAGAGTGGGACAGAACGGGACAGAGCGTGACACAGCGGTACACAGCAGGGACACAGGGGGACACAACGGGACACAGCGGGACACATTGGGGACACAGTTGGACTCATCGGTGAACACAACGGAACACAGAGGTCGACACAGCGGGGAACACAGCGGGACACAGCGGGGACTCAGCTGGACACAGCGGGGGCATCCGTGGGGAACACAGTGCTACACAGCGGGGACACAGTTGGACACAGCGGGATACACAGCGGGACACATCGGGGACACAGCGAGGACACAGAGGGACACAGTGGGACTAAGCGGGACACAGCGGGACACAGCGGGGACACAGCGGGGACACAGTAGCGGACACATTGGAACACAGCGAGACACTGCGTGACACAACGGGGTACACAGCGGGACACAGCGGAGGACACAGCGGGACACAGCGGGGACACAAAAGGACACAGTGGGGCCACAGCAGGGAAACAGCGGTACACAGCGTGGGAAACAGCCGGGTACACAGCGGGACAAAACGTGGGACAGAGTGGGACACAGCGGGACACAGCAGGACACATTGGGGACACAGCGGGCGACACAGCGGGGGACACAGCGGGACACAACGGGGGACACAGTGAGGACACAGCGGGACACAGCGGAGACACAGCGGGGACTCAGTGGGGGACACAACGGGGGACATACCGGGACACCACGGGAAACAGCGGGACACAGCAGGGACACAGCGGGGACACAGCCCGGGACACAGTGGGACACAGCGGGACACAGTGGGAGACAGAGCAGGACACAGCCGAGGACAAAGCAAGACACAGTGGGGGACACAGAGTGGACACAGCAGGACACAGCGGGAAACATCGGGGACACAGCGGGGACACAGCGGGGGACACAGCGGGACACAGCGGGGACAAAGCAGGTACACAGCGGGGACACAGCTGGACACAGTCGGAATCACAACGGGCCACAGCGGGGACACAGCGAGGACACAGTGGGACACAGCGGGTACAGAGCGAGGACACAGCAGGACACAGCAGGGACAGAGAGGGGGACACAGCAAGACATTGCGGAACACAGCAGGGACACAGCAGGTCACAGCGGGGGACACAGACAGGGACACAGCGGGGACAAGCGGGGACACAGCGGGGGACACAGCGGGACACAGAGGGACACAGTGGGGACACAGCGGGACACAACGGGGGACACAGGAGGGAACACAGCGGGACACAACGGGGGACAGACCGGGACCCAGCTGGACCCAGCGGGGGACACAGTGGTGGACACAATGGGGGACAAAGCGAGGGCACAGCAGGACACAGCGGGACATAGCGGGGACACAGAGGGACACAGCACTTACACAGCTGTGCACAGAGCGGGACACAGGGGGGGACACATCCGGACACAGCGGGGGACACAGCGTGGGACACAGCGGGGGACACACCGTGGGACACAGCGTAGGACACAGCGGGACATAGGGGTACACAGCGGGACACAGCGGGACAAAGCGGGGACACAGCGGGCGACACAGCAGGACAAAGCGAGGACAGAGCGGGACACAGCGGGACACAGTGGGACACACTGGGTCACAGCAGGGGAAACAGCGAGGACACAGCAGGACACAGCATGACACAACGGGACAGAGCGGGGGACACAGTGGGACACAGCGGTACACAGCGGGAGACAGAGCAGGACACAGCGGGGGACAAAGCAAGACACAGTGGGGACACAGCGTGGACACAGCGGGACACAGCGGGACACATCGGGGACACAGCGGGGACACAGCGGGGGACACAGCGGGACACAGCGGGGACACAGCAGGTACACAGCGGGGACACAGCTGGTCACAGTCGGATTCACAACGGGCCACAGCGGGGATACAGCGAGGACACAGTGGCACACAGCGGGTACAGAGCGAGGACACAGCAGGACACAGCAGGGACAGAGAGGGGGACAGAGCAAGACATTGCGGGACACAGCAGGGACACAGCAGCTCACAGCGGGGGACACAGACGGGGACACAGCGGGACACAACGGGGGACAGAGCGGGACTGAGCGGGAGGACACAGCCGGGACACAGCGAGGAGACAGCGGGACACAGCCGGGACACAGCGAGGAGACAGCGGGACACAGCAGGACACAGTGGGACAGAGCAGGACACAGCGGAGACACAGCGTGGACACAGCGGGGACACAGAGGGGTACACAGAGAGGACACTGCGGGACACAGCAGGAAACTGAGACACAGCGGGCACACAGCGGGTACACTCAAGGGGACAGCGGGGACACAGCTGGACTAAGCGGGATACACAGCGGGACATAGCGAGGACACAGCTATGACACAGCGGGGGACACAAAGGGACACAGCGGGACACAGCGGGGACACAACGGGACACAGCGGGACACAGTGGGACAGAGCGGGGGACACAGCGGGACACAGATGACACTGCGGCGACACAGCGGGAACACAGCTGGACACAGTGGGATACACAGTGGGACACAGCGAGGAAACAGGGGGACACAACGGGACACAGCGGGGACACTCCAGGGGACAGCCGGGACACAGCGGGACACAGCGGGTCACAGCGGGGAACAGCGGGGACACAGCGGGGGACAGTGGGGAAACAGCGGGACACAGAGGGGACACAGTGGGTGACAGTGGGAACAAAACGGGACACAGCGGGACAGATTGGGGACACAGCGGGACTCAGCGGTGTACACAGCTGGGGACACACCGGGACACCGAGTGGGACACAGCGGGACACAGCGAGACACAGCAGGACACAGTGGGGACAAAGTGGGAGACACAGTGGAGGACAGAGCGGGACACAGCGAGGGACACAGGGAGGACCCAGCGGAACACAGCGGGATAATCAGCGGGACACGGCGGGGAAACAGCTGGGAATCAGCGGGCGACACAGCGGGGGACAAACAGGGACACCATGGGAAACAGTGGGACACAGCGAGAGACACAGCGGGGGACACAGCGGGACACAGTGGGACACAGTGGAGACACAGCGGGACACAGCGGGGGACACAGGGGGGAACACAGCGGGACACAACGGGGGACGGACCGGGACACAGCGGGACACAGCGGGGGACACAGTGGTGGACACAGCGGGGGACAAAGCGAGGACACAGCAGGACACAGCGGGACATAGCGGGGACACAGAGGGACACAGCACGGACACAGCTGTGGACACAGCGGGACACAGCGGGGGAAACATCCGTACACAGCGGGGGACACAGCGTGGGACACAACGGGACATAGGGGTACACAGATAGACACAGCGGGACAAAGCGTAGAAACAGCGGGCGACACAGCAGGACAAAGTGGGGACACAGCTGGACACAGTGGGACACAGCAGGGGAAACAGCGAGGACACAGCGGGACACAGCATGACACAGCGGGACAGAGCTGGGGACAAAGTGGGACACAGCGGGACACAGCGGGACACAGAGCAGGACACAGCGGGGGACAAAGCAAGACACAGTGGGGGACACAGCGAGGACACAGAGGGACACAGCCGGACACATCGGGGACACAGCGGGGGACACAGCGCTACACAGCGGGGGACACATCAAGGACAGAGCGGGACACAGCGGGGGACACAGCGAGGTACACAGCGGGACACAGCGGGACATAGCGGGGTCACAAAGGGACACAGCACGGACAAAGCTGTGGACACAGCGGGACACAGCGGGGGACACATCCGGACACAGCGGGGGACACAGCGGGGGACACAGCGTGGGACACAGTGGGACATAGGGGTACACAGCGGGACACAGCAGGACAAAGCGGGGACAGAGCGGGACACAGCGGGACACAGTGGGACACACCGGGTCACAGCAGGGGAAACAGCGAGGACACGGGACACAGCATGACACAGCGGGACAGAGCTGGGGACACAGTGGGACACAGCGGGGACACAGCTGGGACACTGCGAAGATACAGCGGGACACAGCTGGACATAGCGGGAACACAGCGGGAGACAGCGAGAGACACAGCGGGGACAGAAAGGGGAGCACAGCGGCACACAGCGGGGGACATAGCGGGGACACAGCTGGGACACAGCGGGACACAGCGGGACACAGCGGGACACAGCGGGAGACACAGCGGGACATAACACGACACAGCGGGACAAAGCGTTGGACACAGCGGGACACAGCGGTGTACACAGCTGGGGACACAACGGGACACAAAGTGGGACACAGCTGGACACAGCGGGACACAGTGGGGACAAAGCGGGAGACACAGCGGAGGAGAGAGCGGGACACAGCAGGGGACGCAGGGAGGACCCAGCGGGACACAGCGGGATAATCAGCGGGACACGGCGGGGAAACAGCGGGGAATCAGCGGGCGACACAGCGGAGGACAAACAGGGACACCACGGGAAACAGTGGGACACAGCGAGAGACACAGCGGGGGACACAGCGGGACACAGTGGGACACAGTGGGGACACAGTGGGGGACACAGCGGGACACAACGGGGGACACAGCGAGGACACAGCGGGACACAGCGGAGACACAGCGGGGACTCCGCGGGGGACACAACGGGGGACAAACCGGGACACCACGGGAAACAGCGGGACACAGCGGGACACAGCAGGGACACAGCGGATACACAGCGTGGGACACAGCGGAACACAGCGGGGGACACAGCGAGGAAAGAGCGGGACACTGCGGGACACATCGGAGACACATCGGGGACACAGCGGGACACAGCGGGAAAACAGCGGGACACGGCGGGGAAACAGCGGGGACACAGCGGGTGACACAGCGGGTGACACAGCGGGGGACAAACCGGGACACCACGGGAAACAGTGGGACACACCGGGACACAGAGGGGATACAGCGAGGACACAGCGAGGAAACAGCGGGACACATCGGGGACACAGCGGGGACACAGGGGGGGACACAGCGGGACACAGTGGGACACAGTGGGGACACAGCAGGACACCGCGGGGGACACAGGGGGGAACAAAGCGGGACACAACGGGGGACAAACCGGGACACAGAGGGGAACACAGTGGTGGACACAGCAGGGGACAAAGCGAGGGCACAGCAGGACACAGCGGGACATAGTGGGGACACAGCGGGACACAGCGGGACAAAGTGGGGACACAGCGGGCGATACAGCAGGACAAAGCGAGGACAGAGCGGGACACAGCGGGACACAGTGGGACACACCGGTTCACAGCAGGGGAAACAGCGAGGCACAGCGTGACACAGCATGACACAGCGGGACAGAGCGGGGGACACAGTGGGACACAGCGGGACACAGCGGGAGACAGAGCAGGACACAGCGGGGGACAAAGCAAGACACAGTGGGGGACACAGCGTGGACACATCGGGACACAGCGGGGACACAGCGGGGGACACTTTGGGACACAGCGGGGACAGAGCAGGTACACAGCGGGGACACAGCTGGACACAGTCAGATTCACAACGGACCACAGCGGGGACACAGCGAGGACACAGTGGGACTCAGGGGGTCCAGAACGAGGACACAGCAGGACACAGCAGGGACAGAGAGGGGGACACAGCAAGACATTGCGGGACACAGCAGGGACACAGCAGGTCACAGCCGGGGACACAGATTGGGACACAGCGGGACACAACGGGGGACAGAGCGGGACACAGCGGGACACAGCGGGACACAGCCGGGAAACAGCGGGGGACACAGCGGGGGCACAGAAGGGGACACAGCGGGGACACAGCGGGCCTACATCGGGCCACAACGGGGACACAGTGGGACACAGCGGGGACACAGCGGGACACAGCAGGACACAGCAGGGACACAGCTATTACACAGCAGGACACAGCGGGACACAGCGGGAACACAGCGGGACACATCGGGGACACAGCGGGGACACAGCGGGACACTGTGACACATCAGGGACACAGCCGGACACAGCGGGACACAGCGAGGGACACAGCGCTACACAGCGGGAAACACAACGAGGACACAGCGGGACACAAAGGGACACAGCGAGAACATACCGGGGGACACAGTGGGGACACAGCGAGACACAGCGGGATATAGCGGGACACAGCGGGCGACACAGTTGGGGACACAGCGGGGACACAGCTGGTACACAGCGGGACACAGCGGGGACACAGCGGGACACAGCGGGATACACAGCGGGACACATCGGGGACACAGCGAGGACACAGAGGGACACAGTGGGACTAAGCGGGACACAGCGGGACACAGCGGGGACACAGCGAGGACACAGCAGCGGACACATCAGAACACAGCGAGACACTGCGTGACACAACGGGGTACACAGCGGGACACAGCGGAGGACACAGAAGGACACAGTGGGGACACAGCAGGGAAACAGCGGTACACAGCGGGGGAAACAGCCGGGATACAGCGGGACACAACGCGGGACACAGCGGGACACAGCGGGACACAGCAGGACACAGCGGGGACACAGCGGGCGACACAGCGGGACACAACGGGGGACACAACGGGGGACACAGTGAGGACACAGCGGGACACAGCGGAGACACAGCGGGGACTCAGTGGGGGACACAACGGGGGACATACCGGGACACCACGAGAAACAGCAGGACACAGCAGGGACACAGCGGGGACACAGCGAGCGACACAGCGGAACACAGCGGGGGACACAGCGAGGAAAGAGCGGGACACTGCGGGACACAGCAGGGACACAGCGGGGACACAGCCCGGGACACAGCGGGACACAGCGGGGGAAACAGCGGGACACGTCGGGGAAACAGCGGGGACTCAGCGGGCGACACAGCGGGGGACAAACCGGGACACCACGGGAAACAGTGGGACACACCGGGACACAGCGGGGATACAGCGAGGACACAGCGAGGAAGCAGCGGGACACAGGGGGGACACAGCGAGGACACAGCAGGACACAGCGGGACACATCGGGGACACAGCGGAGACACAGCGGGGGACTCAGCGGGACACAGTGGGACACAGTGGGGACACAGCGGGACACAGCGGGGGACACAGGGGGGAACACAGCGGGACACAACGGGGGACAGACCGGGACACAGCGGGACACAGCGGGGGACACAGTGGTGGACACAGCGGGGGACAAGGCGTGGACACAGCAGGACACAGCGGGACATAGCGGGACACAGCGGTGGAAACAGTGGGACACAGCGAGGACACAGCAGGGGACACAGCGAGGACACAGCGGGATACAGCGGGACACAGAGGGGGACACAGTTGGGGACACAGCGGGGACACAGCGGGTAAACAGCGGGACACAGCGGGGACACAGCGGGACACAGCGGGGACACAGCGGGTGACAGCGGGACACAGCGGGGACACAGCGGGAAAACAGCGGGACACAGCGGGAACAAAGCGGGGACACAGCGGGGACACAGCTGGACACAGTCGGATACACAACGGGCCACAGCGGTGACACAGCAAGGACACAGTGGGACACAGTGGGTACAGAGCGAGGACACAGCAGGACACAGCAGGGACAGAGAGGGCGACACAGCAAGACATTGCGGGACACAGCAGGACACAGCTGGGACACAGCGGGGGACACAGCGGGACACAACAGTGGACACAGCGAGGACACAGCGGGACACAGCGGAGACACAGCGGGGACTCAGTGGGGGACACAACGGGGGACATACCGGGACACGACGGGAAACAGCGGGACACAGTGCGACACAGCAGGGACACAGCGGTTACACAGCGTGGGACACAGAGGGACACAGCGGGGGACACAGCGAGGAAAGAGCGGGACACTGCGGGACACATCGGGGACACAGCGGGGACACAGCCCGGGACACAGCGGGACACAGGGGGGGAAACAGCGGGACACGTCGGGAAAACAGCGGGGACTCAGCGGGCGACACAGCGGGGGACAAACCGGGACACTACGGGAAACAGTGGGACACACCGGGACACAGCGGGGATACAGCGAGGACACAGCGAGGAAGCAGCGGTACACAGCGGGGGACACAGCGAGGACACAGCAGGACACAGCGGGACACATCGGGGACACAGCCGGAAACAGCGGGACACAGCGGGATACAGCGGGACACATTGGGGACACAGCGGGGACACAGCGGGGGACACAGCGGGGACACAGCAGGTACACAGCGGGGACACAGCTGGACACAGTCGGATTCACAACGGGCCACAGCGGGGACACAGCAAGGACACAGTGGGACACAGTGGGTACAGAGCGAGGACACAGCAGGACACAGCAGGGACAGAGAGGGGGACACAGCAAGACATTGCGGGACACAGCAGGACACAGCTGGGACACAGCGGGGGACACAGACAGGGACACAGCGGGGACAAGCGGGGACACAGCGGGGGACACAGCGGGACACAGAGGGACACAGTGGGGACACAGCTGGGACACAGCGGGGGACACAGTGGGGGACACAGCGGGACACAACGGTGGACACAGCGAGGACACAGCGGGACACAGCTCAGACACAGCGGGCACTCAGTGGGGGACACAACGGGGGACATACCGGGACATGACGGGAAACAGCGGGACACAGCGGGACACAGCAGGGACACAGCGGTTACACAGCGTGGGACACAGCGGGACACAGCGGGGGACACAGCGAGGAAACAGCAGGACACTGCGGGACACATCGGGGACACAGCGGGGACACAGCCCGGGACACAGCGGGACACAGCGGGGGAAACAGCGGGACACGGCGGGGAAACAGGGGGGACTCAACGGGCGACACAGCGGGAGACAAACCGGGACACTACGGGAAACAGTGGGACACACCGGGACACAGCGGGGATACAGCGAGGACACAGCGAGGAAGCAGCGGGACACAGCGGGGGACACAGCGAGGACACAGCAGGACACAGCGGGACACATCGGGGACACAGCGGGGACACAGCGGAGGACACAGCAGGACACAGTGGGACACAGTGGAGACACAGTGGGACACAGCGGGGGACACAGGGGGGAACACAGCGGGACACAACGGGGGACAGACCGGGACACAGCAGGACACAGCGGGACATAGCGGGGACACAGAGGGACACAGCACAGACACAGCTGTGGGCACAGTGGGACACAACGGGGGACACATCCGGACACAGTGGGGGACACAGCGTGGGACAAAGCGGGGGACACAGCGTGGGACACAGCGGGGCATAGGGGTACACAGCGGGACACAGCGGGACAAAGCGGGGACACAGCGGGCGAAACAGCAGGACAAAGCGGGGACATATCGGGACACAGCTGGACACAGTGGGACACACCGGGTCACAGCAGGGGAAACAGCGAGGACACAGCGGGACACAGCATGACACAGCGGTACAGAGCGGGGGACACAGTGGGACACAGCGGGACACAGCGGGACACAGAGCAGGACACACCGGGGGACAAAGCATGACACAGTGGGGGACACAGCATGGACACAGCGGGACACATCGGGGAAACAGCGGGAACACAGCGAGGGACACTGCGGGACACAACGGGGAAACAGCAGGTACACAGCGGGGACACAGCTGGACACAGTCGGATGCACAACGGGCCACAGCAGGGACACAGCGAGGACACAGTGGGACTCAGCGGGTACAGAGCGAGGACACAGCAGGTCAAAGCTGGGACAGAGAGGGGGACACAGCAAGACATTGCGGGACACAGCAGGGACACAGCAGGTCACAGTGGGGGACACAGACGGGGACACAGCGGGACACAACGGGGGACAGAGCGGGACACAGCGGGACACAGCCGGGACACAGCGGGGGACACAGCAGGGGACACAGTGGGACACAACGGGGGACACAGCGGGACACAGCGGGACACAGCGTGACACAGCGGGGACACAGCGGGGAACACAGCGGGGACACAGTGGGACACAGCCGGGACACAGGGAGGACACAGCGGGACACAGCGGGACACAGTGGGACAGAGCAGGACACAGCAGGGACACAGCGTGGACACAGCAGGTGACACAGCAGGACACAGCGGGGACAAAGAGGGGGACACAGCGAGGACACTGCGGGACACAACAGGAAACAGTGAGACACAGCGGGCACACAGCGGGGACACTCAAGGGGACAGCGGGGACACAGCTGGACTAAGCGGGATACACAGCGGGACATAGCGAGGACACAGCTATGACACAGCGGGACACAGCAGGGCACAGCGGGACAGAGCGGGGGACACAACGGGACACAGCGGGACACAGCAGAACACAGCGGGACAGAGCGGGGGACACAGCGGGACACAGACGACACAGCGGCGACACAGCGGGAACACAGCTGGACACAGCCGGATACCCAGCGGGACACAGCGGAGACACAGCGAGGAAACAGCGGGACACAACGGGACACAGCGGGGACACTCCACGGGACAGCGGGACACAGCCGGACACAGCGGGTCACAACGGGACACAGCAGGGACACAGCGGGGGACAGTGGGGAAACAGCGGGACACAGAGGGGACACAGCGGGGACACAGCGGGACACAGCACGGACACAATGGGTGACAGCGGGAACAAAACGGGACACAGCGGGACAGATTGGGGACACAGCGGGACTCAGCGGTGTACACAGCTGGGGACACAACGGGACACAGAGTTGGACACAGCGGGACACAGCGGGACACAGCAGGACACAGTGGGGACAAAGCGGGAGACACAGTGGGGGACAGAGCGGGACACATCGAGGGACACAGGGAGGACCCAGCGGGATACAGCGGGGACAGAGCGGGGACTCAGCGGGGGACATAGTGGGGGACAAAGCAGGACACCACCTGACACAGAGGAACACAGCGGAACACAGTGGGGACACTGCGGGGACACAGCGGGACACAGCGGGGGACACAGCGGGACACAGCGGGGACTCAGCTGGACACAGCGGGGTATACAGCGTGACACAGCGGGGACATAGCGGGGACACAGCGGGACACTGTGTGACACATCGGGGACACAGCAGGACACAGCAGGGTACACAGCTGGGGACACAACGGGACACAGCGGGGATAGAGCGGGGATTCAGCAGGGGACACAGCGGGGGACAAAGCGGGACACCACGGAACACAGCAGTACACAGCGGAACACAGCGGGGACACTGTAGGGACACAGCGGGACACAGCGTGGGACACAGCAGGGGACACAGCGGGACACAGCAGGGGACAGTGTGGGGGACACAGCGGGGACACAGCGGGACACAGCGGGGTACAAAGGAGGACACAACCAGCACAGAGCGGGGACACAGCGGGACACAGCGGGGGACACAGCGGGGGACACAGTGAGGACCCAGCGGGATACATCGGGGACAGAGCGGGGACTCAGTGGGGGACACAACGGGGGACATACCGGGACACGACGGGAAACAGCGGGACACAGGGCGACACAGCAAGGACACAGCGGTTACACAGCGTGGGACACAGAGGGACACAGCGGGGGACACAGCGAGGAAAGAGCGGGACACTGCGGGACACATCGGGGACACAGCGGGGACACAGCCCGGGACACAGCGGGACACAGGGGGGGAAACAGCGGGACACGGTGGGGAAACAGCGGGGACTCAACGGGCGACACAGCGGGAGACAAACCGGGACACTACGGGAAACAGTGGGACACACCGGGACACAGCGGGGATACAGCGAGGACACAGCGAGGAAGCAGCGGGACACAGCGGGGGACACAGCGAGGACACAGCAGGACACAGCGGGACACATTGGGGACACAGCGGGGACACAGCGGGGGACATAGTGGGGACAAATCTGGGACACATGGGACACAGCGGGGTCATAGCGGTGCACAGCGTGGGACAGAGCGGGACACAGCGGGGACACAGCGGGACACAGCGGTGTACACAGCTGGGGACACAACGGGACACAGAGTGGGACACAGCCGGACACAGTGGGGACAAAGCGGGAGACACAGCGGGGGACAGAGCGGGACACACTGGGGGACGCAGGGAGGACCCAGCGGGACACAGCGCGGACACAGTGTGGACTCAGCGGGGGACAAAGCAGGACACCACGGGACACAGCGGAACACAGCGGAACACAGTGGGTACACTGCGGAGACACAGCGGGACACAGCGGGACACAGCGGGGGACACAGTGGGACTCATTGGTGAACACAACGGAACACAGAGGGGGACACCGCGGGGGACACAGCGGGACACAGCGGGGACTCAGCTGGACACAGCGGGGGCATCAGTGGGGAACACAGTGGTACACAGCGGGGACACAGTTGGACACAGCGGGATACACAGCGGGATACATCGGGGACACAGCGAGGACACAGAGGCACACAGTGGGACTAAGCGGGACACAGTGGGACACAGCGGGGACACAGCAGCGGACACATCGGAAGACTTCGAGACACTGCCTGACACAACGGGGTACACAGCGGGACACAGCGGGGACACAGCGGGGACACAGCGGGACACAGTGGGACACAGCGCGGACACAGCGGGACACATCGTGGGACACAGCGGGGGCACAGAAGGGGACACAGCGGGGACACAGCGGGGCTACATCGGGCCACAGCGGGGACACAGTGGGACACAGCGGGGACACAGCAGCGGACACATCGGAACAAAGCGAGACACTGCGTGACACAACGGGGTACACAGTGGGACACAGCGGAGGACACAGCGGGACACAGCGGGGACACAGAAGGACACAGTGGGGACACAGCAGGGAAACAGCGGTACACAGCGGGGGAAACAGCCGGGGACACAGCAGGACACAACGCGGTACACATCGGGACACAGCGGGACACAGCAGGACACAGCTGGGACACAGCGGGGGACACAGTGGGGGACACAGCGGGACACAACGGGGGACACAGTGAGGACACAGCGGGACACAGCGGAGACACAGCGGGGACTCAGTGGGGGACACAACGGGGGACATACCGGGACATCACGGGAAACAGCGGGACACAGCGGTTAAACAGCGTGGGACACAGAGGGACACAGCGAGGGACACAGCGAGGAAAGAGCGGGACACTGCGGGACACATCGGGGACACAGCCCGGGACACAGCGGGACACAGCGGGGGAAACAGCAGGACACGGCGGGGAAACAGCGGGGACTCAGCGGGCGACACAGTGGGGGACAAACCAGGACACCAAGGGAAACAGTGGGACACACCGGGACACAGCGGGGATACAGCGAGGACACAGCGAGGAAGCAGCGGGACACAGCGGGGGACACAGCGAGGACACAGCAGGACACAGCGGGACACATCGGGGACACAGCGGGGACACAGCGGGGACACAGCGGAGGACACAGCAGGACACAGTGGGACACAGTGGAGACACAGTGGGACACAGCGGGGGACACAGGGGGGAACACAGCGGGACACAACGGGGGACAGACCGGGACACAGCAGGACACAGCGGGACATAGCGGGGACACAGAGGGACACAGCACAGACACAGCTGTGGGCACAGTGGGACACAACGGGGGACACATCCGGACACAGTGGGGGACACAGCGTGGGACAAAGCGGGGGACACAGCGTGGGACACAGCGGGACATAGGGGTACACAGCGGGACACAGCGCGACAAAGCGTGGACACAGCGGGCGAAACAGCAGGACAAAGCGGGGACATATCGGGACACAGCTGGACACAGTGGGACACACCGGGTCACAGCAGGGGAAACAGCGAGGACACAGCGGGACACAGCATGACACAGCGGTACAGAGCGGGGGACACAGTGGGACACAGCGGGACACAGCGGGACACAGAGCAGGACACAGCGGGGGACAAAGCATGACACAGTGGGGGACACAGCATGGACACAGCGGGACACATCGGGGAAACAGCGGGAACACAGCGAGGGACACTGCGGGACACAACGGGGAAACAGCAGGTACACAGCGGGGACACAGCTGGACACAGTCGGATGCACAACGGGCCACAGCAGGGACACAGCGAGGACACAGTGGGACTCAGCGGGTACAGAGCGAGGACACAGCAGGACACAGCAGGGACTGAGAGGGGAACACAGCAAGACAATGCGGGACACAGCAGGGACACAGCAGGTCACAGCAGGGGACACAGACGGGGACACAGCGGGACACAACGGGGGACAGAGCGGGACACAGCGGGACACAGCGGGACACAGCCGGGACACAGCGGGGGACACAGCAGGGGACACAGCGGGACACAATGGGGGACACAGCGGGACACAGCGGGGAACACAGCGGGGACACAGCGGGACACAGCCGGGACACAGCCGGGACACAGCGGGACACAGTGGGGACAGAGCGGGCTACAGAGCGGGATCAGGGGGAACACATCCGGGACACAGCAGGGACACACCTGGACACAGCGGAATACACAGCGACGACACAGCGGGACACAGCGGGAACACAGCTGTAAACAGCGGGACACATCAGGACACAGCGGGGTACACAGCGGGGGACACAGCGGGGGACACAGCGGGACACAGCGGGGAAACAGCAGGACACAGTGGGGACACAGCGATGACACAGCGGGACACAGTGGGACACAGGGGGATACAGCGGGACACAGCGGGGACACAGCGGGACACAGCGGAGACACAGCGGGACACAGTGAGGACACAACGGGGGAGAGCAGGGACACAGCAGGGGACACAACGGGGACACAGCGGGGGACACAGTGGGAAACAGCGGGACAAAGCGTGACACAGCGTGACAGAGTGGGGACACAGCAGTACACAGCGGGGGACACAGCGGGACACAGCGGGACACATCGCCGCCACAGCGGGATACAGCAGGGACAGAGCGGGGACACAGCAGGACACAGTGGGGACAGAGTGGGGGACACAGCGGGACACAGGGGGAACACAGCGGGCACACAGCAAGGACACACCTGGACACAGCGGGATACACAGCGAGGACACAGAGGGACACAGAGGGACACAGCTAGACACAGCGGGACACAGCAGGGACACAGCTGTACACAGCGGAACACAGCCTGACATAGCGGGGGACACCGCTGGACACAGCGGGGGACACAGAGGGACACAGCGAGGACACAGCGGGACACAATGAGATACATAGCTGGACACAGCGGGGACAGAGCGAGGACACAGCGGGACACATCGGGACACAACAGGACACAGTGGAACACAGCGGGAACACAGCGGGGATACAGTAGTGGACACAGCGGGACACAGCAGGGCACAGCGGGGGACACAGCGGGACACAGCGGGGACACAGCGTGACACAGCAGAACAGAGCGGGGTCACAGCAGGACACAGCGGGGACAGAGCGGGCGACAGAGCGGGACACAGGGGGAACACATCGGGGACACAGCAGGGACACACCTGGACACAGCGGGATACACAGCAACGACACAGTGAGACACAGCGGGACACAGCTGAACACAGCGGGACACAGCGGGACACAGCGGGGGACACAGCGGGGGATACAGAGGGACAGAGCAAGGACACAGCGGGACACAGCGAAATACACAGCGGGACACAGCGGGGACAGAGCAAGGACACAGCGGGATACATCGGGACACATCAGGACACAGCGGAACACAGCGGGAACACAGCAGAGACACAGCAGCGGACACAGCGGGACACAGCAGGACACAGCGGGAAACAGCGGGGAAACAGCGGGGGACACAGTGGGTGACACAGCGGGACACAGCGGGGAAACAGCAGGACACAGTGGGGACACAGCGGGATACAGCGGGGACAAAAGGAACACAGCGGGGACACATCGGGACACAGCGGGGCCACAGCAGGACACAGCTGGACACAGCGGGGGACACAGCGGGGGAATCAGTGGGGAACCCAGCGGGACACAGCGGGGACACAGTTGGACACAGCGGGATACACAGCGGGACACATCGGGGACACAGCGAGGACACAGTGGGACACAGCGGGACAAAGCGGGACACAGCGAGACACAACGGGGACACAGCGGACACAGCACGGGACACATCAGGACACAGCGAGACACAGCGGGACACAGCGGTGTACACAGTGGGACACAGTGGAGGACACAGCGGGGCACACAGTGGGGGACAGCAGGGGACAGAGCGGGGAACACAGCAGGACACAGCGGGGACACACCTGGATACAGCGGGATACACAGCAGGACACAGCGGGGAAACAGTGAGGACACAGCAGGACACAGTGGGGGACACAGAGGGAGACACAGCGGTACACAGCGGGGGATTCAGCGGGGAAACAGCGGGGACACAGTGGGGACACAGCGGGGGAGACAGCACGGGAAACAGTGGGGAACACAGCGGGACACAGCGGGGACACAGGTGGACACAGCAGGATAAACAGCGGGACACATCGGGGACACAGCAAGGACACAGCGACTACACAACGGGACAGAGCGGGACACAACGGGACACAGCGGGACACAGTGGGGACAAAGCGGGGACACAGCAGCGGACACAGCGGGACAGAGCGGGACACAGCGGGACACAGCGGGAGACACAGTGGGACACAGCGGAGAACACATCGGGTCACAGCGGGGCCACAGCAAGACACAGCTGGACACAGCGGGGGACACAGCAGGATATAGCAGGGACACAGCGGGACACTGCGGGGAAACAGCGGGGGACACAGTGGGGGACACAGCGGGGAACACAGCGGGTCACAGCGGGGACACACCTGGACAAAGCGAGATACACAGCGGAACACAGCAGTGACAGAGCGAGGACACAGCAGGACACAGCGGGGACACAGCGAGGACACAGCGGGACACATCTCCGCCACAGCGGGATACAGCAGGGACAGAGCGGGGACACAGCAGGACACAGCGGGGACAGAGTGGGGGACACAGCGGGACACAGGGGGAACACAGCGGGGACACAGCAGGGACACACCTGGACACAGCGGAATACACAGCGAGGACACAGCGGGACACAGCGGGACACAGCTAGACACAGAGGAACACAGCAGGGACACAGCTGTACACAGCGGGACACATTCTGACACAGCGGGGGACACTGCGGGATACAGCGGGGGACACAGAGGGACACAGCGAGGACACAGCGGGACACAATGAGATACACAGCGGGACACAACGGGGACAGAGCGAGGACACAGCGGGACACATCAGGACACAGCAGGACACAGCGGAACACAGCTTGAACACAGCGGGGACACAGCAGCGGACACAACGGGACACAGCAGGACACATCGGGACACAGCGGGGGACACAGCGGGGGACACAGCGGCACACAGCGGGGAAACAGCAGGACACAGTGGGGACACAGCGATGACACAGCGGGATACAGCCGGGACAAAGGGGGACACAGCAGGGACACATCGGGACACAACGGGGACACAGCTGGACACAGCGGGACACAGTGGGGGAAACAGCAGGGAAATCAGTGGGGAACACAGCGGGACACAGCGGGGACACAGTTGGACACAGCGGGATACACTGCGGGACACATCGGGGAGACAGCGAGGACACAGCGGGACACAGCGGGACAAAGCAGGACACAGCGAGACACAAAGGGGACACAGCAGCGGACACATCGGGACACAGCAAGACACAGCGGGACACAGCGGGACACAGCGGGGTACAGAGCGGGACAGCGGAGTACACAGCGGGGCACACAGCACGGGACACAGCAGGGGACAGAGCAGGGAACACAGCAGGACACAGCGGGGACACACCTGGACACCGCGGGATACTCAGCGGGACACAGCAGGGACACAGCGAGGACACAGCAGGACACAGCGGGGGACACAGCGAGGGACTCAGCGGTACACAGCGGGGGACTCAGCGGGGGAATCGGTGGGGAACACAGCGGGATACAGTTGGACACAGCGGGATACACAGCGGGACACATCGTGGACACAGCGAGGACACAGCGGGACACAGTGGAACAAAGCGGGACACAGCAAGACACAACGGAGACACATCTGGGAAACAGCAGCGGACACATCGGGACACAGCGAGACAAGCGAGACAAAGCGGGGTACACAGCGGGACACAGAGGAGGACACAGCGGGACACAGCGGGGACACAGCAGGACACAGTGGGAACACAGCAGGGACACAGCAGGATACAGCGGGGACACAGCGGGGCACAGCGGGGACACAGTGGCGCACACAGCGGGGGACACAGCCGGGGATAGCAGGACACAGCGGGGCCACAGCGGGCCACAGCGGGGATACAGCGGGACACAGCTGGACACAGCGGAATACACAGCGGGTCACAGCGGGGACACAGCGAGGACACAGCGGGACACAGCGGAACACAGCAGGACACAGCGGTGACACAGCGGGACACAGTGTGGACACAGTGGGGGAGACCGGGGACAAAGCGGGACACAGCAGGGACACAGCGGGGGAGAGCGGGGACACAGCGGGACACATTGGGGACACAGTGGGGGACAGCGGGGACACAGCGTGACACAGCGGGACAGAGCGGGGGACACAGCGGGGCACAGCGGGACACAGTGGGACACAGCGGGGGACACAGCGGGGGACAGTGGGGGACATAGCGGGGAACACAGCGGGACACAGCGGAGACACACCTGGATACAGCAGTATACACAGCGGCACACAGTGGGGACAGAGCAAGGACAAAGCGGGACACAGCGGGGGACACAGCGAGGACAAAGCGGGGACACAGAGGGGACACAGGGGGCCACAGCGGAACACAGCGGGGATACAGTGGGACACAGCTGGACACAGCGGGAAACACAGCGGGTCACAGCGGGGACACAGCGAGGACACAGCGGGACACAGGGGGACACAGCGGGGACACAGCGGGACAAAGAGGGACACAGCGGGACACAGCGTTACACAGCGATGACACAGCGGGATACAGCGGGGACAAAGGGGGACACAGCAGGGACACATCGGGACACAACGGGGACACAGCTGGACTCAGCGGGACACAGCGGGGGAAACAGCAGGGAAATCAGTGGGGAACACAGCGGGACACAGCGGGGACACAGTTGGACACAGCGGGATACACTGCGGGACACATCGGGGAGACAGCGAGGACACAGCGGGACACAGCGGGACAAAGCGGGACACAGCGAGACACAAAGGGGACACAGCAGCAGACACATCGGGACACAGCGAGACACAGCGGGACACAGCGGGGTACACAGCGGGACACAGCGGAAGACACAGCGGGACACAGCGGGGACACAGCAGGACACAGTGGGAAAACAGCGGGGACAAAGCAGGATACAGCGGGGACACAGCGGGACACAGCGGGGACACAGCGGGGCACACAGCGGGGACACAGCGGGGGATAGCAGGACACAGCGGGGCCACAGTGGGCCACAGCGGGGATACAGCGGGACACAGCTGGACACAGCGGAATACACAGAGGGTCAAAGCGGGGACACAGCGAGGACACAGCAGGACACAGCGGAACACAGCGGGACACAGCGGTGACACAGCGGGACACAATGAGGACACAGTGGGGGAGACCGGGGACAAAGCGGAAAACAGCAGTGACACAGAGGCGGAGAGTGGGGACACAGCGGGACACATTGGGGACACAGTGGGGGACAGCTGGGACACAGCGTGACACAGCGGGACAGAGCGGGGGACACAGCGGGACACAGCGGGACATAGCGGGACACAGGAGGGACACAGCGGGGGACACAGCGGGGGACACAGCGGGACACATTGGTTGACACAGCGAGGACACAGCGGGACACAGCGGGGACACAGTGGGGATTCAGATGGGGACACAGCGGGGGACAAAGCGGGACACCACGGGAAACAGCGGGACACAGCGGTACACAGCAGGACACAGCGGGGGACACAGCGGGACACAGCGGAGGATACAGCGGGACACAGCGGGGACACAGCAGGACACAGAGGGGACACAGTGGGGACACAGGGGGATACAGCGGGGACACAGGGGGATACCGTGGTGACACAGCGGGTCACAATGGGAACATAGTGTGGGACACAGTGGGGGACTCAGCGGGGACACAGCGGGGACAGAGTGGCGACACAGCGGGGGACACAGCGGGATACACAGAGGGACACATCGGGGACACAGCGGGGAAAAAGCGGGATACAGCGGCGACACAGCGGGAAAAAAAGGAGACAAAGCGTGGAACACAGCTGGTGACACAGTGGGGGACACAGCGGGGAACACAGCGGGACCCAGCGGGGACCCAGCGAAGACACAGCGGGGGAATCAGTGGGGAACACAGCGGGACACAGTGGGGACACAGTTGGACACAGCGGGATACACAGCGGGACACATCGGGGACACAGCGAGGACACAACGGGACAGAGCGGGACAAAGCAGGACACAGCGAGACACAAGGTGGACACAGCGGGGACACAGCAGCGGACACATCGGAACACAGCGAGACACAGCGGGACACAGCGGGGTACACAGCGGGACACACCGGAGGACACAGCGGGGCACACACCGGGGGACACAGCAGGGGACATAGCGGAGAACACAGCAGGACACAGCAGGGACACACCTGGACACAGCAGGATAAACAGCGGGACACAGAGGGGACACAGCGCGGACACAGCACGGACACAGCGGGGGACACAGCGGGGGACACAGCGGTACACAGTGGGGGACACAGCGGGGAATACAGCGGGACACAGCAGGGACACAGCTGGACACAGCGGGATACACAACGGGACACAGCAGGATACAGCGGGACAAAGCGGGGGACACAGTGGGGGACACAGCGGGGGACACAGCGGGACACAGCGTGGGACACAGCGAGGACACAGCGGGGACACAGCGGGGACACAGCGGGACACAGCGGGACACAGCAGGGATACAGCGGGACGCAGCGGAATACACAGCGGAATACACAGCGGGTCACAACGGGGACACAGCGGGGACACAGCGGGACACAGCGGGACACAGTGGGTACACACCGGGACACAGCGGTGACACAGCGGGACACAGTGAGGACACAGCGGGACACAGTGAGGACACAGCGTGACACAGCGGGGACACAGCGGGGGAGAGCAGGGACACAGCGGGACAGAGTGGGGACACAGTGGGGGACAGCGGGGACACAGCGTGACACAGTGGGACAGAGCGGGGGACACAGCGGGACACAGCGGGACACAGCGGGGACACAGCGGGGGACAGAGCGGGACACAGTGGCTGACACAGCGAGAACACAGCGGGACACAGTGGGGACACAGTGGGGACTCAGAGGGGGACACAGCAGGGGAAAAAGTGGGACACCACGGGAAACAGCGGGACACAGCGGTACACAGCGGGACACAGCGGGGGACACAGCGGGACACAGCAGAGGACACAGCGGGACACAGCGGGGACACAACAGGACACAGAGTGGACACAGCAGGGACACAGGGGGATACAGCAGGGACACAGCGGGACACAACGGGGACATAGTGGGGGACACAGCGGGGGACACAGCGGTATACAGAGAGGGAATCCGCAGGGACACAACGGGGACAAAGCGGGGACACAGCGGGGGACACAGCGGGACACAGCGGGGACACAACGGGGACACAGCAGCGGACACAGCGGAACCCAGCGGGACACAGCGGGACACAGCGGGGGACAGCGGGGGACACACCGGGACACAGCGGAGAACACAGCGGGACACAGTGGGGACACAGCAAGACACCGTGGGGACACAGCTGGGACACAGCGGGATACAGCAAGGACAGAGCGGGACACAGAGGGGACACAGCAGGGGACACAGCGGGGGACACAGTGGGGGACATAGCGGGGAACACAGTGGGACACAGCGGAGACAGACCTGGATACAGCAGTATACACAGTGGCACACAGAGGGGACAGAGCGAGGACACAGCGGGACACAGCGGGGGACACAGCGAGGACACAGCGGGGACACAGCGGGGACACAGGGGGCCACAGCAGGACACAGCGGGGATACAGCGAGACACAGCTGGACACAACGGGAAACACAGCGGGTCACAGCGGGGACACAGCGAGGACACAGCGGAACACAGCGGGACACAGTGGGACACAGCGGGGACACAGCGGGACAAAGAGGGACACAGCAGGACACAGCGTTACACAGCGTGGACACAGCGGGGGACACAGCGGGGGACACAGCGGGGGGCACAGCGAGGACACAGGGAGACACAGCAGGGACAGAGTGGGGACTCAGAGGGGGACACAGCGAGGGACAAAGCGGGACACCAAGGGAAACAGCGGGACACAGCGGTACACAGCGGGACACAGCGGGGGACACAGCGGGTCACAGCAGAGGACACAGCAGGACACAGCGGGGACACAGCAGGGCACAGTGGAGACACAGCGGAGACACCGGGTGATACAGCAGGGACACAGCGGGACACAGCCGGTACACAGCGGGGGACTCAGGGGGGGACAAAGCTGGGGAAACAGTGGGGAACACAGCGGGACACAGCGGGGACACAGTTGGACTCAGCGGGGTACAGAGCGGGACACATATGGGACACAGAGAGGACAAAGCGGGACACAGCGGGACATAACGGGACACAGCGGGACACAGCGGGGATACAGCGGGGACACAGCAGCTGACACAGCGGGACACAGCGGGACACAGCGGGACACAGCGGGGGACAGAGCGGGACACAGCAGAGAACAGAGGGGGACACAACGGAGACACAGCAGGGACACAGCGGACCACAGCAGGACACAGCGGGGATAGAGCCGGACACAGCTGGACACAGCGCGATACACAGCGGGACACAGCGGGGACACAGCGAGGACACAGCGGGACACAGCGGGACACAGCGGGGTCACAGCGGGACACAGCTGGGACAGAGCGGGACACTGAGGACACAGCGGGGGAGAGCGGGGACACAGCGGGGGAGAGCGGGGACACAGCGGGGGAGAGCGGGTACACAGCGGGGGAGAGCGTGGACACAGCGGGACACAGCGGGGACACAGCGGGGGACACATTGGGAACACAGTGGGGGACACAGTGGGGGACACAGCGGGGAACACAGCGGGACACAGCAGGGACACAGCTGGACATAGCGAGATACACACCGGGACACAGCGGGGACAGAGCAAGGATACAGCGGGACACATTGGGGGACACAACAGGGGACACAGCGAGACACAGTGCAGGACACAGCGAGGACACAGCGGAGACACAGTGGGGACACAGCGGGACACATCACCGACACAGCGGGATACAGCGGGGACAGAGTGGGGACACAGCAGGACACAGCGGGTACAGAGTGGGGGACACAGCGGGAAACAGGGGGAACACAGCGGGGACACAGCAGGTACACACCTGGACACAGCGGGATACACAGCGAGGACACAGCGGGACACAGCTAGACACAGGGGAAACAGCAGGAACACAGCTGTACACAAAGGGACACAGCCTGACACAGCGGGGGACACTGCGGGACACAGCGGGGGACACAGAGGGACACAGCGAGGACACAGCGGGACACAATGAGATACACAGCGGGACACAGTGGGGACAGAGCGAGGACACAGCGGGACACATCGGGACACAGGAGGACACATCGGAACACAGCTTGAACACAGCGGGGACACAGCAGCAGACACAGCGGGACACAGCAGGACACAGCGGGACACAGCAGGTGACACAGCGGGGGACACAGCGGGTGACACAACGGGACACAGCGGGGAAACAGCAGGACACAGTGGGGAAACAGCGATGATACAGCGGGATACAGCGGGGACAAAGGGGGACACAGCAGGGACACATCGGGACACAACGGGGACACAGCTGGACACAGCGGGACACAGCGGGGGAAACAGCAGGGAAATCAGTGAGGAACACAGCGGGACACAGTGGGGACACAGTTGGACACAGAGGGATACACTGCGGGACACATCGGCGAGACAGCGAGGACACAGCGGGACACAGCGTGGGGCACAGGGGGGACACAGAGAGACAAAGCGGAGAACACAGTGGGGACACAGCAGGACACCGTGGGGACACAGCGGGGACATAGCGGAATACAGCGGGGACACAGTGGGAAACAGAGGGGACACATCTGGGGACACAGCGGGGGACACAGTGGGGGACACAGCGGAGAACACAGTGGGACACAGCGGGGACAGAGCTGGACACAGCGGGATACACAGCGGGACACATGGGGGAACCAGCGAGGACACAGCGGGACACAGCGGGGGACACAGCGGGACACAGCCCGAGACACAGCGAGGACACAGCGGGGACATAGCAGGATACACAGCAGGACACAGCGTGGACAGAGCTGGGGACAGAGCCGGGACACAGCAGGACACAGCGTGGACAGAGCAGGGGCCACAGCGGGGACACAGCGGGACACAGCGGGGACTCAGCGGGGACTCAGCGGGGACACAGCAAGACACAGTGGGGACTCAGCGTGGACACAGCAGGTGACACAGCGATGGAAACAGTGGGGAACACAGCGGGACACAGCGGGGACACAGTTGGAAGCGGCATACACAGCAGGACACATCGGTGACACAGCGAGGACACAGCGAGGACACAGAGGGACACAGTAGGACACAACGGGACACAGCGGGACACAGCGGGGACACAGCGGGACACAGTTGGGACAGAGCAGGGACACAGCGGGACACATCAGGGACACAGCTGGACACAGCGTGGGACACAGCGGGTGTTCCAGCGGGACACAACAAGGGACACAGCGGGACACAGCGGGAACACAGCAGGGACACAGAGGGGGAAACAGCGGGGATACAACGGGGACAAACGGGACACAGCGGGACACAGCAGGACACAGCGGGACACAGTGGGGAACACAGCGGGGGACACAGCGGGGACACAGCGGGATACAGAGGGGGATACAGCAGGGGACACAGTGGGGGACACAGCGGGGGACACAGTGAGGGACAAAGCGGGGGACTCAGCGGGGAACACAGCGGGACACAGCAGGGACACAGCGGGATTCAGTGGGGACACAGCGGGACACAGCGTGGGACACAGCGGGACACAGCGGTGGACACAACGGGACACAACGGGGACACAGAGGGACACAGTGGGGACACAGCGGGGACACAGCGGGATTCAGCGGGGACACACTGGGACACAGCGGGGACACAGCGGGGGCCACAGCAGGGGACACAGTGGGGAAACACAGCGGGGGACACAGCGGGGAACACAGCGGGACACAGCGGGGACTCAGCTGGACACAGCAGGTACACAGCAGCACACATCGGGGACACAGCGACGACAAAGCGGGACACAGCGGGACACATTGGGACAAGGCGGGGCACAGCCGTGACACAGTGGGGACACAGCAGGGGACACATCGGGACAGAGCGGGACAGAGCGGGACAGAGCGGAGGACACAGCAGGGGAGACAGTGGGACACAGCGGGGTACACAGCTTGACACAGCAGGACACAGCGGGACACAGCGGGGACACAGTGGGGAGACTCTGGGGAACATTGGGGACACAGCAGGACACAGCGGGGGACAACAGGTACACAGAAGGACACATCGGGACATAGCGCGACACAGCGGGGACACAGCGGGGACACAGCAGGGGACACAGCGGGGACACAGTGGAGACACTCCGGGGGACAGCGGGGACACAGCGGGACACAGCGGGTGACAGCGGGTACACAGCAGGACACATCGGGACACAGCGGGAAAGAGTGGGGTCACAGCGGGGACACAGCAGGGGACACAGCGGGACCCAGCAGGACCCAGGGGGACACAGTGGGGGACACAGCGGGGAAGACAGTGGGACACAGCATGGGACAGAGTGGGATACAGCAGGACACAGCGGGACACAGCGGGGACACAGTGGGGACACTCCGGGGGACAGCGGGGACACAGTGGGACACAGTGGGGGACAGCGGGTACACAGCAGGACACAGCTTGACACAGCGGGATACAGCAGGGATACAGCTGGGGACAGCGGGGACACAGCGGGACACAGCGAAGACACAAAGGGGGACAGAGGGGACACAGCGGGACACAACGGGACACAGCGGGGACACAGCGGGGACACAGCGGGGGATACAGCAGGTGACACAGCGGGGGACACAGGGAGAGACACAGCGGGACCCAACGGGGGACACAGCGGGACACAGCGGGACACAGCAAGACACAGCGGGGACACAGCGGGGGATAAACCGGGGACACAGCGGGACACAGCGCGGACATAGCGAGGACACAGCTGGACACAGTGAGATACAGCAGGACAGATCAGGACACAGCGGGGACACAGCGTGGACACAGCAGGTGACACAGCGGGACACAGCGGGACACAGCGGGGCACAGCGTGGGACACAGCGGGACACAGTGGGGACACAGCTGGACACAGCTAGATACACAGCGGGACACAGCGGGGGACACAGCGGGAAACAACGGGGACATAGCGGGACACAGAAGGGACACAGCGGGGACACAGCAGGAAACAGCGGGTGAAAAGGCGGGGATACAGCGGGGACAAAGCGGGACACGGCGGGACACAGCATGGACACAGCAGGGAAAACAGGGGGGGACACAGCGGAACACAGCAGGACACAGCTGGTACACAGCGGGACACAGAGGGACGCAGCGGGGACACAGCGGGGACAAAGCAGGTGACACAGCGGGACAAAGCAGGACACAGCGGGATACAGCGGGGAACAGCGTGGAACACAGCGGGACACACAGGGGGACACAGTGGGACACAGTGGGGACAGAGCAGGGACAGAGCGGGATTCAGCGGGGACACAGAGGGGGACACAGCGGGGAACACAGCGGGAAACAGTGGGGACACAGCTGGACACAGCGGGATATATAGCGGGATAAAGCAAGGACACAGCGAGGACAGAGTGGGATACAGCGGGACACATCGGGACAAAGCGGGACACAGCGGGGACACAGCGGGGACACAGCAGGGGACACTTCGGGACACAGCGGGACACCGCGGGACACAGCGGGGGACACAGCGAGGGAGACAGTTGGATACATTGGGGGACACAGCAGGACACAGCAGGACACAGCGGGACACACCGGGGACACAGTGGGGACAAAAAGGGGGAAAGCGGGTACACAGCGGGATACAACGGGTCACAGCGGGGCCACAGCGGAGGACACAGCGGTGACAGAGCGGGACACAGAGGGGGACACAGAGGGAACACAGCGGGACACAGAGGCACACACCGTGGGACACAGCAGGACACAGCGGGGGACCCAGCGGGACACAGCCAGACACAGCGGGGGACAGAAGGGACACACCGTGGGAAAGCGGGGACACAGCGGGGGACAGCGGGTACACAGGAGGACACAGCAGGATCACAGTGGTACAGAGCGGGGGACACAGCGTGGTATAGAGCGGGACAAAACGGGGGACAAAGCGGGACACAGCGAGACACAGCGGGGACAGAGCGGGGACACAGCGGGACAAAGCGGGTACAGAGCGGGGGACACAGCGGGACACAGCGGGGACACAGCGGGACACAGCGGGGGACACAGCGGGTGTCACATTGGGACACAACGGGGGACACAGCGGGACACAGCGGGGACACAGCGGGGACACAGCGGGACACAGCGGGGACATAGCTGGGTAGAGCGGGGACACATGGGGGCACAGCAGGGACACAGCTGGACACAGCGGGGGACACAGCGGGAAACAGCGGGGACACAGCAGGACACAGTGGGGACACAACGGGGACACAGCGGGACACAGCGGGGGACACAGCAGGGGACACAGTGGGACACAGCGGGACACAGTGGGACACAGCGTGAGACACAGTGGAACACAGCGGTGACAGCCTGACATTGCCGAACAGAGTGGGGGACAGATTAGGACACAGCGGGACACAGCGGGACACACCGGGAGACAAAGCAGGACACAGCGGGGGACACACCGAGACACAGTGGGGGACACAGCAAGGACTCAGCGGGACACAGCGGGACACATCGGGGACACAGCAGGGACACATGGGGGGACACAGAGGGACAAAGCAGGGACACAGCGGGTACACAGCGAGGACACAGCTGGACACAGGCGGATACACAGCGGGCCACAGCGGGGACACAGCGAGGACACAGCGGGACACAGCAGGGGACACAGCGAGGACACAGCGGGACACAGCGGGGACACAGCGGGGACACAGCGGGGACACAGCGTGCAACACAGCGGGACATATAGTGGACACAGCGGGACAAAGCGGTGGACACAGCGGGACAGAGTGGGAAACCAGGGGACACAGTGGGACACAGCGGGACACAGTGGGACACAGCGGTGACACAGCGGGACACAGCGGGACACAGTGGGGACACAGCGGGACACAGGGGGGACACAGGGGGGACACAGCGGGACACAACAGAGGACACACCAGGACACAGCGGGACACAGCGGGGGACACAGTGGTGGACAAATCGGGGAACACAGGGAGGACACAGCAGAACATTGCAGAATATAGCGGGGATACAGAGGGACACAGCGGGGACACAGCTGTGGACACAGCGGGACACAGAGGGACAAAGCAGGGACACAGCGGGGGACACAGCAGGACACAGCGGGGACACAGCGGGGACACAGCGAGACACAGTTGGGACACAGGGGGGAAATAGCGGGGACACAGTTGGACACAGCGTGATACACAGCGGGACACAGCCCGGGACACAGCGAGACACAGTTGGGACACAGGGGGGAAATAGCGGGGACACAGTTGGACACAGCGTGATACACAGCGGGACACAGCCCGGGACACAGCGAGACACCTCGGGTACACAGCGGGGAAACAGCAGGACACAGGGTGACACAGCGGGACACAGTGGGGGCACAACGGGGGACACTGCGAGGACACAGCATGACACAGCAGGACACCGTGAGACAGAGCAGGGACACTGCGGGGACATTCCATGGGACAGCAGGGACACAGCGGGACACAGTTGGGGACAGCAGGGACACAGCGGGTCACAGCGGGACACAGCAGAACACAGCAGGGGACAGCGGGTACACAGAGGGACACAGAGGGAAAACAGTGGAGGACAGCAGGGACAAAACGGGACACAGCGGGACACATCGGGGACACAGCAGGGTCACAGCGGGATACACAGCGGTACATAGCGGGGTCACAGCTATGACACAGCGGGACACAGCAGGACACAGCAGCGACACAGCGGGAACACAGCTGGACACAGCGGGATACACAGCGGGACACTGCGGGGACACAGTGAGGACACAGCGGGATACAACGGGACACAGCGGGGACACTCCAGGGGACAGCCGGGACACAGCAGGACACAGCTGGGGACAGCAGGGACACAGCGGGTCACAGCGGGACACAGCGGGTACACAGCGGGGGACAGTGTGGAAACAGCGGGACACAGAGGGGACACAGCGGGAACACAGCGGGACACAGCGGGGACACAGTGGGTGACAGCGGGGACTCAATGGGACACAGCGGGACACATCGGGGACACAGCAGGGTCACAGCGGGGACACAGCTCTACACTGCAGGGTCACAGCGTGGACACAGCGGGGACACAGTGGGGGACACAGTGGGGCAAACAGTGGGGAACACAGCGGGACACAGCGGGGACACAGTTGGACACAGCTGGATACACAGCGGGACACATCGGGGACACAGCGAGGACACAGAGGGACACAGTGAGACTAAGCGGGACACAGCAGGACACAGGGGGGACACAGCAGCGGACACATCGGGGACACAGCGATACACAGGGTGACACAGCGGGGGACACAGCGGAACACAGCGGAGGTCACAGTAGGACACAGCGGGGACACAGAAGAACACAGTGGGGACACAGCAGCGACACAGCGGTACAGAGCGGGGGAAACAGCCGGGGACACAGCGGGACACAATGCGGGACACAGCGGGACACAGCGGGACACAGCGGGGACACAGCGGGGACACAGCGGGGAACACAGCGGGGCACACAGCGGGACACAATCGGGGACACAGTGAGAACACAGCGGGACACAGCGGAGACACAGAGGGGACTCAGCGGGGGACACATCGGGGGACATACCGGGACAACACGGGAAACAGCGGGACACAGCGGGACACAGCAGGGACACAGCGGGGACACAGCGTGGGACACAGCAGGACAGAGCGGGGGCCACAGCGAGGAAAGAGCGGGACACTGCAGGACACATCGAGGACATAGCGGGGACACAGCCCGGGACACAGCGGGACACAGCGTGGGAAACAGAGGGACACGGGGGGAAACTGAGGGGACTCAGCGGGCAACACACAGGGCGTCAAACCGGGACACCACGGGAAACAGCGGGACACAACGGGACACAGCAGGGATAAAGCGGGGACACAGCGAGGAAACAGAGGGACACAGTGGGAGACACAGCGAGGACACAGCGGGACACAGCGGGACACATCGGGGACACAGCGGGGACACAGCCCGGACACAGCAGGACACAGCAGGGGACACAGCTGGACACAGCGGGGGACACAGAGGGACACAGCGGGGGACTTAGTGAGGACACAGCGTGACACATCAGGGAAAGAGCGGGGACAGAGCGGGGACACAGCGGGGACACAACGGAGGACACAGCGAGTACACAGCGGGACACAGCGGGGACACAGTGGGGTACACAGCGGGGAAGAGCAGGGACACACCCGGGACAGCGGGGACACAGCAGGACACAGTGGGGACACAGCGGGACACAGCGGGGGACAAAGCGGGGACACAGCGGGACACAGAGGGACACAGCGGTGACACAGCGGCACACAGGGAGAAACACAGTGGGTACACAGCGGGGAACACAGCGGGACACAGCTGGACAGAGCGGCGACACAGCGGGACACAGCGGGGCACACAACGTGACATAGAGGGACACAGCGGGACACAGCAGGGGACACAGCTGGGGATACAGCAGGACACAGCGCGACACAGCGGGACACAGCAGGACACAGCGCGACACAGCGGGAGACACAGCGAGGACACAGTGGGACACAGCGTGGGACACAGCGAGAACACAGTGGGACACAGCGGGACACAGCGAGGACACAAAGGGACACCACGGGGACAAAGCGGTGGACACAGCGGGACACAACGGGGGAAACAGCGAGGACACAGTGGGACACAGGGGGGCACAGCAGGGACACAGCGAGGACGCAGCGGGGAATCAGCGGGACACAGTGGGACACAGCGGGGGACATTGAGGGACAGAGCGGGGGACACATCAGGGGACACAGGGAGGACACAGCGGGAAACAGCGGGGACACAGCGGGACACAGCAGGGACAAAGCGGGGGACAAAGCAGGGGACAGAGCGGGACACAGCGGGGGACACAGGGAGGACACAACGGGACACAGCGGGGACAAAGCGGGGACTCAGGTGTGGATACAGCGGGGGACAAACCGGGACACCACGGGACACAGCAGGTGACACAGCGGGGACACAGCGGGACACAGCGGGCACACAGCGGGGACACAGTGGGAAACAGCGGGACACAGCGGGGCACAAAGCGGGAGACAGCGGGGGACACAGAAGGGGACACAGCGGGGACACAGTGGGACACAGCGGTACACAGCTGGGGAAACAGCCAGGACAAAGCGGGAAACAGCGGGGGACAAAGCGAGGACACAGTGGACACAGCAGGACACAGAGGGGACACAGCTGGACACAGCGGGATACAGCAGGAGGCACAGCAGGGACACAACGGGACACAGCGGGGGACACAGCGGGACAAAGCAGAGACACAGCGGGATACAACAGGACACAGCGGGGGGGCACAGTGGAGACATATAGGGGGACCCAGCGAGGACACAACGGGAGACAGGGGGACACAGCGGGACACAGTGGGGTACATAGCGGGGAAGAGCAGGGACACACCCGGGACAGCGGGGACACAGCAGGACACAGTGGGGACAGAGCGGGACACAGCGGGGGACAAAGTGGGGACACAGCGGGACACAGAGGGACACAGCGGTGACACAGCAGCACACAGGGAGAGACAGAGTGGGTACACAGCGGGGAACACAGCGGGACACAGCGGAACAGAGCGGCAACACAGCGGGACACAGGGGGCACACAACGTGACATAGAGGGACACAGCTGGGGATACAGCAGGACACAGCGCGACACAGCGGGACACAGCAGGACACAGCGCGACACAATGGGGACACAGCTGGGGATACAGCAGGACACAGCGCGACACAGCGGGACAGAGCAGGACACAGCGCGACACAATGGGGACACAGAGGGAACACAGCGGGGAGCACAGCAGGACACAGTGGGGGACATAGCACGGACACACCTGGGACACAGCGGGACACAGCGGGGTCACAGCGGGACACAACGGGGGACACAGCGAGGACATAGCGGGACACAGAGGGACACAGCGGGGGACAAAGCGGGAGAGAGCGGGGGACACAGCTGGGGACACAGCAGGACACAGCTGGGGACACAGCAGGGGACACAGCGAGACACAACGGGACAAGGGGGGAACACAGCAGGGGACACAGCGGGACACAACGGGACACAGTGGGGGACAAAGCGGGACACAGCGGGACAAAGCGGGGGACACAGCAGATGACAGAGCGAAACACAGCGGGGGACAAGCGAGGACACAGCGGGACACAGCTGGGACACAGCGGAACTCAGCAGGGACACAGCGGGGGACAAAGCGGGACACAACGGGACACAGCGGGACACAGCGGGGGACACAGCGCTACACAGCGGGAAACACAGCGAGGACACAGCGTGGACAGTAGGACACAGCGGGGGAAACAGTGGGACACAGAAGGGACACAGCGAGACACACCGGGACACAGCGGGACACAGCGGGGACACAGCGGGACACAGCGGGGGACACAGCGGGACACATCAGGGGACAGAGCTTGACACAGCGGGATACACGGCGGGACACAGCGGGCACACAGCGAGGACACATCAGGACACAATGGGACACTGCGGGACACAGCGGGGGACACAGGGGGGACACAGGGGGGACACAGGGGACACAGCGGGACACAGCGGGACACAGCGGGACACAGCGGGGGACACAGGGGGGACACAGCGGGGACACAGGGGATCACAGCGGGGACATAGTGGGACAAAGCGGGACATAGTGGGACACAGCGGGGGACACAGCGAGATACTGCGGGGGACACAGCGGGGACACAGCTAGACCCAGCGGGATAGACGGTGGGACACAGCGGGGACACAGCGAGGACACAGGGGGACACAGCGGGACACATCGGGACTCAGCGGGACACAGCGGGGACACAGGGGACATAGCGGGACACAGCGGTACACAGCGGGACACAGCGGGGGACACAGCGGGGTACACAGCGGGACACAGCGGGGACAAAGCGGGGACACACCGTGGACACAGCAGGACACAGAGGGGACACAGTGGGGACACAGCAGGGAAACAGCAGGACACAGTGTGACACAGTGGGGGACACAGCGGAACACAGTGGGACACAGCTGGGACACATCGGGACACAGCGGGGGACACAGCGGGACACAGCCGGACACAGCGGGGACACATCGTGACACAGCGTGGGACAAAGCAGGACTCAGCGGGGACACATCGGTACACAGCGGGGGACACAGCGGGACACAGCGGGGGACACAGTGGAGACATATCAGGACACAGCGGGACACATCGGGGGACACAGCTTGACAAAGCGGGATACACGGAGGGACAGAGCGTGGACACAGCAAGGACACAGCGAGACACCGCGGGACACATTGGGACACAGCGGGACACAGCGGGGACACAGGGGACACAGCAGGACACAGCGGGACACAGCGGGGACACAGCGGGACATAGCGGGAAACTGCGGGGACATATCGGGAAACAGCGGGAGACACAGCAGGACACAACGGGGACACATCGGTACACGGCGGGGAACACAGCGGGACACAGCAGCACACAGCGGGACACAGCAGTACACAGCGGGGGACATAGCGAGACACAGCGGGGGACACAGCAGGGACAAATCGGGAAACAGCGGGACACATCGGGGGACAGACCTTGACACAGGGGGATACACGGAGGGACACAGCGGGGACACAGCGAGGACACAGCGGGACACAGCAGGACACATCGGGACAAAGCGGGACACAGCGGGGACACATGGGACACAGCGGGACACAGCGGGACACAGCGGGGGACACAGCGGGTGACACAGCGGGTAACAGCGGGGAGACAGCGTGGACACAGTGGGGACACAGTGTGACACAGCGGGGACACAGCGGGGATACAGCGGGACATAGCGGGACAATGAGGGGGACACATCGAGGACAAAGCGGGACACAGCGGGACACAGTGGGACACAGTGGGGAGACAGCGGGGGATACAGCGGGGAAACAGCGGGACACAGTGTGGGACACAGCGGGACACAGAGGGACACAGCGTGGGAAACAGCGGGACACAGCAGGAGACACTGCGGGGGACATAGCGGGACACAGCGGGGGACACAGTGAGGACACAGCGGGACACAGCGGGATACAGCGGGGTCACAACGGGGACACAGCGGGGGACACAGAGAGAACACAGAGGGACACAGCGGGATACAGCGGGGACACAATGGGGACACAGCGGGGGACACAGCGAGAACACAGCAGGACAGAGCGGGACACAGCGCGAAAGAGCGGGACACAGCAGGGACACCGCTGGGGACACAGCGGGACACAGCGGGGGACACAGCGGGACAAAGCGGGGGATACAGCGGAGAACACAGGGGGGGACAGGGGGAAAAAGCGGGGACACAGCGGGACACAGCAGGACACAGCAGGAGACTCAGCGGGACACAGCGTGGGACACAGCGGGACACAGCGGGGACCCAGCGGGACACAGAGGGGGACACAGAGAGGACACAGCGGGACACAGCATGGGACACAGCGGGACACAGCGGAGGACACAGCGGGATCTAGCGGGGGACACAGCGGGATCTAGCGGGGGACACAGCGGGACACAGCGGGGGACACAGCGAGACACACCAGGACAAAGCGGGCCACAGCGGGGCCACAGCGGGGACACAGTGGGACACAGCGGGGGACACAGCGGGGCACATTGGGGGACACAGCTTGACACATCGGGATACACGGCGGGACACAGCAGGCACAAAGCGAGGACACATCGGGTCACTGCGGGACACATTGGGACACATCGGGATACAGCGGGGACACAGGGGATACAGCGGGACTCAGCGGGGGACACAGCGGGGACACAGCGGGGACACAGAGGGAACACAGAGGGACACAGCAGGGACGCAGCGGGACACAGTGGGACTCAGCGGGGACACAGCGGGGAAACAGTGTGACAGAGCGAGACACCGCGGGGACACATCGGTACACAGCGGGAGACACAGCGGGACACAGCAGCACACAGCGGGACACAGCATGGGACACAGCAGGACACAGCGGGGGACACAGTGAGACACAGCGGGGGACACAGCTGTGACACATCGGGTCACAGCGGAGGACTCAGCGGGGATACAGCGGGGACACATCAGGACACAGCGGGGACACATCAGGACACAGCGGGGGACACAGCGGGACACAGAGGGACACAGCGGGGGACCTAGCGGGGACACAACTTGGACACAGCAGGACACAGCCGGGACACATCAGGACACACTGGGGGACACAGTGGCACACAGCTGGACACAGCGGGGGACACAGCGGGACACAGCAGGGTCACAGCGAGACACAGCGGGACTCATTGGTGAACACAACGGAACACAGAGGGGGACACAGCGGGGGACACAGCGGGACACAACGGGGACTCAGCTGGACACAGCGGGGTATACAGCGTGACAGAGCGGGGACACAGCGGGGACACAGCGGGACACTGTGTGACACATCGGGGACACAGTGGGACACAGCGGGACACAGCGGGGGACATAGCTGGGGACACAGCGAGGACACAGCTGGAAACAGCAGGACACAGCGGGACACAGCGGAGACAAGCGGGGACACAGCGGGGTTCACAGCGGGGGACACAGCAAGGACACAGCGGGACACAGCGGGACACATCGGGGGGCACAGCATTACACAGCGGTGAACACAGCGGTGGAAACCGCGAGGACACAGCGGGACACAGCGGGACACAGCGGGGGACACAGCGGGACACAGCGGGGGACAAAGCGGGGGAAAGCCGCGGACACAGACATGACACAGCGGGACACAGTGAGGATTCAGCGCGGGTCACAGCGGGGGACAAAGCTGGACACCACGGGTAACAGCGGGAAACAGGGGGACACAGATGTGACACTGCAGGGACACAGCGGGACAAAGCAGGGGACACAGCGGGACACAGCGGGACACAGCGGGGCACACAGCGGGGTCACAGCGGGACACAGCGGGACACAGCGGGGACACAGTAGGACACAGCGAGAGACACAGCGGGGACACAGCTGGGACACAGCGGGACATAGCGGGGTCACAGCGGGACACAGCGGGGGACACAGCGGGACATAGCAGGACACAGCGGGACAAAGTGTGGGACACAGTGGAACAGAGCGGTACACAGCGGGACACAGCGGGGACACAGCGGGACATAGCGGTGTACACAGCTGGGGACACAACGGGACACAGAGTGGGATAGAGCGGGACACAGCGGGACACAGCGAGAGACACAGCGGGGAAACAGCGGGGACACATTGGGACACAGCGGGACACAGCGGGGACACAGTGGGACACAGCGAGAGACACAGCGGCGACACAGCAGGGAGCACAGCGGAACAAGGGGGGACACAGCGGGACACAGCGGAGACACAGCGGGGGACACAACAGGGACACAACGGGACACAGCTGTGGACACAGCAGGACACAGCAGGGTACACAGCTGGGGACATAACGGGACACAGCGGGGATACAGCGGGGATTCAGCGGGGGACACAGCGGGGGACAAAGCGGGACACCACGGAACACAGCAGTACACAGCGGAACACAGCGGGGACACTGTAGGTACACAGCGAGACACAGCGTGGGACACAGCAGGGGACACAGCGGGACACAGCGGGGGACAGTGTGGGGGACACAGCGGGGACACAGCGGGACACAGCGGGGTACAAAGGAGGACACAACCAGCACAGAGCGGGGACACAGCGGGACACAGCGGGGGACACAGCGGGGGACACAGCGAGGACACAGCGGGACACAGCGGGACATAGCAGGACACAGCGGGATAAAGGGTGGGACACAGTGGGACACAGCGGGACACAGCGGGACATAGCGTTGTACACAGCTGGGGACACAACGGTACACAGAGTGGGATAGAGCAGGACACAGCGGGACACAGCGTGACACAGCGTGACACAGCGGGGCCACATTGGGACACAGCGGGACACAGCGGGGACACAGTGGGACACAGCGAAAGACACAGCGGCGACACAGCGGGGTCACAGCGGGACACAGCGGGGGACACAGCGGGACATAGCAGGACACAGCGGGAAAAAGCGTGGGACACAGCGGGACACAGCTGGACACAGCGGTGACACAGCGGGACTCAGCAGTGTACACAGCTGGGGACACCACGGGACACAGAGTGGGACACAACGGGACACAGCGGGTCCCAGCGGTACACAATTGGGACAAAGCGGGAGACACAGTGGAAGACAGAGCGGGACACAGCGGGGGACACAGTGAGGACCCAGCGGGACACATCGGGGACAGAGCGGGGACTCAGCGTTGAACATAGCGGGGGACAAAGCAGGACACCACGGGACACAGCGGAACACAGCGGAACACAATGGGGACACTGCGGGGACACAGCGGAGGACACAGCAGGACACAGCATGGACTCAGCTGGACACAGCGGGGTATACAGCGTGACACAGCGGGGACACAGCGGAGACACAGCGGGACACTGTGTGACACATCGGGGACACAGACGGACACAGCGGGACACAGCGGGGGACACAGCGCTACACAGCGGGAAACACAGCGAGGACACAGCGGGAGACAGCAGGACACAGCAAGGGAAACAGTGGGACACAGCGAGGTCATAGCGGGGGACACAGTGTGGACACAGCAGGACACAGCGGGGGACACAGCTAGGACACAGCGGGATACAGCGGGACACAGGGGGGGACACAGTTGGGGAAACAACGGGGACACAGCAGGTACACAGCGGGACACAGCGGAGACACAGTGGGACACAGCGGCACACAGCAGCACACAGCGGGTCACAGCGGGACACAGCGGGGACAGAGTGGGGACCCAGCGGGGGACATAGCGTGGACACAGCGGAGACACAGCGGGGACACAGCGGGACACAACGGGGTCACAGGGGGACACAGCGGGGGACACAGAGGGACATAGCACGACACAGCGGGACAAAGCATTGGACACAGGGGGACACAGCTGGGACACAGCGGGACACAGCGGTGTACACAGCTGGGGACACAACGGGACACAGAGTGGGACACAGCGGGACACAGCAGGACACAAAGGGACACAGTGGGGACAAAGCGGGAGACACAGCGGGGGATAGAGCGGGACACAGAGGGGGACACAGGCAGGACACAGCGGGGACACAGCGGGGACTCAGCGGGGGACATAGCGGGGGACAAAGCAGGACACCACGGGACACAGCGGATCACAGCGTAACACAGTGGGGACACTGCGGGGACACAGTGGAGGACACAGTAGGACACAGCGGGGACTCAGCTGGACACAGCGGGGTATACAGCGTGACACAGCGGGACACAGTGGGGACAAAGCGGGAGACACAGCGGGGGACAGAGCGGGACACAGAGGGGGACACAGGGAGGACACAGCGGGGACACAGCGGGGACTCAGCGGGGGACATAGCGGGGGACAAAGCATGACACCACGGGACACAGTGGAACACAGCGTAACACAGTGGGGACACTGCGGGGACACAGCGGAGGACACAGCAGGACACAGCGGGGACTCAGCTGGACACAGCGGGGTATACAGCATGACACAGCGGGGACACAGCGGGGACACAGCGGGACACTGTGTGACACATCGGGGACACAGCCGGACACAGCGGGACAAAGTGGGGGACACAGCGCTACACAGCGGGAAACACAGCGAGGACACAGTGGGACACAGCAGGACACAGCGGGGGAAACAGTGGGACACAGCGAGGACATAGCGGGGGACACAATGTGGACACAGCGGGACACAGCGGGGGACACAGCGAGGACACAGAGGGATACAGCGGGACACAGGGGGGGAACACAGTTGGGGAAACAACGGGGACACAGCGGGTACACAGCGGGACACAGCGGGGACACAGCGGGACACAGCGGGACACAGCGGGTCACAGCGGGACACAGCGGGGACATAGCGGGGACACAGCGGGGTACATAGCGGGGACACAGCGGGGACAAAACGGGGTCCCAGCAGGACACAGAGGGGGACACAGAGGGACATAGCACGACAAAGCGGGACAAAGCATTGGACACAGGGGGACACAGCAGGGAAACAGCGGGACACAGTGGTGTACACAGCTGGGGACACAACGGGACACAGAGTGGGACACAGCGGGACACAGCAGGACACAGTGGGGACAAAGCGGGAGACACAGCGGGGGACAGAGCGGAACACAGCGGGGGACACAGGGAGGACACAGCGGGGACACAGCGGAGACTCAGCGGGGGACATAGCGGGGGACAAAGCAGGACTCCCCGGGACACAGTGGAACACAGCGGAAGACAGTGGGTACACGGCGGGGACACAGCGGGACACAGCGAGGGACACAGCAGGACACAGCGGGACTCATCGCTGAACACAACGGAACACAGCGGGGGACATAGCGGGGGAGAAAACGGGACACAGCGGGGACTCAGCTGGACACAGCGGGGTATACAGCGTGACAGAGCAGGGACACAGCGGGGACACAGCGGGACACTGTGTGACACATCGGGGACACAGCCGAACACAGCGGGACACAGCGGGGGTCACAGCGCTACACAGCAGGAAACACAGCGAGGACAAGGCAGGACACAGCGGGACACAGCAGGAACACCGTGGGACACAGTGAGAGACACAGCGGGGACACAGCGGGGAGCACAGCGGGACACAGCGGGGGACATAGCGGGGACAAAGCTGGGACAGAGAGGGCCACAGCGGGACACAGCGGGGACACAGCGGGACAGAGTGGGACACAGCGGTTACACAGCGGGACACAGCGAGAGACACAGCATGGGACACAGCGGGGACACAGCGGGGGACACAGAAGGGGACACAGCGGGGACAGAGCGGCGCTACATCGGGACATAGCGGGGACACAGTGGGACACAGCAGGGACACAGCGGGGACACAGCGGGACACAGTGGGACACAGAGGAGACACAGCAGGACACAGCGAGAGACACAGCGTTGGACACAGTGGGGACACAGCGGGGGACACAGTAGGGGACAACAGCGGGGACACAGCGGGACACAGCGGGACACAGCGGGGACACAGCGAGGACACAGCTGGACACAGCGGGACACAGCAGGGACACCGTGGGACACAGCGAGAGACACAGCGGGGACACAGCGGGGAGCACAGCGGGACACAGCGGGGGACATAGCGGGGACACAGCTGGGACACAGCGGGCCACAGCGGGTTCACAGCGGGACACAGCGGGGGACACAGTGGGACATAGCACGACACAGCGGGACAAAGCGTTGGACACAGCGGGACACAGCGGGGGACACAGCGGGACACAACGGTGTACACAGCTGGGGACACAACGGGACACAGAGTGGCACACAGCGGGACACAGCAGGACACAGCGGGACACAGTGGGGACAAAGCGGGAGACACAGCGGGGGACAGAGCGGGACACAGCTGGGGACACAGGGAGGACCCAGCGGGACACAGCGGGGACACAGCGGGGACTCAGCGGGGGACATAGCGGGGGACAAAGCAGGACACCACGGGACACAGCGGGACACAGCGGGACATAGCGTTGTACACAGCTGGGGACACAACGGTACACAGAGTGGGATAGAGCGGGACACAGCGGGACACAGCGGGTCACAGCGGGGCACAGCGGGGCCACATTCGAACACAGCGGGGCACAGTGGGGACACAGCGGGACACAGCGGGACACAGCGGGACACAGCGGGACTCAGCGGTGTACACAGCTGGGGACACCACTGGACACAGAGTGGGACACAACGGGACACAGCGGGACACAGCGGTACACAATTGGGACAAAGCGGGAGACACAGTGGGGGACAGAGCGGTACACAGCGGGGGACACAGTAAGGACCCAGCAGGACACAGCGGGGACAGAGTGGGGACTCAGCGGGGAACATAGCGGGGGACAAAGCAGGACACCACGGGACACAGCGGAACACAGCGTAACACAGTGGGGACACTGCGGGGACACAGCGGAGGACACAGCAGGACACAGCGGGGACTCAGCTGGACACACCGGGGTATACAGCGTGACACAGTGGGGACACAGCGGGACACTGTGTGACACATCAGGGACACAGCCGGACACAGCAGGACATAGCAGGGGACACAGCGCTACACAGCGGGACACACAGCGAGAACACAGCGGGACACAGCAGGACACAGCGGGGGAAACAGTGGGACACAGCGAGGACATAGCGGGGGACACAGTGTGGACCCAGCAGGACACAGCGGGGGACACAGCGAGGACACAGCGTGATACAGCGGGACACAGGGGGGACACAGTTGGGGAAACAACGGGGACACAGCGGGTACACAGCGGGACAAAGCGGGGACATAGCGGGACACAGCGGGTCACAGCGGGACACAGCGGGGACACAATGGGGACACAGCGGGGGACATAGCGGGGACACAGCGGGGACACAGCGGGACACAACGGGGTCACAGCGGGACACAGCGTGGGACACAGAGGAACATAGCACGACACAGCGGGACAAAGCATTGGACACGGGGACACAGCGGGGACACAGCTGGACACAGCGGTGTACACAGCTGGGGACACAACGGGACACAGAGTGGGACACAGCGTGACACAGCAGGACACAGCGGGACACAGTGGGGACAAAGCGGGAGACACAGCGGGGGACAGAGTGGGGGACACAGGGAGGACACAACGGGGACACAGCGGGGACTCAGCGGGGGACATAGCGGGGGACAAAAGCAGGACACCACGGGACACAGTGGGTACACGGCGGGGACACACCGGGACACAGCGGGGGACACACCGGGACACAGCGGGACTCATCGCTGAACACAACGGAACACAGCGGGGGACATAGCAGGGGAGAAAGCGGGACACAGCGGGGACTCAGCTGGACACAGCGGGGTATACAGCGTGACAGAGCGGGGACACAGCGGGGACACAGCGGGACACTGTGTGACACATCGGGGACACAGCCGAACACAGCGGGACACAGCGGGGGGTCACAGCGCTACACAGCGGGAAACACAGTGAGGACACAGTGGGACACAGCGGGACACAACGGGGGAAACAGTGGGGACACAGCAGGACACAGCAGGGGACACAGCGAGGACACAGCGGGATCCAGCGGGACACACGGGGTAACACAGTTGGGGACACAGCAGGGACACAGCTGGTACACAGCGGGACACAGCAGGGACACAGCGGGGACACAGCGGGTCACAGCGGGACACAGCGTGGACACAGCGGGGACACAGCGGAACAGAGTGGGACACAGCGGTTACACAGCGGGACACAGCGAGAGACACAGCGTGGGACACAGCGGGGACACAGAAGGGGACACAGCGGGCACACAGTGGGCACACAGCGGGGACACAGCGGGACTACATCGGGACACAGCGGGGACACAGTGGGACACAGCGGGGACACAGCGGGACTACATCGGGACACAGCGGGGACACAGTGGGACACAGCGGGGACACAGCGGGGACACAGCGGGACACAGTGGGACACAGCGGAGACACAGCAATACAGCGCGTGAGACACAGCTTTGGACACAGCGGGGACACAGCGGGGGACACAGAAGGGGACAACAGCGGGGACACAGCGGGGCTACATCGGGACACAGCGGGGACACAGTGGGACACAGCGGGGACACAGCGGGACACAGCGGGGACACAGCGAGGACACAGCGGGACACAGCGGGACACAGCAGGGACACCGTGGGACACAGCGAGAGACACAGCGGGGACACAGCGGGGAGCACAGCGGGACACAGCGGGGGACATAGCGGGGACAAGCTGGGACACAGCGGGCCACAGCGGGTTCACAGCGAGACACAGCGGGGGACACAGCGGGACATAGCACGACACAGCGGGACAAAGCGTTGGACACAGTGGGACACAGCGGGGACACAGCGGGACACAGAGGGGTACACAGCTGGGGACACAACGGGACACAGAGGGGGACACAGCGGGACACAGCGAGACTCAGCGGGGAACACAGCTCAACCCAGCGGGGGACAGAGCGGGGGACACAGCGGGGACTGTGTTGGACACAGCGGGGAACACAGTGTGACACAGCGGGGACACAGCGGGGACACAGCGGGACATTGCATGACACATTGGGGACACAGCGGGACACAGCGGGACACCGCGGGTGACACAGCACTACACAGCGGGGAACACAGCGAGGACACAGCGGGACACAGAGGGGGACACATCGAGAACACAGTGGGACTCAGTGGGACAAAGCAGTGACAAAGCGAGAATCACAGCGGGGGATAGAGCGGGACACAGCAGGGGACACAGGGAGGACACAGCGGGACACAGCGGGGACACAGCGGGACACTGCGTGACAAATTGGGGACACAGCGGGACACAGCGGGACACAGCGGGTGACACAGCGCTACACAGTGGGGAACACAGCGAGGACACAGCGGGATACAGCGGGGGACACAGCGAGAACACAGTGGGACACAGCGGGACACAGCGGGACACAGCAGTGACAAAGCGGGAATCACAGCGGGGTATAGAGCGGGACATAGCGGGGGACACAGGGAGGACACAGCGGGACACAGCGTGGACACAGCGGGGACTCAGCGGGGGACAAAGCGGGGACATAGCGGTGACACAGGGGGACACAGCGGGACACAGCGGGGAAACAGCGGGACACAGCAGGACACAGCGGGGACACAACGGGAAACAGTGAGGGACACAGCGGGACACAGCGGGACAAAGCTGGGACAAAGAGGGAATCACAGCGGGGGATAGAGCGGGACACAGCGGGGGACACAGGGAGGACATAGCGGGACACAGCGGGGACACAGCCGGGACTCAGCGGGCGACACCGCGGGTGATAAAGCAGGACACCACAGGACACAGCGGAACACAGCGGGACACAGCGGAGGACACTGCGGGACACAGTGGGACTCAGCGGGGAACACAGCGGAACACAGCGGAAAACAGAGCGGGGGACACAGCGGGGACTCTCTTGGACACAGCGGGGAACACAGTGTGACACAGCGGGGACACAGCGGGGACACAGCAGGACATTGCATGACACATTGGGGACACAGCGGGACACAGCGGGACACAGCGGGTGACACAGCGCTACACAGCGGGGAACACAGCGAGGACACAGCGGGACACAGAGGGGGACACAGCGAGAACACAGTGGGACTCAGAGGGACATAGTGAGGACACAGCGGGACACCGCTTGGACACAGCGGGGTCACAGCGGGACACAACGGGGGAAACAGCGAGGACAAAGCGGGACACGGGGGGAACACAGCAGGGACACAGCGGGGGACACAGCGGGACACAGCAGGACAGAGCGGGGGACACAGCGAGAAACAGCTAGGACACAGCGGTACACAGCGGAGGACACAGCGGGGAAACCGAGGGACACAGTGGGACAGAGCGGGGGACACTGAGGGACAGAGCGGAGGACACAGCCGGGGACACAGCGAGAACAAAGTGGGATAGCGCTGAGTCCCCGCTGTGTCCCCGATGTGTCCCGCTGGGTCTTCCCTGTGTCCCCCGCTGTGTCCTGCTCTGTCCCCCGCTGTGTCTCCCGCTTTGTCCCCACTGTGTCCCTTTGTGTCCTGCTGTGTCCCGCTGTGTCCCGATGTGTCCGCACTGTGTCCCGCTGTGTCCCCCGCTGTTTCCCGCTGTGTCCCGCTGTGTCCACCTCTGTGTCACTGCTGTGTCCACCCTGTGTCCCGCTATGTCCCGCTGTGACCCGCTGTGTCCCCCACTGTGTCATGCTGTGTCCCTGCTCTCTCCTGCTTTGTCCCGCTGTGTCCCGCTGTGTCCTCACTGTGTCCCCCGCTGTGTCCCGCTGTGACCCCGCTGTGTCAGGCTGTGTCCCCGCAGTGTCCCCACTGTGTTCCGCTGTGTTGTGCTGTGTCCCGTTGTGTCCTGCTTTGTCCCCCGCTATGTCCCCCGCTGAGTCCCCGCTGTGTCCCCGCTGTGTCCCGCTGTGTCCTCCCTATGTCCCCCAATGTGTCCCGATCTGTCCCCCGCTGTGTCTCCCTTTTTGGCCCCGCTGTGTCCCGCTGTGTCCCACTCTGTATCCCGTTGTGTCCCCAGCTGTGTACACCTCTGTGTAGCGCTGTGTCCCCGCTGTGTCCCACTTGTCCCACCGTGTCCCGCTGTGTCCCCCGCTTTGTCCCGCTGTGTCCTGCTGTGTCCCGCTGTGTCCCCCGCTGTGTCCCCGCTGTGTCCACGATGTGTCACGCAGTATCCTGCTGTGTCCCCGCTGTTTCCCTTTGTGTCCCCAGCTATGTATCACGCTGTGTCCCGCTGTGTCCTCGCGGTGTTTCCCGCTGTGTCCCGCTGTGTCCCGCTGTGTCCCTGATGTGTCACGCAGTGTCCTGCTGTCTCCGATGTGTCTCGCTGTGTCCCCCTGTGTCAAGGTTGTGTCACGCAGTGTCCCGCTGTGTCCCCGCTGTGTCCCCGCTGTGTCCAGCTGTGTCACCCGCTCTGTCCAACGCTGTCTTCGTTGTGTTCACCAATGAGTCGCGCTGTGTCCCGCTGTGTCCCCCGCTGAGTCCCGCTGTGTCCCCGCAGTGACCCCACTGTGTTCCGCTGTGTTCTGCTCTGGCCCGTGGTGTCCTGCTTTGTCCCCCGCTATGTCCCCCGCTGAGTCCCCGCTGTGTCCCTGCTCTGTCCCGCTGTGTCCTCCCTGTGTCCCCCGCTGTGTCCCGATCTGTCCCCTGCTGTGTCTCCCTTTTTGGCCCCGCTGTGTCCCGCTGTGTCCCACTCTGTATCCCGTTGTGTCCCCAGCTGTGTACATCGCTGTGTAGCGCTGTGTCCCCACTGTGTCCCGCTTGTACCGCTGTGTCCCGTTGTGTCCCCCGCTTTGTCCCGCTGTGTCCTGCTGTGTCCCGCTGTGTCCCCCGCTGTGTCCGGCTGTGACCCAGCTGTGTCCCGCTGTGTCCCGCTGTGTCACCGCTGTGTCCCCCTGTGTTCCGCTGTGTCCTCGCTGTGTCCCGCTGTGTCCCGCTATGTAACTCGCTGTGTCCACATCTGTGTTCCGCTGTGTTCCCTTGTGTCCCGTGGTGTCCTGCTTTGTCCCCTGCTATGTCCTCTGCAGAGTCCCCACTGTATTCCCGCTGTGTCCCGCTGTGTCCCGCGCTGTGTCCCTCGCTGTGTCACCGCTGTGTCCCCCTGTGTTCCGCTGTGTGCTCGCTGTGTCCCGCTGTGTCCTGCTGTGTACCTCGCTGTGTCCCCCTCTGTGTTCCGCTGTGTTCCGTTGTGTCGCGTGGTGTTCTGCTTTGTCCCCCGCTATGTCCCCCACTGAGTCCCCACTGTGTCCCCGCTGTGTCCCGCCGTGTCCTCCCTGTGTCCCCCGCTGTGTTCCCTCCTCTGTCCTGCAGTGTCCCCCGCTGTGTCCTACTTTGTCCCGCTGTTTCCCCGCTGTGTCCTGCGCTGTGTCCCGCTGTCCCCCGCTGTGTCCCACCGTGTCCTGCTGTTTCCCGCTGTGTCCTCGCTGTATCCCCACTGTGTCCCCGCTGTGCCCCGCTGTGTCCCCTCTGTCTTATTGCTGTGTCCCGCTGTGTCCCTCTGTGTCCTTGGTGTGTCCCCTGCTGTGTCCCGCTGTGTCCCCGCTGTGTCCTGCTGTGTCCCTGCTGTGTCCCACGCTGTGTCCCAGCTGTGTCCCCGATGTGTCCCGCTGTGTCCCCCGCTGTGCCCCGCTTTTTCCACGATGTCACCCGCTGTGTCCCCGCTGTGTCCCGCTCTGTCCCGCTGTGTCCCACTGTGTCCCGCTGTGACCCTGCTGTGTCCCGCTGTGTCACCCGCTGTGTCCCGTTATGTCCCGCTGTGGCCCCCACTGTGTCCCGCTGTGTCTCCGCTGTGTCTTCATGTGTCCCGCTGTGTTGCCGTTGTGTCCCGCTGTGTCTGGCGCTGTGTCCCTTTGTGTCCCCGCTGTGTCTCCTGCTGTGTCCCGCTGTGTCCCCGCTGTGTCCAGCTGTGTCTCTGCTGTGTCCCGCTGTGTCCTCGCTGTGTCCCCCAATGTGTCCCGCTGTGTCTGCTGTGTCCCACTGTGTCCCTCTGTGTCCTCGCTGTATCCCGCACTGTGTCCCGCTGTGTCCCCAGCTGTGTCCCCTGCTGTGTCCTGCTGTGTCCCGCTATGTCACGCTCTATCCCACTTTGCTCTCGCTGTGTCCCCGGCTGTGTCCCCCGCTCTGTCCCTCAGTGTCCCCCGCTCTGTCCCATATGTCCCTCTGTTTCCCCGCTGTGTCCTCCGCTGTGTACCGCTGTGTCCTAGCTGTTTCTCGCTGTGACCCCCGCTCTGTCCTGCTGTGTCCCGCTGTGTCCCCCGCTGTGTCCCTGCTGTGTTCCCCCCGTGTCCCGCTGTGTCCTCGCTGTTTCCCCCGTTGTGTCCCGCTGTGACCCCGCTGTGTCCAAGCGGTGTCCCGCTGTGTCCTCACTATGTCCCGCTGAGTCCCACTGTGTTCTCGCTGTGTCCCCCGCTGTGTCCCGCTGTGTCCTCACTGTGTTCCCCGCTGTGTAGCGCTGTGTCACCCGCGGTGTCCCGCTGTGTCCCCAATGTGTCATTCAATGTCCCGCTGTGTCCCCGCTGTGTCCCTGCTGTGTCACACTGTGTCCCCCGCTGTGTCCAACACAGTCCCCGCTGTGTCCCCCGCTCTGTCCCCCGCTGTGTTCCGCTGTGTTCCCCGCTGAGTTCCGCTGTGTCCCGCTGTGTCCTCCAGTGTCCCAACTGAGTCCCACGTTGTGTCCCGCTGTGTCTCCGCTGTGTGCCCGCTGTGTCCCGCTGTGTTCCGCTGTGTCCCCGCTGTGTCCCCGCTGTGTCCCGCTGTGTACCGCTGTGTCCTCACTGTGTCCCCCGCTGTGTCCCCACTGAGTCCCATGTTGTGTCCCGCTGTGTCTTCCCTGTGCGCCCGCTGTGTCCCGCTGTGTTCCGCTGTGTCCCCGCTGTGTGCTGCTGTGTCCCCGCTGTGTCCCCACTGTGTCCCGCTCTGTCCCCCGCTATGTCTCCCGCTTTGTCCCCGCTGTGTCCCGCTGTGTCCCGCTGTGTCCCGCTGTGTCCTCACTGTGTTCCCTGCTGTGTAGCGCTGTGTCACCCGCTGTGTCCCGCTGTGTCCCGCTATGTCCCCAATGTGTCATTCAATGTCCCGCTGTGTCCCCGCTGTGTCCCCGCTGTGTCACACTGTGTCCCCCGCTGTGTCCAACACAGTCCCCGCTGTGTCCCCCGCTCTGTCCCCCGCTGTGTTCCGCTGTGTTCCCCGCTGAGTTCCGCTGTGTCCCGCTGTGTCCTCCGCTGTGTCCCAACTGAGTCCCACGTTGTGTCCTGCTGTGTCTCCGCTGTGTTCCCGCTGTGTCCCGCTGTGTTCCGCTGTGTCCTCACTGTGTCCCCCGCTGTGTCCCCACTGAGTCCCATGTTGTGTCCCGCTGTGTCTCCCTTGTGTGCCCGCTGTGTCCCGCTGTGTTCCGCTGTGTCCCCGCTGTGTGCTGCTGTGTCCCCGCTGTGTCCCCGCTGTGTCCCGCTCTGTCCTCCGCTTTGTCTCCCGCTTTGTCCCCGCTGTGTCCTGCTGTGTCCCGCTGTTTCCCGCTGTGTCCTACTCTGTGTCCCGTTGTGTCCCCAGCTGTGTTCCACTGTGTCCTCGCGGTGTTTCCCGTTGTGGAGCGCTGTGTCCCACGCTGTGTCACGCTTTGTCCCGCTGTGTCCCGCTGTGTCCCCTACTGTGTCCCCTGCTGTGTCCCCGCTGTGTCTTTGCAGTATCCCGCTGTGTCCCCCTTTGTCCACGATGTGTCACGCAGTGTTCTGCTGTGTCTGCGCTGTTTCCTTTGTGTCCCCAGCTGTGTACCCCGCTGTGTACCGCTGTTTCCTCGCTGTGTCCACGATGTGTCTCGCAGTGTCCTGCTGTGTCTCCCTTGTTTCCCTTTGTGTCTTTTGCTGTGTCCCGCTGTGTCCCCGCTGTGTCCCCGCTGTGTCCCGCTGTGTCCTCGCCGGGTCCCCTTCTATGTCCCCACTGTGTCCCCCGCTGTGTCCCCTTGTGTCCCGCTGTGGCTCCTGCTGTGTACCGCTGTGTCTCCGCTGTGTCCCCGCTGTGTCCCGCTGTGTCCCTGCTGTGTCCCGCTGTGTCCCGCCCGGTGTCCCGTTGTGTCCCCGCTGTGTCTCCTTCTGTATCCCGCTGTGTCCAGCTGTGTCCCCACTGTGTCCCGCTGTGTCCCGCTGTGTCCCCGCTGTGTCCCCTGCTCTGTCCCCCGCTGTGTTCCGTTGTGTTCACCGATGAGTCCCGCTGTGTCCCGCTGTGTCCCCCGCTGTGTCCCGCTGTGTCCCCGCAGTGTCCCCACTGTGTTCCACTGTGTTCTGCTGTGTCCCGTGGTGTCCTGCTTTGTCCCCGCTGTGTGCCGCTGTTTCCCCCGCTGTGTCGCTGGCTGTGTCACCGCTGTGTCCCGCTGTGTTCCGCTGTGTCCTCGCTGTGTCCCGCTGTGTCCCGCTGTGTACCTCGCTGTGTCCCCCACTGTGTCCCGCTGTGTCCCGCTGTATCCCCCACTGTGTCCCGTTGTGTCCCCGCTGTGTCCTGGTGTGTCCCCGCTGTGTACCGCTCTGTCCCGCTCTGTCCCCGCTGTGTCCGGCTGTGTCCCCGCTGTGTCCCGCTTTTTCCCGCTGTGTCCCCCGCTGAGTCCCGCTGTGTCCCGCTGTGTCCTCGCGGTTTTCCCCGCTGTGTCCCGCTATGTCTTCCGCTGTGCCCCGGCGGTGTCCCGTTGTGTCCTTGCTGTCTTCCGCTGTGTCCCGCTGTGTTCTCGCTGTGTCGCTCGCTATGTCCCCTTGTGTCCTCGCTGTGTTTCCCGCTGTGTAGCGCTGTGTTCCGCTGTGTCCCGCTGTGTTCTCGCTGTGTCCCCCGCTGTGTCCCGCTGTGTCCTCGCTGTGTTCCCCGCTGTGTAGCGCTGTGTCCCCCGCTGTGTCCCGCTGTGTCCTCGCTGTGTCCCCTGCTGTGTCCCCAATGTGTCTTTGCGGTATCCCGCTGTGTCGCCCTGTGTCCACGATGTGTCACGCGTTGTTCTGCTGTGTCTGCGCTGTTTCCTTTGTGTCCCCAGCTGTGTACCCCGCTGTGTCCCGCTGTTTCCTCGCTGTGTCCAAGATGTGTCTCGCAGTGTCCTCCTGTGTCTCCGCTGTTTCCCTTTGTGTCCCCAGCTGTGTACCCCGCTGTGTCCCACTGTGTCCTCGCTGTGTTTCCCGCTGTGTAGCGCTGTGTCCCCCACTGTGTCCCGCTGTGTCCCGCTGTGTCCCGCTGTGTCCCCGATGTGTCACGCATTGTCCCGCTGTGTCCCCGCTGTGTCACGCTGTATACCACGCTGTGTCCAGCTGAGTCCCCGCTGTGTCCCGCTGTGTCCTCCACTATGTCCCCCGCTGTGTTCCGTTGTGTTCACTGATGAGTCCCGCTGTGTCCCCCCAGTGTCCCCACTGTGTTCCGCTGTGTTCCGCTGTGTCTCGTGGTGTCCTGCTTTGTCCCCCGCTATTTCCCACGCTGAGTGCCCGCTGTGTCCCCTCTGTGTCCCGCTGTGTCCTCCCTGTGTCCCCCGCTGTGTCCCGGTCTGTCCCCCACTGTGTCTCCCGCTTTGTTCCCGCTGTGTCCCGCTGTGTCCCGCTGTGTCCTACTCTGTGTCCCCAGCTGTGTACACTGCTGTTTTCCGCTGTGTCCGTGCTGTGTCCCGCTGTGTCCCGCTCTGTCCCCCGCTTTGTCCCGCTATGTCCTGCTGTGTTCCACTTTGCCCCCCGCTGTGTCCTGCTGTGACCCCGCTGTGTCGCGCTGTGTCCAAGCTGTGTCCCCACTATGTCCCACGCTGTGTCCCGCTCTGCTCCCCGCTGTGTCCCCGCTGTCTTTCGCTGTGTCCCGCTGTGTCCCCGCTGTGTCCCGCTGTGTCTCTGCTGTGTCTCGCTGTGTCCCGCTGTGTCCACGATGTATCACGCAGTGTCCTGCTGTGTCTCCGCTGTTTCCCTTTGTGTCCCCAGCTGTGTACCCCGCTGTGTCCCCTTGTTTCCTGCTGTGGCCCCTGCTGTGTTCTGCTGTGTCTCTGCTGTGTCCCTGCTGTGTCCCGCTGTGTCCCGCCCTGTGTCCCGTTGTGTCCATCTGTGTCTCCTTCTGTATCCTGCTTTGTCCAGCTGTGTCGCGCTGTGTCCTCCCTGTGTCCCCCGCTGTGTCCCGCTCTATACCCCACTGTGTCCCGCTGTGTCCCGCTGTGTCCCGTTGTGTCCTCGCTGGGTCCCCTTCTATGTCCCCACTGTGTCCCCCGCTGTGTCCCCTTGTGTCCCGCTGTGGCCCCTGTTGTGTCCCGCTGTGTCTCCGCTGTGTCCCCGCTCTGTCCCGCTGTGTCCCTGCTGTGTCCCGCTGTGTCCCGCCCTGTGTCCCGTTGTGTCCCCGCTGTGTCTCCTTCTGTATCCCGCTGTGTCCAGCTGTGTCCCCGCTGTGTCCCACTGTGTCCTACCTGTGTCCCTCGCTGTGTCCCGCTCTATACCCCGCTGTGATTCCCACTTTGTCACTGCTGTGTCCCGTTGTGTCCCGCTGTGTCCCGCTGTGTCCCTCTCTGTGTCCCTTTGTGTCCCCAGCTGTGTACCCCGCTGTGTCCCTTTGTGTCCCCGCTGTATCGACGCTGTGTCCCGCTGGGTACCGCTTTGTCCTAGCTGTGACCCCACTGGGTCCCACTGTGTCCCCCGCTGTGTCCCGCTGTGTCCCGCTGTGTCCCCCATTGTGTCCCGCTGTGTCCCCGCTGTGTCCTGCTGTGATCCCGCTGTGGCCCGCTGTGGCCCGCTGTGTCCCCGCTGTGTCCCGCTGTGTCGCTGCTGTGTCCCGCTGTGTCCCCCGATGTGTCCCGCTGTGTCCCGCTGTGTCCTCGCTGTTTCCCCCCTTTGTCCCGCTGTGTCCCCCGCTGTGTCCTCCGCTATTTCCCGCTGTGTCCTCGCTGTGTTCCCCGCTGTGTAGCGCTGTGTCCCCAGCTGTGTCCTGCTGTGTCCCTCTGTGTCCTAGCTGTGTCCCCCGCTGTGTCCCGCTGTGTCCCCGCTGTCCCCCGCTATGTCCCCCTGTTTCCCCAATGTCGCCAGCTGTGTTACCGCTGTGTCCCATGGGGAAGCTGCTGTTTCCCCGCTGTTTAACGCTGTGTCTCCCGCTGTGTCCCACGCTGTGTCCCACGATATGTCCCACTGTGTCCCCGCTGTCCCCTGCTGTGTCCCGCTGTGTCCCCGCTGTTCCCCGTTTTGTCACCACTGTCCCCGGCTGTGTACCCCGCTATGTCCCGATGTGTCCCGCTGTGTCCCGCTGTGTACTGCTGTGTCCTCACTGTGTCCTCTTCTGTGTCCCAACTGAGTCCCACGTTGTGTCCTGCTGTGTCTCTGCTGTGTGCTGCTGTGTCCCCTCTGGGTCCCCGCTGTGTTCCGCTGTGTCCCCCGCTGTGTCCCACTGTGTCCCGCTGTGTCCACGCTGTGTCCCCGCTGTGTCCAGCTGAGTCCTGCTGTGTCCTGCTGTGTAACCGCAATGCCCGCTGTGTCCCCGCTGTGTCCTTCTGTGTCCCGCTGTGTCCCCGCTGTGTCCCGCTGTGTCCCAGCTGTGTCCTTCTGTGTTCATGCTGTTTCCCCCGCTGTGTCTCCCGCTCTGTGCTCCACTGTATCCTGCTGTGTCCCCCGCTGTGTCCTCCGCTATGTCCCGATGTGTCCCCGCTGTGTCTCGCTGTGTCCCGCTGTGTCCCCCTCTGTGTCCCGCTGTGTCCCCCGTTGTGTCTCCGCTGTCTCCCGCTGTGTCCCCAGCTGTGTCTCCGCTGTATCCTGCTGTGTCCCGCTTTGTCCCCGCTGTGTCCCCGCTGTGTCCTACTGTGTCCAGCTGTGTCCCCCGCTGTGTCCCCTGCTGTGTCTCGGCTGTGTCCCCGTTGTGTCCCGCTGTGTCGCCCGCTGTATCCCCGCTGTGTCCCCCGCTGTATCCCCCGCTCTCTCCCCGCTGTGTCCCCACGCTGTCCCCAGCTGTGTCACCGCTGTGTCCCCAGTGTGTCCCGCTGTGTCCCTGCTCTGTCCCACGCTGTGTCCCGCTGTGTCCCCTCCTGTGCCCCCTTTTACCCCGATGTCCCCAACTGTGTCCCCGCTGTGTCCCGCTGTGTTGCGCTGTGTCCACGCTGTCCCCCGCTGTGTTCCGCTGTGTCCCGCTGAGTCCCCCTGTCCCCTGGTGTGTCCCTGCTGTCCCCCGCTGTGGCCCCCGCTGTGTCGCGCTGTGTCCCGCTGTGTCCTCGCTGTATCCCCACTGTGTCCCCGCTGTGCCCCGCTGTGTCCCCTCTGTCTTATTGCTGTGTCCCGCTGTGTCCCTCTGTGTCCTTGGTGTGTCCCCCGCTGTGTCCCGCTGTGTCCCACGCTGTGTCCCAGCTGTATCCCCGCTGTGTCCCGTTGTGTCCCTGCTGTGTCCCACGCTGTGTCCCAGCTGTGTCCCCGATGTGTCCCGCTTTGTCCCCCTCTGTGCCCCGTTTTTTCCATGATGTCACCCGCTGTGTCCCCGCTGTGTCCCGCTCTGTCCCGCTGCGTCCCACTGTGTCCCGCTGTGACCCTGCTGTGTCCCGCTGTGTCCCCCGCTCTGTCCTGCTGTGTCCCGCTGTGTCCCCCGCTGAGTCCCTGCTGTGTTACCCCCATGTCCCGCTGTGTCCTCGCTGTTTCCCCTGCTGTATCCAAGCGGTGTCCCGCTGTGTCCTCACTATGTCCCGCTGAGTCCCACTGTGTCTACGATGTGTCATGCAGTGTCCCCGCTGTGTCCCCGCTGTGTCCCCCGCTCTGTCCCCCGCTGTGTTCCGTTGTGTTCACCGATGAGTCTTGCTGTGTCCCGCTGTGTCCCCCGCTCTGTCCCGCTGTGTCCCCGCAGTGTCCCCACTGTGTTCCGCTGTGTTCTGCTGTGTCCCGTGGTGTCCTGCTTTGTCCCCCGCTATGTCCCCCGCTGAGTCCCCGCTTTGTCCCCGCTGTGTGCCGCTGTTTCCCCCGCTGTGTTGCTGGCTGTGTCACCGCTGTTTCCCCCTGTGTTCCGCTGTGTCCTCGCTATGTCCCGCTGTGTCCCGTTGTGTACCTCGCTGTGTCTCCCACTGTGTTCCGCTGTGTTCCGCTGTGTTCCGCTGTGTCCCGTGGTGTCCTGCTTTGTCCCCCGCTATGTCCCCCGCTGAGTCCCCGCTGTGTCCCCGCTGTGTCCCGCTGTGTCCTCCCTGTGTCCCCCGAAGTGTTCCCGCTCTGTCCCGCAGTGTCCTCCGCTGTGTCCCGCTGTCCCCCGCTGGGTCCCACTGTGTCCCGCTGTTTCCCCGCAGTGTCCTCCGCTGTGTCACGCAGTGTCCCGCTGTGTACCCGCTGTGTCCCCGCTGTGTCACGCTGTGTCCCCCGCTGTGTCCTGCTGTGTCCCCGCTGTGTCCCGCTGTGTCCTGCTGTGTCCTTACTGTGTCCCCCGCTGTGTCCCGCTGTGTCCTCGCTGTGTACCCCAATGTGCCCCGCTGTGTCCCGCTGTGTCACACTGTGTCCCTCTGTGTCCTCGCTGTATCCCCCACTGTGTCCCGCTGTATCCCCGCTGTGTCCCCCGCTGTGTCCCAATGTGTCATCGCCCTGTCCCCAGCTGAGTAATGCTGTTTCCCCGCTGTGTCCCCCGCTGTATCCCGCTGTGTCCCCCGCTCTCTCCCCGCTCTGTCCCGCTGTGTCCCCGCGCTGTCCCCACCTGTGTCCCCGCTGTGTCCCCAGCTGTGTCCCGCTGTGTCCCTGCTGTGTCCTACGCTGTGTCCCAGCTGTGTCCCCGCTGTGTCCCGCTGTGTCCCCCGCTGTGCCCCGCTTTTTCCACGATGTCACCCGCTGTGTCCCAGCTGTGTCCCGCTGTGTTCCGCTGTGTCCCGCTGTGTCCCCCTGTCCCATGGTGTTTCTCCACTGACCCCACTGTGGCCCCCTCTGTGTCCCGCAGTGTCCCACTGTGTCCTCGCTGTATCCCAAATGTGTCCCCGCTGTGTCCCCTCTGTGTCACTGCTGTGTCCTGCTGTGTCCCGCTGTGTCCTTGGTGTGTCCCCCGCTGTGTCCCGCTGTGTTCCCCGCTGTGTCCCAGCTGTATCCCCGCTGTGTCCCCCGCTGTGTCCTGCTGTGTCCCCGCTGTCCCCCGCTATGTCCACCTGTGTCCCACGCTGTGTCCCCGTTTCCCCAATGTCGCCAGCTGTGTTACCGCTGTGTCCCATGGGGAAGCTGCTGTTTCCCCTCTGTTTAACGCTGTGTCTCCCGCTGTGTCCCGCTGTGTCCTCGCTGTGTCCCCCACTGTGTCCCGCTGTGTCCTGCTGTGTCCCACTGTGTCCGTCTGTGTCCTCGCTGTATCCCCCACTGTGTCCCGCTGTGTCCCCAGCTGTGTCCCCTGCTGTGTCCCGCTGTGTCCTGCTATATTCAGCTGTGTCCCCGCTGTACCCGGTGTGTACCTGCTGTTCCCTGCTATGTACCCCACTGAGTCCCGCTGTGTGCCACTGTGTCCCGTTGTGTCCTCGCTGGGTCCTCCTCTATGTCCCCACTGTGTCCCCCGCTATGTCCCCTTGTGTCCCGCTGTGGCCCCCTCTGTGTCCTGCTGTATCTCCGCTGTGTCCCCGCTGTCTCCCGCTGTGTCCCTGCTGTGTCCCCCCTGTGTCCCGCTGTGTCCCACTGTGTCCCCGCTGTGTCCCCGCTGTGTCCCGCTCTGTCCCGCTGTGTCGCAGCTGTGTCCCCGCTGTGTCCAGCTGTGTCGCGCTGTGTCGTGCTTTGTCCCCTGCTGTGTCCCGCTGTGTCCTGCTGTGTCCCCCACTGTGTCACGCTGTGTCCCCTCTGTGTCCCGCTGTGTCCCGCTGTGTCTCGCTGTGTCCACACTGTGTCCCCGCTGTGTCCCGCTGTGTCCTGCTTTGTCCTCGCTGTGTCCCCCGCTGTGTCCCGCTGTGACCGATCTGTGTCCCGCTGTGTCCCAGCTGTGTCCCCGCTATATCCCCCACTGTGTCCCGCTGTGCTAGCTGCTGTGTCCTGCTGTGTCCCCCGCTGTGTCCCGCTGTGTCCCGCTGTGTCCCCCATTGTGTCCCGCTGTGTTCCCGCTGTGTCCTGCTGTGACCCTGCTGTGTCCCGCTGTGTCCCGCTGTGTCCCCGCTGTGTCCCGCTGTGTCCCTGCTGTGTCCCGATGTGTCCCCCGATGTGTCCCGCTGTGTCCCGCTGTATCCTCGCTGTTTCCCCCCTGTGTCCTGCTGTGTCCCCCGCTGGGTCCCCGCGGTGTCCCGCTGTGTCCTCGCTGTGTTCCGCTGTGTCCCGCTATGTTCTCGCTGTGTCCCCCGCTATGTCCCGCTGTGTCCTTGCTGTGTTCCCCGCTGTGTAGCGCTGTGTCCCCAGCTGTGTCCCGCTGTGTCCCTCTGTGTCCTAGCTGTGTCCCCCGCTGTGTCCCCGCTGTGTCTCCGCTGTATCCCGCTGTGTCCACGATGTGTCACGCAGTGTCCTACTGTTTCCCCGCTGTTTCCCTTTGTTTCCCCAGCTGTGTACCCCACTGTGTCCCACTGTGTCCTCGCTGTGTTTCCCGCTGTGTAGCGCTGTGTCCCCCGCTGTGTCCCGCTCTGTCCCGCTGTGTCCCACTCTGTCCCCGATGTGTCACGCAGTGTTCCGCTGTGTCTCCGCTGTGTCCCGCTGTGTCCCACTGTGTCCACGATGTTTCACTCAGTGTCCCGCTGTGTCCCCGCTTTGTCCCCGCTGTGTTTCGCTGTGTCCCCCGCTCTGTCCCCCACTGTGTTCCGGTGTGTTCACCGATGAGTCCCACTGTGTCCCGCTGTGTCCCCCGCTGTGTCCCGCTGTGTCCCCCGCTGTGTCCCGATCTGTCCCCCGCTGTGTCTCACGCTTTGTCCCCGCTGTGTCCCACTGTGTCCCGCTGTGTCCTGCTGTGTCCCACTCTGTGTCCCGTTGTGTCCCCAGCTGTGCACACCGCTATGTAGCGCTGTGTCCCTGCTGTGTCCTGCTTGTCCCGCTGTGTCCTGCTGTGTCCCGCTGTGTCCCCCGCTGTGGCTGGCTGTGACCCTGCTGTGTCCCGCTTTGTCCCGCTGTGTCCTCTGCTGTGTCCCTCGCTGTGTCACCGCTGTTTCCCCCTGTGTTCCCCTGTGTTCTGCTCTGTCCCGTGGTGTCCTTCTTTGTCCCCCGCTATGTCCCCCGCTGATTCCCCGCTGTGTCCCGCTGTGTCCTCCCTGTGTCCCCCGCTGTGTCCCCCGCTCTGGCTGCAGGGTCCCCCGCTGTGTCCCACTGTGTCTCGCTGTTTCCCCCTGTGTCCTCCGCTGTGTCCCGCTGTGTCCTCGCTGTGTCACCCGCTGTGTCCCCCGCTGTGTCCCGCTGTGTCCCCGCTTTGCCCCCACTGTGTCCCTCTGTGTCCCAGCTGTGTTTCGCTGTGTCCCCCGCTGTGTCCCGCTGTGTCCGGCTGAGTCCCATTCTGTGTCCCTGCTGTGACCGCTGTGTCCCACTGTGTCCCGCTGTATCCAGCTGTGTCACCCGCTGTGTCCCCCGCTGTTTCCCTGTTGTTTCCCCGCTGTGTTCCGTTGTGTCCTCGCTGTGTCCCCCGCTGTGTCCTGCAGTGTCCCTGGCTGTGTCCCCCGCTGTGTCCCACTGTGTCCTCACTGTGTCCCCCTCTGTGTCCCGCTGTGTCCCGCTGTGTCCACGATGTGTCACACAGTGTCCTGCTGTGTCCCCGCTGTTTCCCTTTGTGTCCCCAGCTGTGTACCCTGCACTGTCCCGCTGTGTCCCCTGCTGTGTCCCATTGTGTCCTGCTGTGTCTCCCGCTGTGTCCCTGCTGTGTCCGCTCTGTGTCCCGCTGTGTTCATCTGTGTCCCTTTGTGTCACCCGCTGTGTTCCCGGCTGTGTCCCTGCTGTGTCCCCGCTATGTCCCGCTGTGTCCCGCTGTGTCCCCCGCTGTGTCCCCACGGTGTCCTGCTGTGTCCTCGCTGTGTTCTGCTGTGTCCCGCTGTGTTCTCACTGTGTCCCCCGCTGGGTCCCGCTGTGTCCTCGCTGTGTTCCCTGCTGTGTCGCGCTGTGTCCCCCGCTGTGTCCCACTGTGTCCCGCTGTGTCCTCGCTGTGTCACCCGCTGTGTCCCCGCTGTGTCTCCGCTGTGTCCCGCTGTGTCCTGCTGTGTCCACGATGTTTCACACAGTGTCCTGCTGTGTCTCCGCTATTTCCCTTTGTGTCACCAGCTGTGTACCCCGCTGTGTCCCGCTGTGTCCTCGCTGTGTTTCCTGCTGTGTAGTGCTGTGTCCCACTGTGTCTCGCTGTTTCCCCCTGTGTCCTCCGCTGTGTCCCGCTGTGTCCTCCCTGTGTCTCCCTCTGTGTCCCGCTCTATCCCCCGCTGTGATTCCCTCTTTGTCCCAGCTGTGTCCCGCTGTGTCCCGCTGTGTCCCCTACTGTGTCCCGCTGTGTCCCCGCTGTGTCCTGCTGTGTCCCCGCTGTCCCTCACTGTTTCCCGTTGTGTCCCCGCTGTGTCCTGCTGTGTCCTGCTGTGTCCCGCTGTGTCCCCGCTATGTCCCGCTGTGTCCCCGCTATGTCCCCGCTTTGTCCCCCACTGTGTCCCGCTTGTCCCGCTGTGTCCCGCTGTGTCCCCCGCTTTGTCCCGCTGTGTCCTGCTGTGTCCCCCGCTGTGTCCGGCTGTGACCCAGCTGTGTCCCGCTGTGTCACCGCTGTGTCCCCCTGTGTTCCGCTGTGTCCTCGCTGTGTCCCGCTGTGTCCCGCTATGTAACTCGCTGTGTCCACATCTGTGTTCCGCTGTGTTCCCTTGTGTCCCGTGGTGTCCTGCTTTGTCCCCCGCTATGTCCCCCGCTCAGTCCCCACTGTATTCCCGCTGTGTCCCGCTGTGTCCCGCGCTGTGTCCCTCGCTGTGTCACCGCTGTGTCCCCCTGTGTTCCGCTGTGTGCTCGCTGTGTCCCGCTGTGTCCTGCTGTGTACCTCGCTGTGTCCCCCTCTGTGTTCCGCTGTGTTCCGTTGTGTCGCGTGGTGTCCTGCTTTGTCCCCCACTATGTCCCCCGCTGAGTCCCCACTGTGTCCCCGCTGTGTCCCCCGTGTCCTCCCTGTGTCCCCCGCTGTGTTTCCTCCTCTGTCCCGCAGTGTCCCCCGCTGTGTCCTACTTTGTCCCGCTGTTTCCCCGCTGTGTCCTGCACTGTGTCCCGCTGTCCCCCGCTGTGTCCCACCGTGTCCCGCTGTTTCCCCGCTGTGTCCTCCGCTGTGTCACGCAGTGTCCCGCTGTGTACCCGTTGTGTCCCCAGCTGTGTCCCGCTGTGTCCCCGTAGTGTCCCCGCTGTGTCCCACTGTGTCCCGTGGTGTCCCGATTTGTCCCATGCTGTATCCACCGCTGAGTCCCCGCTTTGTCCTTCCTGTGTCCCGCTGTGTCCCGCTGTGTTCCCCGCTATGTCCCCTTGTGTCCCCAGCTGTGTACACTGCTTTGTCCCGCTGTGTCCCCGCTGTATCGAAGCTGTGTCTCTCTGGGTCCCGCTGTGTTCTCGCTGTGTCCCACGCTGTGTCCTCTGCTGTGTCCCCCGCTGTGTCCCGCTGTGTCCCGCTGTGTTCCGCTGTGTCCCCGCTGTGCCCCGCTGTGTCCCGCTGTGTCCCACTGTGTCCCACTGTGTCCCGCACTGTATCCCGCTGTATCCCCCTGTGTCCTCGCTGGTTCCCCTGCTGTGTCCGCTGTGTCCCCCATTGTGTCCCCTCGGTGTCGCACTGTGTGCACGCTGTGTTCCGCTGTGTCCCGCTGTGTTCTCGCTGTGTCCCCCGCTGTGTCCCGCTGTGTCCTCGCTGTGTTCCCCGCTGTGTAGCGCTTTGTCCCCCCCTGTGTCCCGCTGTGTCCCGCTGTGTTCTCGCTATGTCCCCCGCTGTGTCCCCCGTTGTGTCTTCCCTGTGTCCACGTTGTGTCACGCAGTGTCCTGCTGTGTCTGTGCTGTTTCCCTTTGTGTCCCCAGATGTGTACCCCGCTGTGTCCCGCTGTGTCTTCGCTGTGTCCACGATGTGTCACGCAGTGTCCTGCTGTGTCTCCGCTGTTTCCCTTTGTGTCCCCAGCTGTGTACCCCGCTGTGTCCCACTGTGTCCTCGCTGTGTTTCCTGCTGTGTAGCGCTGTGTCCCCCACTGTGTCCCGCTGTGTCCCGCTGTGTGCCGTTGTGTCCCCGATGTGTCACGCAGTGTATCTCTGTGTTCCCGCTGTGTCACGCTGTATACCACGCTGTGTCCAGCTGAGTCACTGCTGTGTCCCCGCTCTGTCCCCACTATGTCCTGGTGTGTCCTGATGTGTCCACGGCTGTGTCCCCCGCTGTGCCCCCCTGTGTCCCCCGCTGTGTCCCCACGGTGTCCCGCTGTGTCCTCGCTGTGTTCCGCTGTGTCCCGCTGTGTTCTCGCTGTGTCCCCTGCTGGGTCCCGCTGTGTCCTCGCTGTGTTTCCCGCTGTGTAGCGCTGTGTCCCCCGCTGTGTCCCGCTTTGTCCTCGCTGTGTCCACCTCTGTGTCCTCGCTGTGTCTCCGCTGTGTCCCGCTGTGTCCTGCTGTGTCCACGATGTGTCACACAGTGTCCTGCTGTATCTCCGCTGTTTCCCTTTGTGTCCCCAGCTCTGTACCCCGCTGTGTCCCGCTGTGTCCTCGCTGTGTTTCCCGCTGTGTAGCACTGTGTCCCCCGCTGTGTCCACCTGTGTGCCCGATGTGTCACGCAGTGTCCCGCTGTTTCCCCGCTGTGTCCCCGCTGTGTCACGCTGTATACCACGCTGTGTCCAGCTGAGTCCCCGCTGTGTCCCGCTGTGTCCCCCGCTCTGTCCCCCGCTGTGTTCTGTTGTGTTCACCAATGAGTCCCGCAGTGTCCCCCGCTGTGTCCCGCTGTGTTCCCGCAGTGTCCCCACTGTGTTCCGCTGTGTTCCGCTGTGTCCCGTGGTGTCCTGCTTTGTCCCCCGCTATGTCCCCCGCTGAGTCCCCGCTGTGTCCACGCTGTACCCCGCTGTGTCCTCCCTGTGTCCCGCGCTGTGTCCCGCTCTGTCCCCCGCTGTGTCTCCCGCTTTGTCCCAGCTGTGTCCCGCTGTGTCCAACACTGTGTCTCATTGTGTCCACAGCTGTGTTCACCGCTTTGTCCTGCTGTCTCCACTATGTCCCGCTGTGTCCCGCTGTGTCCCCCGCTTTGTCCCGCTGTGTCCCGCTGTGTCCTCCCTTTTTCCCCCGTTGTATCCCGCTGTGTCCCGCTGTGTCCCCCTGTGTCCCCGCTGCGTCCCCGCTGTGTCCCTCTGTGACCCGCTGTGTCCTGCTGTGTCCCGCACTGTGTCCCGCTGTGTCCCGCTGTGTCCCCCACTGTGTCCCGCTGTGTCCCCGCTGTGTCCTGCTTTGTCCCCGCTGTGTCCCGCTGTGTCCCGCTGTGTCCCGCTGTGTCCTCGCTGTGTCCCCGCTGTGTCCCGCTGTGTCCTCCCTGTGTCCCCCGCTGAGTCCCGCTGTGTCCCGCAGTGTCCTCGCTGTTTCCCCCGCTGTGTCCCGCTGTGTCCCCCGCTGTGTCCCCGTGGTGTCCCGCTGTGTCCTCTCTCTGTTCCACTGTGTCCCGCTGTGTTCTAGCTGTGTCGCTCGCTATGTCCCGTTGTGTCCTCCTTGTGTTTCCCGCTGTGTAGCGCTGTGTTCCGCTGTGTCCCGCTGTGTCCCGCTGTGTCCCGCTGTGTCCCCGATGTGTCACGCAGTGTCCCGCTGTGTCCCCGTGGTGTCACGCTGTATACCACGCTGTGTCCAGCTGAGTCCCCGCTGTGTCCCGCTGTGTCCCCCGCTATGTCCCCCGCTGTGTTCCGTTGTGTTCACCGATGAGTCCCGCTGTGTCCCCGCAGTGTCCCCACTGTGTTCCGCTGTGTTCTGCTGGGGCCCGTGGTGTCCTGCTTTGTTCCCTGCTATGTCCCTCGCTGAGTCCCTTCTATGTCCCCTCTGTTTCCCGCTGTGTCCTCCCTGTGTGCCCCGCTGTGTCCCAGTCTGTACCCCACTGTGTCTCACGCTTTGTCCCCGCTGTGTCCCGCTGTGTCCTGCTGTGTCCTACTCTGTGTCCCGTTGTGTCCCCAGCTGTGTTCACTGCTTTTTCCTGCTGTGTCCGCGCTGCGTCCCGCTGTGTCCCACTCTGTCCCCCGCTTTGTTCCGCTGTGTCCTGCTGTGTCCCGCTGTGCCCCCGGCTGTGTCCCGCTGTGACCCCGCTGTGTCCCGCTATGTCCCAGCTGTGTCCCGCTGTGCTCCCCGCTGTGTCCCCGCTGTGTCTTTCGCTGTGTCCCGCTGTGTCCCGCTGGGTCTCGCTGTGTCCCCGCTGTGTTCTGTTGTGTCCCCGCTGTGTCCCGCTGTGTCTCTTCTGTGTCCTGCTGTGTCCCGCTGTGTCCACGATGTATCACGCAGTATCCTGCTGTGTCTCCGCTGTTTCTCTTTGTGTCCTCAGCTGTGTACCCCGCTGTGTCCCGCTGTGTCCTCGCTGTGTTTCCCGCTGTGTAGCGCTGTGTCTCCCGCTGTGTCCCGCTGTGTCCCGCTGTGTCCCCCATGTGTCACGCAGTGTCCCGCTGTTTCCCCGCTGTGTCCCTGCTGTGTCACGCTGTATACCACGCTGTGTTCAGCTGAGTCCCCGCTGTGTCCCGCTGTGTCCCCCGCTCTGTCCCCCGCTGTGTTCCGTTGTCTTCACCAATGAGTCCCGCTGTGTCCCCCGCTGTGTCCCGCTGTGTCCCCGCAGTGTCCCCACTCTGTTTCCCTGTGTTCTGCTGTGTCCCGTGGTGTCCTGCTTTGTCCCCCGCTATGTCCCGGGCTGAGTCCCCGCTGTGTCCCCGCTGTGTGCCGCTGTGTCCCCTGCTGTGTCGCTCGCTGTGTCACCGATGTGTCCCACTGTGTTAATCTGTGTCCTCGCTGTGTCCCGCTGTGTCCCGCTGTGTACCTCTCTGTGTCCCCCACTGTGTTCCGCTGTGTTCCGCTGTGTCCCGTGGTGTCCTGCTTTGCCCCCGCTATGTCCCCCGCTGAGTCCCCGCTGTGTCCCCGCTGTGTCCCGCTGTGTCCTCCCTGTGTCCCCCGAAGTGTTCCCCGCTCTTTCCCGCAGTGTCCCCCGCTGTGTCCCACTGTGTCCCGCTGTTTCCCCGCTGTGTCCTCCGCTGTGTCCCGCTGTCCCCCGCTGGGTCCCACTGTGTCCCGCTGTTTCCCCGCAGTGTCCTCCGCTGTGTCACGCAGTGTCCCGCTGTGTACCCGCTGTGTCCCAGCTGTGTCATGCTGTGTCCCCCGCTGTGTCCTGCTGTGTCCCCGCTGTGTCCCGTTGTGTCCTGCTGTGTCCTCACTGTGTCCCCTGCTGTGTCCCGCTGTGTCCTCCCTGTGGACCCCAATGTGTCCCGCTGTGTCCCGCTGTGTCCCACTGTGTCCCTCTGTGTCCTCGCTGTAACCCCCACTGTGTCCTGCTGAATCCCCGCTGTGTCCCCCGCTGTGTCCCAATGTGTCATCGTGCTGTCCCCAGCTGAGTAACGCTGTGCCCCCGCTGTGTCCCCCGCTGTATCCCGCTGTGTCCCCCGCTCTCTCCCCGCTGTGTCCCGCTGTGTCCCCGTGCTGTACCCACCTGTGTCCCCACTGTGTCCCCAGCTGTGTCCCGCTGTGTCCCTGCTGTGTCCCACGCTGTGTCCCAGCTGTGTCCCCGCTGTTTCCCACTGTGTCCCCCGCTGTGCCCCGCTTTTTCCACGATGTCACCCGCTGTGTCCCCGCTGTGTCCCGCTGTGTTCCGCTGTGTCCCGCTGAGTCCCCCTGTCCCATGGTGTGTTTCCGCTGTCCCCCACTGTGGCCCCTGCTGTGTCTCGCTGTGTCCCGCTGTGTCCTCGCTGTATCCCAACTGTGTCCCCGCTCTGTCTCGCTGTTTCCCGCTGTGTCCTCGCTGTGTCCCGCTGTGTCCCACTGTGTCCGTCTTTGTCCTCGCTGTATCCCCCACTGTGTCCCGCTGTGTCCCCAGCTGTGTCCCCTTCTGTGTCCCGATGTGTCCCGCTATGTTCAGCTGTGTCCTCACTGTGTCCCCCGCTGTGTCCCAACTGAGTCCCACGTTGTATCCCGCTGTGTCTCCGCTGTGTGCCCGCTGTGTCCCGCTGTGTTCCGCTGTGTCCCCGCTGTGTGCTGCTGTGTCCCCGCTGTGTCCCCGCTGTGTTCCGCTGTGTCTCCTGCTGTGTCCCACTGTGTCCCGCTGTGTCCACGCTGTGTCCCCGCTGTGTCCAGCTGAGTCCCACTGTGTCCCGCGGTGTACACGCTATGTCCCGCTGTGTCCCCACTGTGTCCTTCTGTGTCCCGCTGTGTCCCCGCTGTGTCCCACTGTGTCCCCGCTCTGTCCTTCTGTGTCCCTGCTATGTCCCCCGCTGTGTCTCCCGCTCTGTGTTCCACGGTATCCTGCTGTGTCCCCCGCTGGGTCCTCCGCTATGTCCCGATGTGTCCCTGCTGTGTCTCGCTGTGTCCTGCTGTGTCCCCCTCTGTGGCCCGTTGTGTCCCCCGCTGTGTCCCCCGCTCTGTCTCCTCTGTCTCCCGCTGTGTCCCCGCTGTCCCAGGCTGTGTCTCCGCTGTATCCTGCTGTGTCCCGCTTTGTCCCAGCTGTGTCCCCGCTGTCTCCTACTGTATACAGCTGTGTCCCCCGCTGTGTTCCCTGCTGTGTCTCGGCTGTGTCCCCGCTGTGTCCCGCTGTGTCCCCCGCTGTGACCCGCTTTTTCCACGATGTCACCCGCTGGGTCCCCGCTGGGTCCCGCTCTGTCCCTCTGCGTCCCACTGTGTCCCACTGTGACCCTGCTGTGTCCCGCTGTGTCCCGCTGTTTCCCCTGCTGTGTCCCGTTATGTCCCGCTGTGGCCCCCGCTGTGTCCCGCTGTGTCTCCTCTGTGTCTTCATGTGTCCCGCTATGTTGTCGTTGTGTCCCGCTCTGTCTGGCGCTTTGTCTCGTTGTGTCCCCGCTGTGTCTCCTGCTGTGTCCCGCTGTGTCCCGCTGTGTCCAGCTGTGTCCCCGCTGTGTCTTGCTGTGTCCCGCTGTGTCCCTCTGTGTCCTTGGTGTGTCCCCCGCTGTGTCCCAGCTGTGTCCCCGCTATGTCCCCCACTGTGTCCCGCTGTGCTCCCCGCTATGTCCCCCCTGTGTCCCCACTGTGTCCCGCTGTGTCCAGCTGTGTCCTGCTGTATCCCCCACTGTGTCCCGCTGTTTCGCGCTGTGTCCCCCACTGTGTCCCGCTGTGTCCCCGCTGTGTCCCGCTGTTTCCCGCTGTGTCCCCCGCTGAGTCCAGCTGTGTCCCGCTGTGTCCTCGCTGTTTCCCCCGCTGTGTCCCCGCGGTGTCCCGCTGTGTCCTCGCTGTGTTCCCCTGTGTCCCGCTGTGTTCTCGCTGTGTCGCTCGCTATGTCCCTTTTTGTCCTCGCTGTGTTTCCCGCTGTGTAGCACTGTGTCCCCAGCTGTGTCCCGCTGTGTCCCTCTGTGACCTCACTATGTCCCCCGCTGTGTCCCCCGCAGTGTCCCCCATGTGTCTCCCCTGTATCCCGCTGTGTCCACGTTGTGTCACGCAGTTTCCCGCAGTGTCCCCGCTGTGTCCCCACTGTGTCCAGCTGTGTCCCCCGCTCTGTCCCCCGCTGTCTTCGTTGTGTTCACCGATGAGTCCCGCTGTGTCCCCCGCTGTGTCCCGCTGTGTCCCCGCAGTGTCCCCACTGTGTTCCACTGTGTTGTGCTGTGTCCCGTGGTGTCTGCTTTGTCCCCCGCTATGTCCCCCGCTGAGTCCCCGCTGTGTCCCCGCTGTGTCCCGCTGTGTCCTCCCTGTGTCCCCCGGTGTGTCCCGATCTGTCCCCCGCTTTGTCTCCCTTTTTGGCCCCGCTGTGTCCCGCTGTGTCCCGCTGTGTTCCACTCTGTATCCTGTTGTGTCCCCAGCTGTGTACAACTCTGTGTAGCGCTGTGTCCCCGCTGTGTCCCGCTTGTACCGCCGTGTCCCTCTGTGTCCCCCGCTTTGTCCCGCTGTGTCCTGCTGTGTCCCGCTGTATCCCCCGCTGTGTCCGGCTGTGACCCCGCTGTGTCCCGCTGTGTCCCGCTGTGTCACCGCTCTGTCTCCCTGTGTCCCCGCTGTGTCCCCGCTGTGTCCCGCTGTGTCCATGCTGTCCCCCGCTGTGTTCTGCTGTGTCCCGCTGAGTCACCCTGTCCCCTGGTTTTTCCCCGCTGTCCCCCGCTGTGTCCCCCGCTGTGTCCCACTGTGTCCCGATGTGTCCTCGCTGTATCCCCACTGTGTCCCCACTGTGCCCCGCTGTGTCCCCTCTGTGTGACTGCTGTGTCCCGCTGTGTTCCACTGTGTTCTTGGTGTGTCCCCCGCTGTGTCCCGCTGTGTCCCCTGCTGTGTCCCCCACTGTGTTCCGCTCTGTCCCCTGCTGTGTCCCTCTGTATCCCGCTGTGTCCCCCGCTGTGTCCCCACTGTGTCCCGCTCTGTCCCGTTGTGTCCCGCTGTGTCCCTGCTGTGTCCTGCTGTGTCCCCCGCTGTGTCCCGTTGTGTCCCGCTGTGGCCCCCGCTGTGTCACGCTGTGTCTCCGTTGTGTCTTCATGTGTCCTGCTGTGTTCCCGTTGTGTCCCGCTGTGTCCGGCGCTGTGTCCCGTTGTGTCCCCGCTGTGTCTCCTACTGTGTCCCGCTGTGTCCCGCTGTGTCCTCGCTGTGTCCCCCCCTTGTGTCCTCGCTGTGTCCCCCACTGTGTCCCGCTGTGTCCCGCTGTGTCCCACTGTGTCCCTCTGTGTCCTCGCTGTATCCCCCACTGTTTCCCGCTGTATCCCCGCTGTGTCCCCCGCTGTGTCCCAATGTGTCATCGCGCTGTCCCCAGCTGAGTCACGCGGTGTCCCAGCTGTGTCCCCTGCTGTGTCCCGCTGTATCCCCCCCTCTCTCCCCGCTGTGTCCTGCTTTTTCCCCTTGGTGTCCCCAGCTGTTTCACCGCTATGTCCCCAGCTGTGTCCCGCTGTGTCCCTGCTCTGTCCCACGCTGTGTCCGAGCTCTGTCCCCGCTGTGTCCCGCTGTGTCCCCCGCTGTGCCCCGCTTTTACCCCGATGTCCCCCGCTGTGTGCCCGCTGTGTCCCGCTGTGTTCCGCTGTGTCCACGCTGTCCCCCGCTGTGTTCCGCTGTGTCCCGCTGAGTCCTCCTGTCCCCTGGTGTGTCCCCGGTGTCTCCCGCTGTGGCCCCCGCTGTGTCCCGCTGTGTCCTCGCTGTATCCCCACTGTGTCCTCGCTGTGCCCCGCTGTGTCCCCTCTGTCTTATTGCTGTGTCCCGCTGTGTCCCTCTGTGTCCTTGGTGTGTCCCCCGCTGTGTCCCGCTGTGTCCCAAGCTGTGTCCCAGCTGTGTCACCACTGTGTCCTGCTGTGGCCCGCTGTGTCCCCCTCTGTGTCCGGCTGTGTCCCCCGCTGTGTCCCCGCTGTGTCTCCGTTGTATCCCGCTGTGTCCCGCTGTGTCCACGATGTGTCACGCAGTGTACTGCTGTGTCCCCGTTTCCCTTTGCGTCCCCAGCTGTGTATTCCGCTGTGTCCCGCTGTGTCCTCGCAGTGTTTCCCGCTGTGTAGCGCTGTGTCCCACGCTGTGTCCCGCTGTGTCCCCCCCTGTGTCCTGCTGTGTCCCCCCTGTGTCCCGCTGTGTCCCGCTGTGTCCCGCTGTTTCCCCGCTATGTACCCCGCTGTGTCCCCGCTGTGTTCCACTGTGCCGGCTTTGTCCTGCTGTGTCCTTGCTGTGTCCACCACAGTGTCCCGCTGTGTCCAGCTGTGTACCCGCTGTGTCCCGCTGTGTCCCGCTGTGTCCCCTGCTGTGTCCCGTTGTGTCCCAATGTGTCCCGCAGTGTCCCGCTGTGCCCTCGCGGTGTCCCAAATCTGTCCCTCCCTGCATCCCGCGGTGTCAAGCTGTGTCCCCCGATGTGTCCAGCTGTGACCCGATGTGTCCCAACTGTGTCCCCCGCTGTGTCTCGCTGTGTCCCCCGCTGAGTCCCGCTGGGTCCCACGCTGTGACCCACTGTGTGCTGCTGTGTCCCGCTGTGTCCTCCCTGTGTCCCGCTTTGTGTCCCGCTATGTCCCCCCTCATTGTCCCCAGCTGTGTCCCACTGTGTCCCACGCTGTGTCGCGCTGTGTCCCTCTGTGTCCCCCACTGTTTACCGCTGTTCACCCGCTGTGTCCCCCGCTGCGTCCTGATGTGTCCCTGTTGTGTCCCCAGCTGTGTCTCGCTGTGTCCCGCTGTGTCCCCGCTGTTTCCCGCTGTGTCAAGCTGAGTCCCGCTGTGTCCCCCGCTGTGTCCCGAGTGTCCCATCTGCGTCCCGCTGTGTCCCCCACTGTGTCCCGCTGTGTCCCGCTATGTCCTCGCTGTGTCCCCAGCAGTGTCCCGATGTATCCTGCTGTGTCCTGGCTGTGTCCCCGCTGTGTCCCGCTGTGTCCCCGCTGTGTCCCCGCTGTGTCCCCGCTGTGTCCCGCTGTGTCCCCCGCTGTGTTCCCTGCTGTGTCCCGCTGTGTCCCGCTGTGTCCCACTGTGTCCCCTGTGTCCCCGCTGTGTCCCGCTGTGTCCCAATGTGTCCCGCTGTGTCCTCGCTGTGTCCCCGCTTTGTCCTGCCATGTATCCCGCTGTGTCAAGCTGTGTCACCCGATGTGTCCCGCTGTGTCCCCCTGTGTCCTCCACAGTGTCCCGCTATGTCCTGATGTGTCCCTGCTCTGTCCCCGCTGTGTTCCCGCTGTGTCCCGCTGTGTCCCGCTGTGACCCCCGCTGTGTCCCGTTGTGTCCCGCTGTGTCCCCTGCTGTGTCTTGCTGTGTCCCCCGCTGTGTCCCACTGTGTCCACCGGTGTGTCCCGATGTGTCCCCGCTGTGTCCTGCTGTGTCCCAGCTGTATCCCCGCTGTGTCCCCCGCAGTGTCCCGCTGTGTACTGCTGTCTCCCGATGTGTCCCGACGTGTCCCGCTGTGTCCCGCTGTTTCCCCGCTTTGTCCCCCGCTGTGTCCCCGCTGTGTCCCACTGTGCCAGATTTGTCCTGCTGTGTGCTTTCTGTGTCCACCACAGTGTCCCGCTGTGTGCAGCTGTGTGACTGCTGTGTCCCTGCTGTGTCCCGCTGTGTCCCGCTGTGTGCCCGCTGTGTCCCCGCTGTGTCCCACTGTGTTCCCTGTGTCCCACTGTGTTCCCCGCTGTGTCCCGCTGTGTCCCGATTTGTCCCTGCTGTGTCCCCCGCTGTGTCTCGCTGTGTCCTGCTGTGTCCCACGCTGTGTCCCGCTGTGTGCCGCTGTGTCCCGCTGTCTCCCCTGCTGTGTACCGATGTGTCCCTGCTGTGGCCTGCTGTGTCCTCACTGTGTCCCTGCTGTGTCCCGCCGTGTATCCCGCTGTGTCAAGCTGTGTCCCCCGATGTGTCCCGCCATGTCCCGCTGTGTCCCCCGATGTGTCCCGCTGTGTCCGCGCTGTGTCACCGATGTCCCCCCCGTGTCCCCCGCTGTGTCCCCCGCTGTGTCCCGTTGTGTCCCCCGCTGTGTAACCCGCTGTGTCCCGCTCTGTCCCCAGTGGTGTCCCTGCAGTGTCCCACTGTGTCCCGCTGTGTCCCGCTGTGTCCTGTTGTGTCCTCGCTGTGTACCCCGCTGTGTTCCCATTGTGTCTCCGCTGTATCCCACTGTGTCCCGCTGTGTTCTCTCTGTGTCCCCCGCTGTGTCCCCATTGTGTCCCCCTGTATTCCACTGTGTCCCGCTGTGTCCTCCCTGTGTCCCCCGCTGTGTCCCGCTATGTCCCCCGCTGTGTCCCCCGCAGTGTCCGGCTATGTCCCGCTGTGTCCTGCTGTGTCCCCCGCTGTGTCCCCCGCTGTGTCCTGCTGTGTCCCGCTGTGTCCCGCTGTGTCCCTTATGTCCCCACTGTGTCCCGCTTTGTCCCGCTGTGTCCTGCTGTGTCCCGCTGTGTCCTCGCTCTGTCCCCGCTGTGTCCTGCGGTGTATCCCGTTGTGTCAAGCTGTGTCCCCCGATTTGTCCGGCTGTGTCCTGATGTGTCCCTGCTCTGTCCCCCGCTGTTTCTCGCTGTGTCCACCGCTGTATCCTGCTGTGTCCCACGCTGTGTCCCGCTGTGTGCCGCTGTGTCCCGCTTGTGCCCGCTGTGACCCGCTGTGTCCCGCTGTGTCCCGCTGTGTCCTCGCTCTGTCCCCGCTGTGTCCTGCGTGTATCCCGTTGTGTCAAGCTGTGTCCCCCGATTTGTCCGGCTGTGTCCCGATTTGTCCCTGCTGTGTCCCCCGCTGTGTCTCGCTGTGTCCCCCGCTGTGTCCTGCTGTGTCCCATGCTGTGTCTCGCTGTGTCCCGCTGTTTCCCCGCTCTGTCCCCCACTGTGTTCCCCGCTGTGTCCCGCTGTGTCCCGATTTGTCCCTGCTGTGTCCCCCGCTGTGTCTCGCTGTGTCCCCCGCTGTGTCCTCCCTGTGTCCCCTGCTGTGTCCCACTATGTCCCCCCTCATTGTCCCCAGCTCTGTCCCGCTGTTTCCCGCTGTGTCCCGCTGTGTCCCCCACTGTGTCCCGCTGTTTACCCGCTGTGTTCCCTGCTGTGTCCCCGCTGTGGCCCACTGTGTCCCCTGTTGTGTCCCCGCTGTGTCCCCGCTGTGTCTCGCTGTGTCCCAGGCTGTGTCACAGCTGTGTCCCCGCTGTGTCCCGCTGTGTCCCGCTGTGTCCTCACTGTGTCCCCTGCTGTTTCCCTCTGTGTCTGGGGCTGTCACCCCGCTGTGTCCCCGCTCTGTCCCACTGTGTTCTCCGCTGTGTCCCGCTGTGTCCTCCGCTGTGACCCGCTGTGTCACGCTGTGTCCCGCTGTTTCCCGTGGTGTCTCGCTTTGTCCCCCGCTGTGTTTCCCTCTGAGTCCCCGCTGTGTCCCCGTTGTGTCCCGCTGTGTTCCCCTCTGTGTCCCCCGCTGTGTCCCCGCTCTGTCCCGCTCTGTCCCGCTGTATCCCGGTGTGTCCTGCAGTGTCCCTGGCTGTTTCCCCCGCTGTGTACCGCTGTGTCCCTGCTGTGTCCCCACTGAGTCCTTCTGTGTCCCCGCTCTGTCCCGCTGTGTCCTCTGCTGTGTCCCGCTGTGTCCTGCTTTGTCCCGCTGTGTCCCTCTGTGTCCTCGCTGTGTCCCCGATTTGTCCCGCTGTCTATCACACTATGTCCAATTGTGTCCCCGCTGTGTCCCGCTGTGTTCCCCACTCATTCCCCCGCTGTGTCCCCTGATGTGTCCCTGCTGTGTCCCCGCTGTGTCCCCGCTGTGTCCCCTCAGTGTCCTGAGTGTTCCGTTGTGTCCCCGCTGTCACCCACTGTGTCCCCGCTGTGTCTCGCTGTGTCCCCGCTGTGTCCCCTCTGTGACCCGCTGTTTCCCCGCTGTCCCCCGCTGTTTCCCCGCTTTGTCCCGCTGTGTCCCGCTGTGACCTGCTGTGTTCCTGCTGTCCCCCGCTGTGTCACACTTTGTCCCCGCTGTCCCATGGAGTGTTCCCGCTGTGTCCCCGCTGTGTCCCGCTGTGTCCCCACTGTGTCCTTCTGGGTCCCACTGTGTCCCATGCTGTGTACCGCTGTGTCCCCCGCTGTGTCCCGCTGTGGCCCCGCTGTCCCCCGCTGTGTCCCGCTGTGTACTGCTGTTACCCGCTCTGTCACGCTGTGTCCCCGCTGTCCCCCCGAGTGTCCCCGCTGTATCCTGCTGTGACCCCACTGTGTCCCGCTGTGTCCCGTTGTGTCCCCGCTGTCCCCCACTGTGTCCCCGCTGTATCCCGCTGTGTCCCCGCTGTCCCCCGCTGTGTTCCGCTGTGTCCCGCTGTGACCCGCTGTGTCCCTGCTGTCATCCACTGTGTCCCGCTGTGTCCCCGCTCTCCCCTGGAGTGTCCCCGAAGTGTCCCCGCTGTGTCTAGCTGTGTCCTGCTGTGTCCCGCTGTGTCCTCGCTGTGTCCCCTGCTGTGTCCCCGCTGAGTCCCGCTGTGTCACCCTGTGTCCTGCTGTGTCCCCGCTTTGTCCCGGCTGTGTCCCCACGCTGTCCCGCTCTTTCCCCGGCTGTGTCCCCGCTGTGTCCCCGATGTGTACCGATGTGTCCTCGCTATGACCCCCGCTGTGTCCCGCTGTGTTCCCGGCTGTGTCACTCTATGTCCCCCGCTGTGTCCCGCTGTGTTCCCGGCTGTGTCCCGCTGTGTCCCGCTGAGTACCCTGCTGTGTCCCGCTGTGTCCTTGCTGTGTCCCACTGTGTCCCGCTGTGTCCTCGCTGTGTAACCGCTTGTCCCGCTGTTTATCCCACTGTGTCCAGCTGGGTCCTGGCTGTGTCCCTGCTGTGTCTCGCTGTGTTCCGGGCTGGGTCCCCGCTGTGTCCCCGATGTGTGCCGCTGTTTCCCGCTGTATCCTCGCTGTGTCCCCCGCTGTGTCCCTCTGTGCCCCGGGCTGTGTCGCCGCTGTGTCCTCGATGTGTCCCGCTCTGTCCCGCTGTTTCCTCGCTGTGTCCCCGCTGTATTCCCCCTGTGTCCCGCTGTGTCCCGCTGTTTCCCGTGGTATCCCGGTATGTCCCCCGCGGTGTCCCCCGCTGAGTCCCCGCTGTGTCTCTGCTGTTTCCCGCTGTGTCCTCGCTGTGTCCCCCGTTGTGTCCTGCTGTGTCCCCCACTGTGTCCCCCGCTGTGTACCCGCTGTGTCCAGCTGTGTCCTGCTGTGTCCCGCTGTGTCCCCCGTTGTGTCCCGCTATGTCCCCGGCTGTTTCCCCCGCTGTGTACCTCTGTGTCCCTGCTGTGTCCCCACTTTGTCTTTCTGTGTCTCCTCTGTGTCGGGCTGTGTCCTCCTCTGTGTCCCGCAGTGTCCCCCGCTGTGTCACGCTGTGTCTCGCTGTGTCCCGATGTGTCCGCTGCTGTGTCACCGTTGTGTCCCCGCTGTGTCCCGCTGTGTACCGCTTAGTCCCACTGTGTCCCTCTGTGTCCTCGCTGTGTCCCCGATGTGTCCCGCTTTGTATCCCGCTGTGTCCAACTGTGTTCCCGCTGTGTCCCGCTGTGTTCCCCACTGATTCCCCCTCTGTGTCCCCCGCTGTGTCCCCGTTGTGTCCCAGCTGTGTCCCCGCTGTGTCGAGCTGTGTCCCTGCTGTGACCCTGCTGTGTCCCAGATGTGTCCCGCTGTGTCCCGTTGTGTCCCCGCTGTCACACGCTGTGTCCACGCTGTGTCCCGCTGTGTCCCCGCTGTGTCCCCTCTGTGACCCGCTGTTTCCCCACTGTCCCCCGCTGTGTCCCCGCTGTGTCCCGCTGTGTCCTGCAGTGTCCTGCAGTGTCCCGCTGTGTCATAGCTGTGTCCCCGCTATGTCCCGCTTTGTTCCCCGCTTTGTCCCGCTGTGTCCTCGCTGTGTCCCCCGATGTGTCCCGCTGTGTCCCAGGCTGTGTCCCCACTGTGTCCCCGATGTGTCCCGCTGTATCCCGCTGTGTCCTCGCTGTGTCCTCGATGTGTCCCCCTTTGTGCCCGCTGTGTCCCACGCTGTGTCCCCCGCTGTGTCCCCGCTGTGTCCCGCTCTGTCCCCCGCTGTGACCCTGCTGTGTCCCCGATGTGTCCAGCTGTGTCCCGTTGTGTCCCCGCTGTCCCCCACTGTGTCCCTGTTGTCCCCCACTGTGTCCCGCTGTGTCCCCGCTGTCCCCTGGTGTGTCCCCGAAGTGTACCCGCTGTGTCTCGCTGTGTCCTGCTGTGTCCTGCTGTGTCCTCGCTGTGTCCCCCGCTGTGTCCCCGCTGAGTCCCACTGTCACCCTGTGTCCTGCTGTGTGCCCGCTTTGTCCCGGCTGTGTCCCCACGCTGTCCCGCTCTGTCCCCGGCTGTGACCCTGCTGTGTCCCCGATGTGTCCCGCTGTGTCCCGTTGTGTCCCCGCTGTCCCCCACTGTGTCCCCGCTGTATCCCGCTGTGTCCCCGCTGTCCCCCACTGTGTTCTGCTGTGTCCCGGGCTGTGTCCCCGCTGTATCCCCGCTGTGTCCCGCTGTGTCCCCGCTGTGTCCTGCTGTGTCCCGCTGTGTCCCCGCTGTGTCCCGGGTTTGTCCCGCTGTGTCCCCGGTTGTTTCCCGCTGTGACCTCCGCTGTGTCCCCCGCTGTGTCCCAATGTGTATCAAGCTGTGTCCAGCTGTGTCCCCGCTGTGTCCCACTGTGTCCCACGCTGTGCCGTGCTGTGTCCCGCTGTGTCCCACTGTGTCACCTGCTGTGTACACGCTGTGTCCCCGCTGTGTCCTGCTGTGTCCCGCTGTGTCCCGCTGTGTCCTGGCTGTGTCCCCAGCTGTGTCCCGCTGTGTCCCTTCTGTGTCCCCTGCTGTGTCCTCCGCTGTCTCCCGCTTTGTCCCCTACTGTGTCCTGCTGTTTCCCACTGTGTCCCCCTTGTGTCCCTGCTTTGTCCTGCTGTGTCACCTGCTGTGTCCCGTTGTGACCGCAGCTGTGTCCCCGCAGTGTCCACGCTGTGTCCCGCTGTGTCCCGTTGTGTCCCGCTTTGTCCCCCGCTGTATCCACCGCTGAGTCCCCGCTTTGTCCCCGCTGTGTCCCGCTGTGTCCTCCCTGTGTCCCCGATGTGTCCCACTCTGTCCCCCGCTGTGTCCCCCGCTTTGTCCCTGCTGTGTCCCGCTGTGTCCCGCTGTGTCCCGGCGCTGTGCATGCTGTGTCCCCGCTGTGTCCCCAGCTATGTCCCGGTGTGTCCCTGCTGTGTCCCACGCTATGTACCCGCTGTGTCCCCGCTGTGTCCGGCTGTGTCCCCCGCTGTGTCCCGCTGTTTCCCCGATGTCCCCCGCTGTGTTCCCGCTGTGTCCCGCTGTGTCCCTGCTGTCCCCCGCTATGTCCACCTTTGTCCCCCGCTGTGTCCCCCTGTTTCCCCAATGTCCCCCGCTGTGTCGCCGCTGTATCCCCCTGTGAAGCTGCTGTTTCCCCGCTGTGTAACGCTGTCCCCCGCTGTTTCCCCCGCTGTGTCCCACGCTGTGTCCCACTGTGTCCCCGCTGTCCCCAGGTTTGTCACCACTGTCCCGGGCTGTGTACCCCGCTGTGTCCCGATGTGTCCCGCTGTGTCCCGCTGTGTACCGCTGTGTCCACACTGTGTCCCCCGCTGTGTCCCCACTGAGTCCCATGGTGTGTCCCGCTGTGTCTCCGCTGTGTGCCGCTGTGTCCCTGCTGTGTCCCCGCTGTGTCCCGCTGTGTCCCCTGCTGTGTCCCACTGTGTCCCGCTGTGTCCCCGTTCTGTCCCCCACTGTGTCACTTTGTTTCCCAGCTGTGTTTGGCTGTGTCCCCCGCTGTGTACCGCTGTGTCCGGCTGTGTCCCCTGCTGTGTCCTTGCTGTGTCCCCGCTGTGTCCCACTGTGTCCCGCTGTGTCCCGCTGTGTCACGCGCTGTGTCCCCCACTGTGTCCCTGCTGTGTCCCCGCTGTGTCCCGCTGTGTCCTCGCTGTGTCACCCGCTGTGTCCTGCAGTGTCCCCGGCTGTGTCCCCCGCTGTGTCCTGCAGTGTCCCCGGCTGTGTCCCCCGCTGTGTCCCGCTCTGTCCTCGCTGTGTCTCCCGCTGTGTCCCGCTGTGTCTCGCTGTGACCACGATGTGTCCGGCTGTGTCCCCCTATGTGTCTCGCTGTGTCCCCAGCACTGTCCCCAGCTGTGTCAAGCTGTGTCCCCCGTGGTGTCGCGCTGTGTCCCGCTGTGTGCCCCGCTGTTTCCCTTTGTGTCCCCAGCTGTATACCCCGCTGTGTCCCGCTGTGTCCCGCTGTGACCCGCTGTGTCCCCTCTATGTCCCGCTGTGTCCCCGCTGTGTCCCGCTTTGTACCCGCTGTGTCCCGTTGTGTCCCACGCTGTGTCCCGTTGTGTCCCCGCGCTGTCCCCTGATGTGTCCCCGCTTTGTTCCCAGCTGTGTCCCGGTGTGTCCCTGCTGTGTCCCACGCTATGTACCCGCTGTGTCCCCGCTGTGTCCCGCTGTGTCCCCCGCTGTGTCCCGCTGTTTCCCCGTTGTCCCCCGCTGTGTCCCCGCTTTGTCCCGCTGTGTCCCCGCTGTCCCCCGCTATGTCCAACTGTGTCCCCCGCTGTGTCCCCCTGTTTCCCCAATGTCCCCCGCTGTGTCGCCGCTGTGTCCCCCTGTGAAGCTGCTGTTTCCCCGCTGTGTAACGCTGTGTACCCGGCTGTGTCCTCCGCTGTGTCCCAAGCTGTGTCCCGCTGTGTCCCCGCTGTCCCCCGCTGTGTCCTGCTTTGTCCCCGCTGTGTCCTACTGTGTCCCATTGTGTCCTGCTGTGTCCTGCTGCGTCCCGCTGAGTCCCCGCTGTGTCCCCCTGTGTCCCTGCTCTGTCCCACTCTATCCCCTGCTGTGATTCCCACTTTGTCCCTGCTGTGTCCCGCTGTGTCCGGTTGTGTCCCTCTGTGTCCTCGCTGTATCCCCCACTGTGTCTCCTGCTCTATCCCGTTGTGTCCAGCTGTGTCCCCGCTGTGGCCCTCTGTGTCTGCTGTGTCCTCGCTGTGTCCCCCGCTGTGTCCCGCTGTGTCCTGGCTGTGTCCCCAGCTGGGTCCCGCTGTGGCCCACTGTGTCCCCTGCTGTGTCCCCCGCTGTCTCCCGCTTTGTCCCCCGCTGTGTCCCGCTGTTTCCCACTGTGTGCACGCTGTCTCCCCGCTGTGTCCCGCTGTGTCCCCGCTGTGTCACCTGCTGTGTCTCGTTGTGTCCCCAGCTGTGTCCCGCTGTGTCCCCACAGTGTCCCCGCTGTGTCCCGTGGTGTCCCGCTTTGTCCACCGCTGTATCCACCACTGAGTCCCCGCTTTGTCCCCGCGGTGTCCCGCTGTTTCCCCGTTGTCCCCCGCTGTGTCCCCGCTTTGTCCCGCTGCGTCCCTGCTGTCCCCCGCTATGTCCAACTGTGTCCCCCGCTGTGTCCCCCTGTTTCCCCAATGTCCCCCGCTGTGTCCCCTGCTTTGTCCCTGCTGTGTCCGGCTGTGTCCCTGCTGAATCGACGCTGTGTCCCGCGGTGTCCCGCTGTGTTCTCGCTGTGTCCCACACTGTGTCCTGCTGTGTCCCCCCCTGTGTCCCCCTCTGTGTCCCGCTGTGTCCCCCACTGTGTCCTGCTGTGTCCCCCGCTTTGTCCCGCTGTGTCACTCTGTGTATCACTGTGTCGCGCTGTGTCCCCCGCTGTGTCCCAGCTGTGTCCCCGCTGAGTCCTGCTGTGTCCCGCTGTGTCCCGCTGTGTCCTCGCTGTGTCCCCCGCTGTGTCCCCGCTGTGTCCCGCTGTATCACACTGTGTCCACGATGTGTCACGCAGTGTCCTGCTGTGTCTCCGCTGTTTCCCTTTGTGTCCCCAGCTTTGTACCCCGCTGTGTTCCGCTGTGTCCTCGCTGTGTTTCCCGCTGTGTGTCGCTGTGTCCCCCGGTGTGTCTCTCTGTGTCCCACTGTGTCCCACTGTGTCCCCGATGTGTCACACAGTGTCCCGCTGTGTTCCTCCTGAGTCCCCGCTCTGTCACGCTGTATACCACTCTGTGTCCAGCTTAGTCCCCGCTGTGTCCCGCTGTGTCCCCTGCTGTGTCCCCTGCTGTGTCCTGCTTTGTCCCCGCTGTGTCCCCGCTGTGTCACCCTGTATACCCCGCTGTGTCCAGCTGAGTCCCTGCTGTGTCCCGCTGTGTCCCCCGCTGTGTCCCCACGATGTGTTCCGTTGTGTTCACCGATGAGTTCCGCTGTGTCCCCCTGTTTCCCCCGCTGTGTCCCGCTGTGTCCACACAGTGTCCCCACTGTGTTCCGCTGTGTTCCGCTGTGTACCGTGGTGTCCTGCTTTGTTCTCCGCTATGTCCCCCGCTGAGTCCCCGCTGTGTCCCCGCTGTGTCTGCTCTGTCCCCCGCTGTGTCTCCTGCTTTGGCCTTCCTGTGTCCCGCAATTTCCTGCTGTGTCCCCTGTGTCCCAGCTCTGTCCCCTCTCTGTCCCCCTCTGTGTCCTGTTGTGTCCCCAGTTGTGTACCCCGCTGTGTCCCTGCTGTGTCCCCGCTGTGTCCCGCTGTGTCCGCGCTGTGTCCCCCGCTGTGTATTACAGTGTCCCCGGCTGTGTCCCCCACTGTGTCCTGAAGTGTCCCCAGCTGTGTCCCCCGCTGTGTCCCGCTGTGTCCACGATGTGTCACGCAGTGTCCTGCTTTGTCTCCGCTGTTTCCCTTTGTGTCCCCAGCCTTATAGCCTGCTGTGTCCCGCTGTGTCCCCGCTGTATCGAGGCAGTGTCCCGCTGGGTCCCACTGTGTCCTCGCTGTGTCCCCCGCTGTTCCCCGCTGTGTCCCCCGCTGTGTCACCGCTGTGATCGCGGTGTGTCCCGTTGTGTCCATCTGTGTACCGTTGTGTCACCCGCTGTGTCCCCCGCTGTGTCCCAGCTGTGTCCCCGCTGTGTCCCTCTGTGTCCGCGCTGTGTCCCCCGCTGTGTCCTGATGTGTCCACGGCTGTGTCCCCCGCTGTGTTCCGCTGTGTCCTCGCTGTGTCCCCCGCTGTGTCCCGCTGTGTTCCACGCTGTGTCCCGCTTTGTCCCGCTGTGTCCTCTGCTGTGTCCCGCTGTTTCCTCGCTGTGTCCCGCTGTGTACCCCTCTGTGTCCTGCTGTGTCCCGCTGTGTCCCCCGCTGTGTCCCTGCTGTGTCCCCCCAGTGTTCCGCTGTGTCTTCGCTGTTTCCCCCGTTGTGTCCCGCTGTGTCCCCCGGCTGTGTCCCAGTGGTGTCCCGCTGTGTCCACGCTGTGTCCCGCTGTGTCCCACTGTGTTCTCGCTGTGTCCCATGCTGTGTCCCGCTGTGTCCCACTGTTTCCCCCGCTGTGTTCCTCTGTGTCCCCACTGTGTACCACGCTATGTCCCCGCTGTGTCCCACTGTTTCCCCCGCTGTGTCCCGCTGTGTCCCGCTGTGTCTCCGTTGTGCCACGCTGTGTCCTGCTGTGTCCCGCTGTGTCCATGCTGGGTCCCGCTGTCTCCACGCTGGGTCCCGCTGTGTCCCCGCTCTGTCCTGCTGTGTCCCCGCTGTGTCCCCCTGTGTCCCCTACTGTGTCCCCAACTATATCCCGCTTTGTCCCCCTCTGTGTCCCACTATGTCCCGCTGTGTCAGGGCTGTGTCCCCCGCTGTGTTCCGCTGTGTCCCTGCTGTGTCCCCCGCTGTGTCCCGCTGTGTCCCCGCAGTGTCCCGCTGTGTTCCGTGGTGTCCCACTTTGTCCCTCGCTGTGTCCCCCGCTGAGTCCCCGCTGTGTCCCCGCTCTGTCCCGTTTTGTCCAGCTGTGTCCCGCTGTATACCCGCTGTGTCCCGCTGTGTTCCCCACTGTGTCCCCCACTGTGTCCCCCGCTGTGTCCCCAGGTGTGTCCCCGCTCTGTCCAGCTGTGTTCCCCACTGTTTTCCCAGCTGTGTCCCAAGCTGTGTCCCCTCTTTGTCCAGCTGTATCCCCACTCTGTCCCCGCTGTGTCCCGCTGTGTCCCCCGCTGTGACCCCGCTGTGTCCCCGATGTGTCACGCTGTGTCCCGTTGTGTCCACGCTGTCCTCCGCTGTGTCCCTCTTTGTCCTGCTGTGATCCGCTGTGTCACTGCTGTCCCTCACTGTGTCCCGCTGTCTCCCCGCTGTCCCCTGGAGTGTCCCCGCTTTTTCCCCCGCTGTGTCTCGCTGTGTCCCGCTGTGTCCTCGCTGTGTCCCCCGCTGTGTCCCTGCTGTGTCCCGCTGTGTCCTGCTTTGTCCCCGTTGTGTCCCCGCTGTGTCCCCACTGTGTCCCGCTGTGTGCCCCGCTGTGTCCCCGATGTGTCCCACTGTGTCCCCCGCTGTGTCCCGCTGTGTCCCGCTGTGTTCCGCTATGTCCCCCGCTCTGTGCCGCTGTGTCCCCGCTTTGTCCCTCTGTGTCCGGCTGTGTCCCCCGCTTTGTCCTGCTGTGTCCCCTGCTGTGTCATGCTGTGTACCCGCTGTGTTCCACTGTGTCCTGCTGTGTCCCGATGTGTCCCGCTGTGTCCTCGCTGTGTGCCCGCCGTGTCCACGCTGTATCCTGCTGTGTCTCCGCTGTGTCCCCACTGTGTCCTGCGGTGTCCCCGCTGTGTCCCCGCTGTGTGCCACTGTGTATCCCGCTGTGTCCAGCTATGGACCCCGCTGTGTCCCCTGCTGTATCCCCCGCTGTGTGCCCCGCTGTGTCCCCGATCTGTCTCGCTGTGTATCCCGCTGTGTCCAACTGTGTCCACGTTGTGTCTCGCTGTGTTCCCCACTGATTCCCCCGCTGTGTCCCCTCTGTGTCCAACTCTGTCCCCACTGTGTCCTGCTTTGTCCCCAATGTGTCCCTCGCTGTGCCCCGCTGTGTCCTCTGCTGTGTCCCGCTGTGTCCCGCTGTGTCACTGCTGTGTCCCTCTCTGTGTCCCCGCTGTGCCAAGCTGTGTCCCGTTGTGTACCGCTGTGAACCCTGCTGAGTCCCCGTTGTGTACCGCTGTGTCCCGCTCTGTCCTCGCTGTGTCCCCCGCTGTGTCCCGCTGTGTCCCCCGTTGTGTCCTGCTGTCATCCGCTCTGTCCCCACTGTGTCGCGTTGTGTCCCCCGCACTGTCCCCGCTGTGTCCTGCTGTGTCCCCGCTCTGTCCCAGCTGTGTCCCCGATGTGTCCCCGCTGTGTCCCTGCTGTGTCCCTGAAGTGTCCCGCTGTGTATCCCACTGTGTCCAGCTGTGTCCCTGCTTTGTCCCCGCTGTGTCACCCCTGTGTCCCGCTTTGTCCCCCGCTGTGTCCCCCGCTGTGTCCCCGCTGTGCCCCGCTGTGTCCCTGATATTTCCGGATTTGTCCCGCTGTGTACTCGCTGTGTCCCCCGCTGTGTCCGGCTGTGTCTGCCGCGTGTCCCCCACTGTGTCCCCGCTGTGTCCCGCTGTGTCCGGATGTGTCCCCCAATGTGTCCCGCTGTGTCCCTGCTGTGTCCCAGCTGTGTCCCCGCTTTGACCCGCTCTGTCCTGCTGTGTCACCCGCTCTGTCCCCACTGTGTCACGTTGTGTCCCCGCTCTGTCCCCGCTGAGTCCCAACTGTGTCCTGCTTTGTTCCACGCTGTGTCCGGCTGTGTCCCTGCTGTGTCCCCGCTGTATCCCACTGTGTCATCGCTGAGTCCCCACTGTGTCCTTCTGTGTCCCCGGTATGTCCCGCAGTGTCACCCGCTGTGTTCCCCGCTGTGTCCCCCGCTGTGTCCCACTGTGTCCTGCTGTGTCCCGCTGTTTCCGCTGCTGTGTCCCCGCTGTGTTCCCGCTGTGTTCCGCTGTGTCCTGCTGTGTCCCGATGTGTCCCGCTGTGTCCTCGCTCTGTCCCCGCTGTGTCCCGCTGTGTATCTCGCTGTGTCCAGCTGTATCCCCTCTGTGTCCCGCTGTGATCCCCGCTGTGTCCCCCACTGTGTCCCCCGCTTTGTCCCCTGCTGTGTCTCCGCTGTGTCCCACTGTGTCCGGCTGTGTCCCGCTGTTTCCCATGGTGTCCCGCTTTGTCCCCCGCTGTGTCTCCCTCTGAGTCCCCCTGTGTCCGGCTGTGTCCCACTGTGTCCTCGCTGTGTCCCCCGCAGTGTCCCGCTGTGTAAACCGCTGTGTCCCGCTGTGTCCCTTTTTTGTCCCGCTGTGTCACGTTGTGTCCCCCGCTCTGTTCCCGCTGTGTCCTGCAGTGGCCCCGCTCTGTCCCCACTGTATCCCCGCTGTGTCCACGCTGTGTCCCACTGTGTCCTGCTGTGTCCCCCGCTCTGTCCCCGCTGTGTCCCTGCTGTGTCCAGCTGTATCCCGCTGTGTCCCGCTGTGTATGCCGCTGTGTCGCCGCTGTGTCCACCCTGTGTCCCGCTGTGTCCCCCGCTGTGTCCCCGCTCTGTCCCCGATGTGTCCCGATGTGTCCCGTTGTGTCCCCGCTCTCCACGGCTGTGTCCCCGCTGTGTCCCGCTGTGACTCCCTTGTGTCCCGCTGTGTCCCGCTGTGTCAGGCTGTGTCTCGCTGTGTCCCCCGGTCTGTCCCGCTGTGTCCGCGCTGTGTACCGCTGTGTCCCCGCTGTGTCCGCGAGGTGTCCCTCTATGTCCCCCGCTGTGTCCTGCTGTGTCGTCCGCTGTGTCCCGCTGTGTCACCCGATGTGTCCCGCTGTGTCCCCGCTGTGTCCCCGAGGTGTCCCGCTATGTCCCCCGCTGTGTCCCGCTGTGTCGTCCGCTGTGTCCCGCTGTGTCACCCGATGTGTCCTGCTGTGTCCTGCTGTGTCCCGCTGTATCCCGCTGTGTCCTGCTGTGTCCCATTGTGTCCGCTGCTGTGTCCCCGCTGTGTCCCCGCTGTGTCCCGCTGTGTCCCGTTGTGTCCCGCTGTGTCCCGCTATGTCTTCGCTGTGTCCTCGCTGTGTCCCCGATGTGTCCCGCTGTGTATCCCGCTGTGTCCAACTGTGTCCCAGTTGTGTCCCTCTGTGTTCCCCACTGTTTCCCGCGCTGTGTCCCCCGCTGTGTTCCCGCTGTGTCCCCGCTGAGTCCCCGGCTGTGTACCGCTGTGTCCCCCGCTGTGTCCCCCGCTGTGTCCCCGCGGTGTCCCCACTGTGTCCTGCTGTGTCCCTGCTGTGTCCCGCTGTGTCCTCCTCTGTGTCCCGCTGTGTACCTCGCTGTGTCCCTCTGTGTCTCGCTGTGTCCCGATGTGTCCGCTGCTATGTCCCCGCTGTGTCCCCTTTGTGTCTCGCTGTGTCCCGCTTTGTCCCACAGTGTATCCCGCTGTGTCCTACTGTGTCCCCGCTGTGTCCGGCTGTGTCCCGCTGTGTCCTCACTGTGTCCCCCGCAGTGTCCCGCTGTGTAAACCGCTGTGTCCCGCTGTGTCCCCCTGTGTCCCCCTGTGTCTCGCTGTGTCCTCGCTGTGTCCCCGAGGTGTCCCGCTATGTCCCCCGCTGTGTCCCGCTGTGTCGTTCGCTGTGTCCCGCTGTGTCACCCAATGTGTCCTGCTGTGTCCGCCGCTGTGTCCTGCTGTGTCCCGCTGTGTCCCACTGTGTCCCGCTGTGTCCCGTTGTGTCCGCTCCTGTGTCTGCTGCTGTGTCCCTGCTGTATCCCGCTGTGTCCCGCTGTGTCTTCGCTGTGTCCTCGCTGTGTCCCGCTGTGTATCCCGCTGTGTCCAACTGTGTCCCCGTTGTGTCCCTCTGTGTTCCCCACTGTTTCCCGCGCTGTGTCCCCCGCTGTGTTCCCGGTGTGTCCCCGCTGAGTCCCCGGCTGTGTACAGCTGTGTCCTGCTGTGTCCCGCTGTTTCCGCTGCTGTGTCCCCGCTGTGTTCCCGCTGTGTTCCACTGTGTCCTGCTGTGTCCCAATGTGTCCCGCTGTGTCCTCGCTCTGTCCCCGCTGTGTCCCGCTGTGTATCTCGCTGTGTCCAGCTGTATCCCCTCTGTGTCCTGCTGTGATCCCCGCTGTGTCCCCCACTGTGTCCCCGGCTTTGTCCCCTGCTGTGTCTCCGCTGTGTCCGGCTGTGTTCCCGCAGTGTCCCGCTGTTTCCCATGGTGTCCTGCTTTGTCCCCCGCTGTGTCCCCCTCTGAGTCCCCCTGTGTCCGGCTGTGTCCTCGCTGTGTCCCCTGCAGTGTCCCGCAGTGTAAACCGCTGTGTCCCGTTGTGTCCCCCGCTCTGTTCCCGCTGTGTCATGCTGTGGCCCCGCTCTGTCCCCACTGTATCCCCGCTGTGTCCACGCTGTGTCCCACTGTGTCCTGCTGTGTCCCCCGCTCTGTCCCCGCTGTGTCCCTGCTGTGTCCAGCTGTATCCCGCTGTGTCCCACTGTGTATGCCGCTGTGTCGCCGCTGTGTCCACCCTGTGTCCCGCTGTGTCCCCCGCTGTGTAACGCTGTGTCACAATGTGTCCCCAGTGTCCCCGCTGTGTCCCACTGTGTCCCAATGTGTCCCGCTGTGTCCTCGCTGTGTCCCCGCTGTGTCCTGCCGTGTATCCCGCTGTGTCAAGCTGTGTCCCCCGATGTTTCCCGCTGTGTTTCCCTGGGTCCCCCGCTGTGTCCCGCTGTGTCCCACGCTGTGTCCCGCTGTGTGCCGCTGTGTCCCGCTGTGTCCCCTGCTGTGTACCAATGTGTCCCCGCTGTGGCCTGCTATGTCCCCCGCAGTGACCCTATGTGTCCCGGCAGTTTCCCGCTGTGTCCCGCTGTGTCAAGCTGTGTCCCCCGATGTGTCCCGTTGTGTCCCCCGCTGTGTCCCGCCCTGTCCCGCTGTGTCCCCGCTGTGTCCCGCTGTGTCCCGCTGTGTCTCGCTGTGTCCCCCTCTGTGTCCCGCTGTGTCGCCCGGTGGATAACGCTGTGTCCTCCACTGTGTCCCGCTGTGTCCCATGCTGTGTCCCGCTGTGTCCCCTCTGTGTCCCCCGCTGTGTCTCGCTTGGTCCCCGCTGTGTCCCGCTGTGTCCCACGTTGTGCCCTGCTGAGTCCCCCGCTGTGTCCTGCTGTGTCCCGCTGTGTCCCCGCTGTGTCACCGTTGTCCCCCAGTGTCCCCCGCTGTGTCCCCCGCTGTGTCCCACTGTGTCCCCCGCTGTGTCCCCCGCTGTGTCCCGCTGTGTCCGCCGCGGTGTCCATGCTGTGTCCCGCTCTGTCATGCTGTGTCCCGCTGTGTCCTGCTGTGTCCTCGCTGTGTACCCCGCTGTGTCCCCATTGTGTCCCCGCTGTATCCCGCTGTGTCCTGCTGTGTTGTCTCTGTGTCCCCCGCTGTGTCCCCCTGTATTCCTCTGTGTCCCGCTGTGTCCTCCCTGTGTCCCCCGCTGTGTCCCGCTATGTCCCCCGCAGTGTCCCCAGCTATGTCCCGCTGTGTCCCTCTGTGTCCCCCACTGTGTCCCGCTGTTTCCCTGCTGTGTCCCCCGCTGTGTCCCCGCTGTGTCCCACTGTGTCCCGCTGTGTCCCACTGTGTCCTTGCTGTGTCCCCCGCAGTGTCCGGCTATGTCCCGCTGTGTCCTGCTCTGTCCCCCGCTGTGTCCCCGCTGTGTCTCCCGCTGTGTCCCGCTGTGTCCCGCTGTGTCCCGCTATGTCCCATTTGTCCCCGCTGTGTCCAGCTGTGTCCCACTGTGTCCCGCTGTGTCCCGCTGTGTCCTTGCTCTGTCCCCGCTGTGTCCTGCGTTGTATACCGCTGTGTCAAGCTGTGTCCCCCGATGTGTCCGGCTGTGTCCTGATGTGTCCCTGCTGTATCCCGCTGAGTCCCAATATGTCCTAGCTGTGTCCCTCTGTATCCCCCACAGTGTCCCGCTGTGTCCCACTCTTTCCCCACTGTGTCCCCTGCTGTGTCCCCGCTGTGTCCTGCTTTATCCCCTGTGTCCCAATGTGTCCCCAGTGTCTCCGCTGTGTCCCACTGTGTCCTGATGTGTCCCGCTGTGTCCTTGCTGTGTCCCCTCTGTGTCCTGCCGTGTATCCCGCTGTGTCAAGCTGTGTCCCCTGATGTGACCCGCTGTGTCCCCCTGGTCCCCCGCTGTGTCTCATTGTGTCCCGCTGTGTCACGATGTGTCCCCGCTGTGTCCTGCTGTGTCCCAGCTGTATCCCGGCTGTGATCCACGCTGTGTCCCATTGTGTCCCGCTGTGTCCCCCACTGTGTCCCGCTGTTTCCCCGCTGTGTCCCCCGCTGTGTCCCCGCTGTGTCCCGCTGTGTCCTCGCTGTGTCCCCCTCAGTGTCCTGCTGTGTCCCGCTGTGTCCCCGCTGTGTCCCCTCTGTGTCCCGCTGTGTCCCCGCTGTGTCCCCGCTGTGTCCCCACTGTGTCCCGCTGTGTTCTCTTATGTGTCCTCCGCTGGGTCCCGCTGTGTCCCGCTTTGCCTCCTGTGTCCCCGCTGTGTCCCGCTGTGTCCCGATGTGTCCCGCTGTGTCCCGCCGTTTATCTCGCTGTGTCAATCTGTGTCCCCCAATGTGTCCCGCTGTGTCCCGATTTGTCCCTGCTGTGTCCCCCGCTGTGTCTCGCAGTGTCCCCCGCTGTGTCCTGCTGTGTCCCATGCTGTGTCCCGCTGTGTGCCGCTGTGTCCCGCTGTGTCCCCTGCTGTGTACCGATGTGTCCCCGCTGTGGCCTGCTGTGTACCCCGCTGTGTCCCGATCTGTCCCCGCAGTGTCCCACTGTGTCCCGCTGTGTCCCCGCTGTGTCCCGCTGTGTCCCGCTGTGTCCCCTGTGTCCCTGCTGTGTCCCGCTGTGTCCCAATGTATCCCGCGGTGTCCCGCTGTGTCCCGTCTGTGTCCCCGCTGTGTCCCGCTGTGTCCCTGCTGTGTCCCCGCTGTGTCCTGCTGTGTCACCCGCTGTGTTCCCCGCTGTGTCCCACTGTGTCCCGCTGTGTCCCGCTGTGTTCCGCTATGTCCCCCGCTCTGTGCCGCTGTGTCCCCGCTTTGTCCCTCTGTGTCCGGCTGTGTCCCCCGCTTTGTCCTGCTGTGTCCCCTGCTGTGTCATGCTGTGTACCCGCTGTGTTCCACTGTGTCCTGCTGTGTCCCGATGTGTCCCGCTGTGTCCTCGCTGTGTGCCCGCCGTGTCCACGCTGTATCCTGCTGTGTCTCCGCTGTGTCCCCACTGTGTCCTGCGGTGTCCCCGCTGTGTCCCCGCTGTGTGCCACTGTGTATCCCGCTGTGTCCAGCTATGGACCCCGCTGTGTCCCCTGCTGTATCCCCCGCTGTGTGCCCCGCTGTGTCCCCGATCTGTCTCGCTGTGTATCCCGCTGTGTCCAACTGTGTCCACGTTGTGTCTCGCTGTGTTCCCCACTGATTCCCCCGCTGTGTCCCCTCTGTGTCCAACTCTGTCCCCACTGTGTCCTGCTTTGTCCCCAATGTGTCCCTCGCTGTGCCCCGCTGTGTCCTCTGCTGTGTCCCGCTGTGTCCCGCTGTGTCACTGCTGTGTCCCTCTCTGTGTCCCCGCTGTGCCAAGCTGTGTCCCGTTGTGTACCGCTGTGAACCCTGCTGAGTCCCCGTTGTGTACCGCTGTGTCCCGCTCTGTCCTCGCTGTGTCCCCCGCTGTGTCCCGCTGTGTCCCCCGTTGTGTCCTGCTGTCATCCGCTCTGTCCCCACTGTGTCGCGTTGTGTCCCCCGCACTGTCCCCGCTGTGTCCTGCTGTGTCCCCGCTCTGTCCCAGCTGTGTCCCCGATGTGTCCCCGCTGTGTCCCTGCTGTGTCCCTGAAGTGTCCCGCTGTGTATCCCACTGTGTCCAGCTGTGTCCCTGCTTTGTCCCCGCTGTGTCACCCCTGTGTCCCGCTTTGTCCCCCGCTGTGTCCCCCGCTGTGTCCCCGCTGTGCCCCGCTGTGTCCCTGATATTTCCGGATTTGTCCCGCTGTGTACTCGCTGTGTCCCCCGCTGTGTCCGGCTGTGTCTGCCGCGTGTCCCCCACTGTGTCCCCGCTGTGTCCCGCTGTGTCCGGATGTGTCCCCCAATGTGTCCCGCTGTGTCCCTGCTGTGTCCCAGCTGTGTCCCCGCTTTGACCCGCTCTGTCCTGCTGTGTCACCCGCTCTGTCCCCACTGTGTCACGTTGTGTCCCCGCTCTGTCCCCGCTGAGTCCCAACTGTGTCCTGCTTTGTTCCACGCTGTGTCCGGCTGTGTCCCTGCTGTGTCCCCGCTGTATCCCACTGTGTCATCGCTGAGTCCCCACTGTGTCCTTCTGTGTCCCCGGTATGTCCCGCAGTGTCACCCGCTGTGTTCCCCGCTGTGTCCCCCGCTGTGTCCCACTGTGTCCTGCTGTGTCCCGCTGTTTCCGCTGCTGTGTCCCCGCTGTGTTCCCGCTGTGTTCCGCTGTGTCCTGCTGTGTCCCGATGTGTCCCGCTGTGTCCTCGCTCTGTCCCCGCTGTGTCCCGCTGTGTATCTCGCTGTGTCCAGCTGTATCCCCTCTGTGTCCCGCTGTGATCCCCGCTGTGTCCCCCACTGTGTCCCCCGCTTTGTCCCCTGCTGTGTCTCCGCTGTGTCCCACTGTGTCCGGCTGTGTCCCGCTGTTTCCCATGGTGTCCCGCTTTGTCCCCCGCTGTGTCTCCCTCTGAGTCCCCCTGTGTCCGGCTGTGTCCCACTGTGTCCTCGCTGTGTCCCCCGCAGTGTCCCGCTGTGTAAACCGCTGTGTCCCGCTGTGTCCCTTTTTTGTCCCGCTGTGTCACGTTGTGTCCCCCGCTCTGTTCCCGCTGTGTCCTGCAGTGGCCCCGCTCTGTCCCCACTGTATCCCCGCTGTGTCCACGCTGTGTCCCACTGTGTCCTGCTGTGTCCCCCGCTCTGTCCCCGCTGTGTCCCTGCTGTGTCCAGCTGTATCCCGCTGTGTCCCGCTGTGTATGCCGCTGTGTCGCCGCTGTGTCCACCCTGTGTCCCGCTGTGTCCCCCGCTGTGTCCCCGCTCTGTCCCCGATGTGTCCCGATGTGTCCCGTTGTGTCCCCGCTCTCCACGGCTGTGTCCCCGCTGTGTCCCGCTGTGACTCCCTTGTGTCCCGCTGTGTCCCGCTGTGTCAGGCTGTGTCTCGCTGTGTCCCCCGGTCTGTCCCGCTGTGTCCGCGCTGTGTACCGCTGTGTCCCCGCTGTGTCCGCGAGGTGTCCCTCTATGTCCCCCGCTGTGTCCTGCTGTGTCGTCCGCTGTGTCCCGCTGTGTCACCCGATGTGTCCCGCTGTGTCCCCGCTGTGTCCCCGAGGTGTCCCGCTATGTCCCCCGCTGTGTCCCGCTGTGTCGTCCGCTGTGTCCCGCTGTGTCACCCGATGTGTCCTGCTGTGTCCTGCTGTGTCCCGCTGTATCCCGCTGTGTCCTGCTGTGTCCCATTGTGTCCGCTGCTGTGTCCCCGCTGTGTCCCCGCTGTGTCCCGCTGTGTCCCGTTGTGTCCCGCTGTGTCCCGCTATGTCTTCGCTGTGTCCTCGCTGTGTCCCCGATGTGTCCCGCTGTGTATCCCGCTGTGTCCAACTGTGTCCCAGTTGTGTCCCTCTGTGTTCCCCACTGTTTCCCGCGCTGTGTCCCCCGCTGTGTTCCCGCTGTGTCCCCGCTGAGTCCCCGGCTGTGTACCGCTGTGTCCCCCGCTGTGTCCCCCGCTGTGTCCCCGCGGTGTCCCCACTGTGTCCTGCTGTGTCCCTGCTGTGTCCCGCTGTGTCCTCCTCTGTGTCCCGCTGTGTACCTCGCTGTGTCCCTCTGTGTCTCGCTGTGTCCCGATGTGTCCGCTGCTATGTCCCCGCTGTGTCCCCTTTGTGTCTCGCTGTGTCCCGCTTTGTCCCGCAGTGTATCCCGCTGTGTCCTACTGTGTCCCCGCTGTGTCCGGCTGTGTCCCGCTGTGTCCTCACTGTGTCCCCCGCAGTGTCCCGCTGTGTAAACCGCTGTGTCCCGCTGTGTCCCCCTGTGTCCCCCTGTGTCTCGCTGTGTCCTCGCTGTGTCCCCGAGGTGTCCCGCTATGTCCCCCGCTGTGTCCCGCTGTGTCGTTCGCTGTGTCCCGCTGTGTCACCCAATGTGTCCTGCTGTGTCCGCCGCTGTGTCCTGCTGTGTCCCGCTGTGTCCCACTGTGTCCCGCTGTGTCCCGTTGTGTCCGCTCCTGTGTCTGCTGCTGTGTCCCTGCTGTATCCCGCTGTGTCCCGCTGTGTCTTCGCTGTGTCCTCGCTGTGTCCCGCTGTGTATCCCGCTGTGTCCAACTGTGTCCCCGTTGTGTCCCTCTGTGTTCCCCACTGTTTCCCGCGCTGTGTCCCCCGCTGTGTTCCCGGTGTGTCCCCGCTGAGTCCCCGGCTGTGTACAGCTGTGTCCTGCTGTGTCCCGCTGTTTCCGCTGCTGTGTCCCCGCTGTGTTCCCGCTGTGTTCCACTGTGTCCTGCTGTGTCCCAATGTGTCCCGCTGTGTCCTCGCTCTGTCCCCGCTGTGTCCCGCTGTGTATCTCGCTGTGTCCAGCTGTATCCCCTCTGTGTCCTGCTGTGATCCCCGCTGTGTCCCCCACTGTGTCCCCGGCTTTGTCCCCTGCTGTGTCTCCGCTGTGTCCGGCTGTGTTCCCGCAGTGTCCCGCTGTTTCCCATGGTGTCCTGCTTTGTCCCCCGCTGTGTCCCCCTCTGAGTCCCCCTGTGTCCGGCTGTGTCCTCGCTGTGTCCCCTGCAGTGTCCCGCAGTGTAAACCGCTGTGTCCCGTTGTGTCCCCCGCTCTGTTCCCGCTGTGTCATGCTGTGGCCCCGCTCTGTCCCCACTGTATCCCCGCTGTGTCCACGCTGTGTCCCACTGTGTCCTGCTGTGTCCCCCGCTCTGTCCCCGCTGTGTCCCTGCTGTGTCCAGCTGTATCCCGCTGTGTCCCACTGTGTATGCCGCTGTGTCGCCGCTGTGTCCACCCTGTGTCCCGCTGTGTCCCCCGCTGTGTAACGCTGTGTCACAATGTGTCCCCAGTGTCCCCGCTGTGTCCCACTGTGTCCCAATGTGTCCCGCTGTGTCCTCGCTGTGTCCCCGCTGTGTCCTGCCGTGTATCCCGCTGTGTCAAGCTGTGTCCCCCGATGTTTCCCGCTGTGTTTCCCTGGGTCCCCCGCTGTGTCCCGCTGTGTCCCACGCTGTGTCCCGCTGTGTGCCGCTGTGTCCCGCTGTGTCCCCTGCTGTGTACCAATGTGTCCCCGCTGTGGCCTGCTATGTCCCCCGCAGTGACCCTATGTGTCCCGGCAGTTTCCCGCTGTGTCCCGCTGTGTCAAGCTGTGTCCCCCGATGTGTCCCGTTGTGTCCCCCGCTGTGTCCCGCCCTGTCCCGCTGTGTCCCCGCTGTGTCCCGCTGTGTCCCGCTGTGTCTCGCTGTGTCCCCCTCTGTGTCCCGCTGTGTCGCCCGGTGGATAACGCTGTGTCCTCCACTGTGTCCCGCTGTGTCCCATGCTGTGTCCCGCTGTGTCCCCTCTGTGTCCCCCGCTGTGTCTCGCTTGGTCCCCGCTGTGTCCCGCTGTGTCCCACGTTGTGCCCTGCTGAGTCCCCCGCTGTGTCCTGCTGTGTCCCGCTGTGTCCCCGCTGTGTCACCGTTGTCCCCCAGTGTCCCCCGCTGTGTCCCCCGCTGTTGTCCCACTGTGTCCCCCGCTGTGTCCCCCGCTGTGTCCCGCTGTGTCCGCCGCGGTGTCCATGCTGTGTCCCGCTCTGTCATGCTGTGTCCCGCTGTGTCCTGCTGTGTCCTCGCTGTGTACCCCGCTGTGTCCCCATTGTGTCCCCGCTGTATCCCGCTGTGTCCTGCTGTGTTGTCTCTGTGTCCCCCGCTGTGTCCCCCTGTATTCCTCTGTGTCCCGCTGTGTCCTCCCTGTGTCCCCCGCTGTGTCCCGCTATGTCCCCCGCAGTGTCCCCAGCTATGTCCCGCTGTGTCCCTCTGTGTCCCCCACTGTGTCCCGCTGTTTCCCTGCTGTGTCCCCCGCTGTGTCCCCGCTGTGTCCCACTGTGTCCCGCTGTGTCCCACTGTGTCCTTGCTGTGTCCCCCGCAGTGTCCGGCTATGTCCCGCTGTGTCCTGCTCTGTCCCCCGCTGTGTCCCCGCTGTGTCTCCCGCTGTGTCCCGCTGTGTCCCGCTGTGTCCCGCTATGTCCCATTTGTCCCCGCTGTGTCCAGCTGTGTCCCACTGTGTCCCGCTGTGTCCCGCTGTGTCCTTGCTCTGTCCCCGCTGTGTCCTGCGTTGTATACCGCTGTGTCAAGCTGTGTCCCCCGATGTGTCCGGCTGTGTCCTGATGTGTCCCTGCTGTATCCCGCTGAGTCCCAATATGTCCTAGCTGTGTCCCTCTGTATCCCCCACAGTGTCCCGCTGTGTCCCACTCTTTCCCCACTGTGTCCCCTGCTGTGTCCCCGCTGTGTCCTGCTTTATCCCCTGTGTCCCAATGTGTCCCCAGTGTCTCCGCTGTGTCCCACTGTGTCCTGATGTGTCCCGCTGTGTCCTTGCTGTGTCCCCTCTGTGTCCTGCCGTGTATCCCGCTGTGTCAAGCTGTGTCCCCTGATGTGACCCGCTGTGTCCCCCTGGTCCCCCGCTGTGTCTCATTGTGTCCCGCTGTGTCACGATGTGTCCCCGCTGTGTCCTGCTGTGTCCCAGCTGTATCCCGGCTGTGATCCACGCTGTGTCCCATTGTGTCCCGCTGTGTCCCCCACTGTGTCCCGCTGTTTCCCCGCTGTGTCCCCCGCTGTGTCCCCGCTGTGTCCCGCTGTGTCCTCGCTGTGTCCCCCTCAGTGTCCTGCTGTGTCCCGCTGTGTCCCCGCTGTGTCCCCTCTGTGTCCCGCTGTGTCCCCGCTGTGTCCCCGCTGTGTCCCCACTGTGTCCCGCTGTGTTCTCTTATGTGTCCTCCGCTGGGTCCCGCTGTGTCCCGCTTTGCCTCCTGTGTCCCCGCTGTGTCCCGCTGTGTCCCGATGTGTCCCGCTGTGTCCCGCCGTTTATCTCGCTGTGTCAATCTGTGTCCCCCAATGTGTCCCGCTGTGTCCCGATTTGTCCCTGCTGTGTCCCCCGCTGTGTCTCGCAGTGTCCCCCGCTGTGTCCTGCTGTGTCCCATGCTGTGTCCCGCTGTGTGCCGCTGTGTCCCGCTGTGTCCCCTGCTGTGTACCGATGTGTCCCCGCTGTGGCCTGCTGTGTACCCCGCTGTGTCCCGATCTGTCCCCGCAGTGTCCCACTGTGTCCCGCTGTGTCCCCGCTGTGTCCCGCTGTGTCCCGCTGTGTCCCCTGTGTCCCTGCTGTGTCCCGCTGTGTCCCAATGTATCCCGCGGTGTCCCGCTGTGTCCCGTCTGTGTCCCCGCTGTGTCCCGCTGTGTCCCTGCTGTGTCCCCGCTGTGTCCTGCTGTGTCACCCGCTGTGTTCCCCGCTGTGTCCCACTGTGTCCCGCTGTGTCCCGCTGTGTTCCGCTATGTCCCCCGCTCTGTGCCGCTGTGTCCCCGCTTTGTCCCTCTGTGTCCGGCTGTGTCCCCCGCTTTGTCCTGCTGTGTCCCCTGCTGTGTCATGCTGTGTACCCGCTGTGTTCCACTGTGTCCTGCTGTGTCCCGATGTGTCCCGCTGTGTCCTCGCTGTGTGCCCGCCGTGTCCACGCTGTATCCTGCTGTGTCTCCGCTGTGTCCCCACTGTGTCCTGCGGTGTCCCCGCTGTGTCCCCGCTGTGTGCCACTGTGTATCCCGCTGTGTCCAGCTATGGACCCCGCTGTGTCCCCTGCTGTATCCCCCGCTGTGTGCCCCGCTGTGTCCCCGATCTGTCTCGCTGTGTATCCCGCTGTGTCCAACTGTGTCCACGTTGTGTCTCGCTGTGTTCCCCACTGATTCCCCCGCTGTGTCCCCTCTGTGTCCAACTCTGTCCCCACTGTGTCCTGCTTTGTCCCCAATGTGTCCCTCGCTGTGCCCCGCTGTGTCCTCTGCTGTGTCCCGCTGTGTCCCGCTGTGTCACTGCTGTGTCCCTCTCTGTGTCCCCGCTGTGCCAAGCTGTGTCCCGTTGTGTACCGCTGTGAACCCTGCTGAGTCCCCGTTGTGTACCGCTGTGTCCCGCTCTGTCCTCGCTGTGTCCCCCGCTGTGTCCCGCTGTGTCCCCCGTTGTGTCCTGCTGTCATCCGCTCTGTCCCCACTGTGTCGCGTTGTGTCCCCCGCACTGTCCCCGCTGTGTCCTGCTGTGTCCCCGCTCTGTCCCAGCTGTGTCCCCGATGTGTCCCCGCTGTGTCCCTGCTGTGTCCCTGAAGTGTCCCGCTGTGTATCCCACTGTGTCCAGCTGTGTCCCTGCTTTGTCCCCGCTGTGTCACCCCTGTGTCCCGCTTTGTCCCCCGCTGTGTCCCCCGCTGTGTCCCCGCTGTGCCCCGCTGTGTCCCTGATATTTCCGGATTTGTCCCGCTGTGTACTCGCTGTGTCCCCCGCTGTGTCCGGCTGTGTCTGCCGCGTGTCCCCCACTGTGTCCCCGCTGTGTCCCGCTGTGTCCGGATGTGTCCCCCAATGTGTCCCGCTGTGTCCCTGCTGTGTCCCAGCTGTGTCCCCGCTTTGACCCGCTCTGTCCTGCTGTGTCACCCGCTCTGTCCCCACTGTGTCACGTTGTGTCCCCGCTCTGTCCCCGCTGAGTCCCAACTGTGTCCTGCTTTGTTCCACGCTGTGTCCGGCTGTGTCCCTGCTGTGTCCCCGCTGTATCCCACTGTGTCATCGCTGAGTCCCCACTGTGTCCTTCTGTGTCCCCGGTATGTCCCGCAGTGTCACCCGCTGTGTTCCCCGCTGTGTCCCCCGCTGTGTCCCACTGTGTCCTGCTGTGTCCCGCTGTTTCCGCTGCTGTGTCCCCGCTGTGTTCCCGCTGTGTTCCGCTGTGTCCTGCTGTGTCCCGATGTGTCCCGCTGTGTCCTCGCTCTGTCCCCGCTGTGTCCCGCTGTGTATCTCGCTGTGTCCAGCTGTATCCCCTCTGTGTCCCGCTGTGATCCCCGCTGTGTCCCCCACTGTGTCCCCCGCTTTGTCCCCTGCTGTGTCTCCGCTGTGTCCCACTGTGTCCGGCTGTGTCCCGCTGTTTCCCATGGTGTCCCGCTTTGTCCCCCGCTGTGTCTCCCTCTGAGTCCCCCTGTGTCCGGCTGTGTCCCACTGTGTCCTCGCTGTGTCCCCCGCAGTGTCCCGCTGTGTAAACCGCTGTGTCCCGCTGTGTCCCTTTTTTGTCCCGCTGTGTCACGTTGTGTCCCCCGCTCTGTTCCCGCTGTGTCCTGCAGTGGCCCCGCTCTGTCCCCACTGTATCCCCGCTGTGTCCACGCTGTGTCCCACTGTGTCCTGCTGTGTCCCCCGCTCTGTCCCCGCTGTGTCCCTGCTGTGTCCAGCTGTATCCCGCTGTGTCCCGCTGTGTATGCCGCTGTGTCGCCGCTGTGTCCACCCTGTGTCCCGCTGTGTCCCCCGCTGTGTCCCCGCTCTGTCCCCGATGTGTCCCGATGTGTCCCGTTGTGTCCCCGCTCTCCACGGCTGTGTCCCCGCTGTGTCCCGCTGTGACTCCCTTGTGTCCCGCTGTGTCCCGCTGTGTCAGGCTGTGTCTCGCTGTGTCCCCCGGTCTGTCCCGCTGTGTCCGCGCTGTGTACCGCTGTGTCCCCGCTGTGTCCGCGAGGTGTCCCTCTATGTCCCCCGCTGTGTCCTGCTGTGTCGTCCGCTGTGTCCCGCTGTGTCACCCGATGTGTCCCGCTGTGTCCCCGCTGTGTCCCCGAGGTGTCCCGCTATGTCCCCCGCTGTGTCCCGCTGTGTCGTCCGCTGTGTCCCGCTGTGTCACCCGATGTGTCCTGCTGTGTCCTGCTGTGTCCCGCTGTATCCCGCTGTGTCCTGCTGTGTCCCATTGTGTCCGCTGCTGTGTCCCCGCTGTGTCCCCGCTGTGTCCCGCTGTGTCCCGTTGTGTCCCGCTGTGTCCCGCTATGTCTTCGCTGTGTCCTCGCTGTGTCCCCGATGTGTCCCGCTGTGTATCCCGCTGTGTCCAACTGTGTCCCAGTTGTGTCCCTCTGTGTTCCCCACTGTTTCCCGCGCTGTGTCCCCCGCTGTGTTCCCGCTGTGTCCCCGCTGAGTCCCCGGCTGTGTACCGCTGTGTCCCCCGCTGTGTCCCCCGCTGTGTCCCCGCGGTGTCCCCACTGTGTCCTGCTGTGTCCCTGCTGTGTCCCGCTGTGTCCTCCTCTGTGTCCCGCTGTGTACCTCGCTGTGTCCCTCTGTGTCTCGCTGTGTCCCGATGTGTCCGCTGCTATGTCCCCGCTGTGTCCCCTTTGTGTCTCGCTGTGTCCCGCTTTGTCCCGCAGTGTATCCCGCTGTGTCCTACTGTGTCCCCGCTGTGTCCGGCTGTGTCCCGCTGTGTCCTCACTGTGTCCCCCGCAGTGTCCCGCTGTGTAAACCGCTGTGTCCCGCTGTGTCCCCCTGTGTCCCCCTGTGTCTCGCTGTGTCCTCGCTGTGTCCCCGAGGTGTCCCGCTATGTCCCCCGCTGTGTCCCGCTGTGTCGTTCGCTGTGTCCCGCTGTGTCACCCAATGTGTCCTGCTGTGTCCGCCGCTGTGTCCTGCTGTGTCCCGCTGTGTCCCACTGTGTCCCGCTGTGTCCCGTTGTGTCCGCTCCTGTGTCTGCTGCTGTGTCCCTGCTGTATCCCGCTGTGTCCCGCTGTGTCTTCGCTGTGTCCTCGCTGTGTCCCGCTGTGTATCCCGCTGTGTCCAACTGTGTCCCCGTTGTGTCCCTCTGTGTTCCCCACTGTTTCCCGCGCTGTGTCCCCCGCTGTGTTCCCGGTGTGTCCCCGCTGAGTCCCCGGCTGTGTACAGCTGTGTCCTGCTGTGTCCCGCTGTTTCCGCTGCTGTGTCCCCGCTGTGTTCCCGCTGTGTTCCACTGTGTCCTGCTGTGTCCCAATGTGTCCCGCTGTGTCCTCGCTCTGTCCCCGCTGTGTCCCGCTGTGTATCTCGCTGTGTCCAGCTGTATCCCCTCTGTGTCCTGCTGTGATCCCCGCTGTGTCCCCCACTGTGTCCCCGGCTTTGTCCCCTGCTGTGTCTCCGCTGTGTCCGGCTGTGTTCCCGCAGTGTCCCGCTGTTTCCCATGGTGTCCTGCTTTGTCCCCCGCTGTGTCCCCCTCTGAGTCCCCCTGTGTCCGGCTGTGTCCTCGCTGTGTCCCCTGCAGTGTCCCGCAGTGTAAACCGCTGTGTCCCGTTGTGTCCCCCGCTCTGTTCCCGCTGTGTCATGCTGTGGCCCCGCTCTGTCCCCACTGTATCCCCGCTGTGTCCACGCTGTGTCCCACTGTGTCCTGCTGTGTCCCCCGCTCTGTCCCCGCTGTGTCCCTGCTGTGTCCAGCTGTATCCCGCTGTGTCCCACTGTGTATGCCGCTGTGTCGCCGCTGTGTCCACCCTGTGTCCCGCTGTGTCCCCCGCTGTGTAACGCTGTGTCACAATGTGTCCCCAGTGTCCCCGCTGTGTCCCACTGTGTCCCAATGTGTCCCGCTGTGTCCTCGCTGTGTCCCCGCTGTGTCCTGCCGTGTATCCCGCTGTGTCAAGCTGTGTCCCCCGATGTTTCCCGCTGTGTTTCCCTGGGTCCCCCGCTGTGTCCCGCTGTGTCCCACGCTGTGTCCCGCTGTGTGCCGCTGTGTCCCGCTGTGTCCCCTGCTGTGTACCAATGTGTCCCCGCTGTGGCCTGCTATGTCCCCCGCAGTGACCCTATGTGTCCCGGCAGTTTCCCGCTGTGTCCCGCTGTGTCAAGCTGTGTCCCCCGATGTGTCCCGTTGTGTCCCCCGCTGTGTCCCGCCCTGTCCCGCTGTGTCCCCGCTGTGTCCCGCTGTGTCCCGCTGTGTCTCGCTGTGTCCCCCTCTGTGTCCCGCTGTGTCGCCCGGTGGATAACGCTGTGTCCTCCACTGTGTCCCGCTGTGTCCCATGCTGTGTCCCGCTGTGTCCCCTCTGTGTCCCCCGCTGTGTCTCGCTTGGTCCCCGCTGTGTCCCGCTGTGTCCCACGTTGTGCCCTGCTGAGTCCCCCGCTGTGTCCTGCTGTGTCCCGCTGTGTCCCCGCTGTGTCACCGTTGTCCCCCAGTGTCCCCCGCTGTGTCCCCCGCTGTGTCCCACTGTGTCCCCCGCTGTGTCCCCCGCTGTGTCCCGCTGTGTCCGCCGCGGTGTCCATGCTGTGTCCCGCTCTGTCATGCTGTGTCCCGCTGTGTCCTGCTGTGTCCTCGCTGTGTACCCCGCTGTGTCCCCATTGTGTCCCCGCTGTATCCCGCTGTGTCCTGCTGTGTTGTCTCTGTGTCCCCCGCTGTGTCCCCCTGTATTCCTCTGTGTCCCGCTGTGTCCTCCCTGTGTCCCCCGCTGTGTCCCGCTATGTCCCCCGCAGTGTCCCCAGCTATGTCCCGCTGTGTCCCTCTGTGTCCCCCACTGTGTCCCGCTGTTTCCCTGCTGTGTCCCCCGCTGTGTCCCCGCTGTGTCCCACTGTGTCCCGCTGTGTCCCACTGTGTCCTTGCTGTGTCCCCCGCAGTGTCCGGCTATGTCCCGCTGTGTCCTGCTCTGTCCCCCGCTGTGTCCCCGCTGTGTCTCCCGCTGTGTCCCGCTGTGTCCCGCTGTGTCCCGCTATGTCCCATTTGTCCCCGCTGTGTCCAGCTGTGTCCCACTGTGTCCCGCTGTGTCCCGCTGTGTCCTTGCTCTGTCCCCGCTGTGTCCTGCGTTGTATACCGCTGTGTCAAGCTGTGTCCCCCGATGTGTCCGGCTGTGTCCTGATGTGTCCCTGCTGTATCCCGCTGAGTCCCAATATGTCCTAGCTGTGTCCCTCTGTATCCCCCACAGTGTCCCGCTGTGTCCCACTCTTTCCCCACTGTGTCCCCTGCTGTGTCCCCGCTGTGTCCTGCTTTATCCCCTGTGTCCCAATGTGTCCCCAGTGTCTCCGCTGTGTCCCACTGTGTCCTGATGTGTCCCGCTGTGTCCTTGCTGTGTCCCCTCTGTGTCCTGCCGTGTATCCCGCTGTGTCAAGCTGTGTCCCCTGATGTGACCCGCTGTGTCCCCCTGGTCCCCCGCTGTGTCTCATTGTGTCCCGCTGTGTCACGATGTGTCCCCGCTGTGTCCTGCTGTGTCCCAGCTGTATCCCGGCTGTGATCCACGCTGTGTCCCATTGTGTCCCGCTGTGTCCCCCACTGTGTCCCGCTGTTTCCCCGCTGTGTCCCCCGCTGTGTCCCCGCTGTGTCCCGCTGTGTCCTCGCTGTGTCCCCCTCAGTGTCCTGCTGTGTCCCGCTGTGTCCCCGCTGTGTCCCCTCTGTGTCCCGCTGTGTCCCCGCTGTGTCCCCGCTGTGTCCCCACTGTGTCCCGCTGTGTTCTCTTATGTGTCCTCCGCTGGGTCCCGCTGTGTCCCGCTTTGCCTCCTGTGTCCCCGCTGTGTCCCGCTGTGTCCCGATGTGTCCCGCTGTGTCCCGCCGTTTATCTCGCTGTGTCAATCTGTGTCCCCCAATGTGTCCCGCTGTGTCCCGATTTGTCCCTGCTGTGTCCCCCGCTGTGTCTCGCAGTGTCCCCCGCTGTGTCCTGCTGTGTCCCATGCTGTGTCCCGCTGTGTGCCGCTGTGTCCCGCTGTGTCCCCTGCTGTGTACCGATGTGTCCCCGCTGTGGCCTGCTGTGTACCCCGCTGTGTCCCGATCTGTCCCCGCAGTGTCCCACTGTGTCCCGCTGTGTCCCCGCTGTGTCCCGCTGTGTCCCGCTGTGTCCCCTGTGTCCCTGCTGTGTCCCGCTGTGTCCCAATGTATCCCGCGGTGTCCCGCTGTGTCCCGTCTGTGTCCCCGCTGTGTCCCGCTGTGTCCCTGCTGTGTCCCCGCTGTGTCCTGCTGTGTCACCCGCTGTGTTCCCCGCTGTGTCCCACTGTGTCCCGCTGTGTCCCACTATGTCCCCTGTGTCCCCGCTGTGTCCCGCTGTGTCCTGATGTGTCCCGCTGTGTCCTCGATGTGTCCCCGCTGTGTCCTGCCATGTATCCTGCTGTGTCAAGCTGTGTCACCCGATGTGTCCGTCTGTGTCCTGATGTGTCCCTGCTGTGTCCCCCGCTGTGTCTCACTGTGTCCCCTGCTGTGTCCTGCTGTGTCCCACGCTGTGTCCCGCTGTGTGCCGCTGTGTCCTGCTGTGGCCCCCGCTGTGTCCCGATGTGTCCCTGCTGTGTCCCGCTGTGTCCCCCGCTGTGTTCCGATGTGTCCTAGCTGTGTCCCTCTGTATCCCCCACAGTGTCCCGCTGTGTCCCACTGTTTCCCCACTGTGTCCCCCGCTGTGTCCCCGCTTTGTCCCTCGTGTCCCGATGTGTCCCGCTATGTCCTCGCTGTGTCCCCCGCCGTGTCCCGCTGTGTCCTGCTGTGTCCCGGCTGTGTCCCCGCTGTGTCATGCTGTGTCCCCGCTGTGTCCCCGCTGTGTCCTGCTTTGTCCCCTGTGTTCCTATGTGTCCCCAGTGTCTCCGCTGTGTCCCACTGTGTCCCGATGTGTCCCGCTGTGTCCTCGATGTGTCCCCGCTGTGTCCTGCCGTGTATCCCGCTGTGTCAAGCTGTGTCCCCTGATGTGACCCGCTGTGTCCCCCTGGTCCCCCACTGTGTCCCGCTGTGTCCCAATGTGTCCCTGCTGTGTCCTGCTGTGTCCCAGCTGTATCCCCGCTGTGTCCCATGCTGTGTCCCGCTGTGTCCCCGATGTGTCCCGCTGTGTCCCACTGTGTACTCGCTGTGTCCCCAGCTGTGCCCTGCTGTGTCCCCCGCTCTGTCCCGCTGTGTCCCGCTTTGTCCCGCTGTGTCTCACTGTTTCCCGTGGTGTCCTGCTTTGTCCCCCGCAGTGTACCCCTCTGAGTCCCCCTGTGTCCCGCTGTGTCCCGCTGGGTCCTCGCTGTGTCCCCCGCAGTGTCGCGCTGTGCACCCCGCTGTGTCCCGCTGTGTCCCTTCTTTGTCCCGCTGTGTCCCGTTGTGTCCCCTGCTCTGTCCCCGCTGTGTCCTGCTGTGTCCCCGCTCTGTCCCAACTGTGTCCCCGCTGTGTCCCGCTGTGTCCCGCTGTGTCCCCCGCTCTGCCCCGCTTTGTCCCCGCTGTGTCCCGCTGTGTCCTGCTGTGTCTCGCTGTGTCCCTGATGTGTCCCGGCTGTGTCCCGTTATGTATCCCACTATGTCCAGCTGTGTCCCTGCTGTGTCCCCGCTGTGTCACCACTGTGTCCACTCTGTGTCCCGCTGTGTTCCCGCTGTGTCCCCGATGTGTTCCACTGTGTTCCCCGCTGTGTCCCCCGCTGTGTGCCCCGCTGTGTCCCCGCTGTGTCCCGCTGTGTATCCCGCTGTGTCGCCGCTGTGTCCACCCTGTGTCCCGCTGTGTCCAGCTGTTTCCCATGGTGTCCCGCTTTGTCCCCCGCTGTGTCCCCCTCTGGGTCCCCCTGTGTCCAGCTGTGTCCCGCTGTGTCCTCACTGTTTCCCCCGCAGTGTCCCGCTGTGTAAACCGCTGTGTCCCGCTGTGTCCCTTCTTTGTCCCGCTGTGTCCCGTTGTGTCCCCCGCTCTGTCCCCGCTGTGTCCTGCAGTTTCCCTACTCTGTCCCCACTGTATCCCCGCTTTCTCCACGCTGTGTCCTGCTGTGTCCCGCTGTGTCCCCCGCTGTGTCCCCGCTCTGTCCCCGATGTGTCCCGATGTGTCCCGTTGTGTCCCTGCTCTCCCCCGCTGTGTCCCCGCTGTGTCCCCCTGTGTCTCCGTTGTGTCCCGCTGTGTCTCCCTGTGTCCCGCTGTGTCTCGCTGTGTCCCCCAGTCAGTCCCGCTGTGTCCGCGCTGTGTCCCGCTGTGTCCCCGCTGTGTCCCCGAGGTGTCCCGCTATGTCCCCTGCTGTGTCCCGCTGTGTCGTCCGCTGTGTCCCGCTGTGTCACCCAATGTGTCCTGCTATGTCCACCGCTGTGTCCTGCTGTGTCCCGCTGTGTCCCGTTGTGTCCGCTGCTGTGTCCGCTGCTGTGTCCCCGCTGTGTCCCGCTGTGTCCCGTTGTGTCCCGCTGTGTCCCGCTATGTCTTCGCTGTGTCCTGACTGTGTCCCCGCTGTGTCCCGCTGTGTATCCCGCTGTGTCCAACTGTGTCCCCGTTGTGTCCCTCTGTGTTCCCCACTGTTTCACGCGCTGTGTCCCCCGCTGTGTTCCCGCTGTGTCCCCGCTGAATCCCCGGCTGTGTACCGCTGTGTCCCCCGCTGTGTCCCCCGCTGTGTCCCCGCGGTGTCCCCACTGTGTCCTGCTGTGTCCCCGCTGTGTCCCGCTGTGTCCTCCTCTGTGTCCCGCTGTGTACCCCGCTTTGTCCCGCTGTGTCTCTCTGTGTCCCGATGTGTCCGCTGCTATGTCCCCGCTGTGTCCCCGTTGTGTCTCGCTGTGTCCCGCTTTGTCCCACAGTGTATCCCGCTGTGTCCAACTGTGTCCCTGCTGTGTCCCGCTGTGTTCCCCACTGATTCCCCCGCTGTGTCCCCCGCTGTGTCCTGCTGTGTTTAGCTGTGGCCCCGCTGTGTCCCGATGTGTCCCTGCTGTGTCCTGCTGTTTCCCCGAAGTGTCCCTGCTGTATCCCCCTGTGTACCGCTCTGTCCCCCACTGTGTCCCTTTGTGTCTCCCGCTGTGTCCCGCTGTGTCCCGCTGTGTCCCCCTATGTCCTCTTCTGTGTCCCCGCTGTGTCCCCGCTGTGACATTCTGTTTCCCGCTGTGTCCACCGCGGTGTTCCCGCTGTGTCCCGCTGTGTCCTCGCTGTATCCCCAGCTGTGTCCCCACTGTGTCCCCGCTGTGTCCTGCTGTGTCCCCGCTGTGTCCCCTCTGTGTCCCGCTGTGTACCCGCTGTCCCCCACTGTGTCCCCGCTGTGTCCCGCTGTGTCTCGCTGTGACCCGCTGTGTCCATGCTGTGCCCCGCTGTGTCCCGCTGTGTCCCCGCTGTCCCATGGAGTGTCCCCGCTCTGTCCCCGCTGTGTCCTGCTGTGTCCCGCTGTGTCCTCGCTGTGTCCTCTGCTGTGTCCCCGCTGTGTCCCGCTGTGTCCCGCTGTGTTCCGTTGTGTCCGGGCTGTCACCCACTGTGTCCCCGCTGTGCCACGCTGTGTCCCTGCTGTGTCCCCCGCTGTGTCCTGCTGTGTCCCGCTGTGTCCTCGCTGTGTCCTCCGCTGTGTCCCCGCTATGTACCGCTGTGTCACTCTGTGTCCTGCTGTGTGCCCACTTTGGCCCCGCTGTGTCCCCCCTTTGATACGCTGTGTCCCCCGCTGTGTCCCCGCTGTGTTCCAATGTGTCCCGCTGTATCCTCGCTGTGTCCCCAGCTGTGTCCCGCTGTGTCCCCCGTTGTGTCCCGCTGTGTCCCCGGCTGTTTACCCCGCTGTTTACCACTGTGTCCCTGCTGTGTCCCCACTGTGTCCTTCTGTGTCCCCGCTGTGTCCTGCTGTGTCCCCCGCTGTGTCCCCGCTGTGTCCCCACTGTGTCCCGCTGTGTCCCGCTTTGTTCCACTGTGTCCCTCTGTGTCCTCGCTGTGTCCCCGATGTGTACCATTGTGTATCCAGCTGTGTCCAACTTTGTCCCCGCTGTGTCCCGCTGTCTTCCCCACTGATTCCCCTGCTGTGTTCCACGCTGTGTTCCCGCTGAGTCCCCGATGTGTCGAGCTGTGTCCCTCGCTGTGACCCTGCTGTGTCCACAATATGTCCCGCTGTGTCCCGTTGTGTCCCCGCTGTCACCCACTGTGTCCCCGCTGTGTCCTGCTGTGTCCCCGCTGTGTCCTCTCTGTACCCCGCTGTTTCCCCGCTGTCCCCCACTGTGTCCCCGCTGTGTCCCGCTGTGACCCGCTGTGTCCCTGCTGTCCCCCGCTGTGTCCCGCTGTGTCCCCGCTCTCCCCTGGAGTGTTCGCGCTGTGTCCCACTCTGTCCCGCTATGTCCTCGCTGTGTCCCCGCTGTGTCCCGCTGTGTCCCACTGTGTCCTCGCTGTGTCCCCCGCTGTGTCCCGCTGTGTCCCCCGCTGTGACCCGCTGTGTCCCTGCTGTGTCCCGCTGTGTCCCGATGTTTCCAGTGGTGTCCTGGTTTGTCCCCCGCTGTGTCCCCCGCTGAATAGCCACTGTGTCCCCGCTGTGTCACGCTGTGTCCTCGCTGTGTCCCATGTTGTGTCCCGCTGTGTCCCCCGCTGTGTCCCCCGCTGTGTCCCCGCTGTGTCCCGCTCTGTCCCACTGTGTCCCGGTGTGTCCCGATGTGTCCCCGGCTGTTTCCCCCGCTCTGTCCCGCTGTGTCCCGGTGTGTCCCCACTGTGTCCTTCTTTGTCCCCGCTGTGTCCCGCTGTGTCCCCTGCTGTGTCACGCTGTGTTCCGCTTTGTTCTGCTGTGTCCCTCTGTGTCCTCGCTGTGTCTCCGATGTGTCCAGCTGTCTGTCACACTGTGTCCAACTGTGTCCCCGCTGTGTCCCGCTGTGTTCCCCACTGATTCCCCCGCTGTGTCCCCCGATGTGTCCCTGCTGTGTCCCCGCTGTGTCCCCGCTGTGTCCCCTCTGTGTCCCGCTTTGTTCCGTTGTGTCCCCGCTGTCACCCACTGTGTCGCCGCTGTGTCCCGCTGTGTCCCCGCTGTGTCCCCTCTGTGACCCGCAGTTTCCCCACTGTCCCCCGCTGTTTCCCAGCTATTTCCCGCTGTGTCCAGCTGTGACCTGCTGTGTCCCTGCTGTCCCCCGCTGTGTCCCACTGTGTCTCCGCTGTCCCATGGAGTGTCCCCGCTGTGTCCCCGCTGTGTCCCCGCTGTGTCTCGCTGTGTTGTGCTGTGTCCAGCTGTGTCCTCGCTGTGTCCATTGCTGTGTCCCCGCTGTGTCCCGCAGTGTCACACTGTGTCTTACTGTGTCCCCACTGTGCCCCCACTGTGTCCCCGCTTTGATCCTCTGTGTCCACCACTGTGTCCCAGCTGTGTCCCCCGATGTGTCGCCTTGTGTTCTCGCTGTGTCCCCAGCTGTGTCCCGCTGTGTCCCCCGCTGTGTCACACTGTGTCCACCGCTGTGTACCGCTGTGTCCCCCTCTGTCCCCCTCTGTCCCCCGCTCTGTCCCGCTGTGTCCCGCTTTGTCCCGCTGTGTCCTCACTGTGTCCCCGCTGTGTCCCGCTGTGAATCCCGCTGTGTCCAGCTGTGTTCCTGCTGTGTTGCCGCTGGGTCTGTGTCGTCTGTGTCCCCGCTCTGTCCCCCTGTGTCCCGCTGTGTCCCGCTGTGTCCTCGCTGTGTCCCCGCTGTGTCCCGCTGTGAATCCCGCTGTGTCCCCGCTGTGTCCCACTGTGAATCCCGCTATGTCCAGCTGTGTTCCTGCTGTGACGCCGCTGGGTCTGTGTCGTCTGTGTCGTCTGTGTCACGCTGTGTCCCCCGCTGTGTTCCGCTGTGTCCCCGCTTTGTCCCCTCTGTGTCCCGCTGTGTTCCGTTGTGTCCCCGCTGTCACCCACTGTGTCCCCGCTGTGTCCCCCTGTGTCCCCTCTGTGTCCCGCTGTTTCCCCGCTGTCCCCCGCTGTTTCCCAGCTGTGTCCCGCTGTGTCCCGCTGTGACCTGCTGTGTCCCTGCTGTCCTCCGCTGTGTCCCACTGTGTCTCCGCTGTCCCATGGAGTGTCCCCGCTGTGTCCCCGCTGTGTCTCGCTGTGTTCTGCTGTGTCCCGCTGTGTCCTCTCTGTGTCACCCGCTGTGTCCCCGCTGTGTCCCGCAGTGTAACACTGTGTCCTACTGTGTCCCCACTGTGTCCCCGCTGTGTCCCCGCTTTGATCCTCTGTGTCCACCACTGTGTCCCCGATGTGTCGCGCTGTATTCTCGCTGTGTCCTCAGCTGTGTCCTGCTGTGTCCCCCGCTGTGTCACGCTGTGTCCACCGCTGTGTCCCGCTGTGTCCCGCTGTGTCCCCCTCTGTCTCCCTCTGTCCCCCGCTCTGTCCCGCTGTGTCCCGCTGTGAATCCCGCTGTGTCCAGCTGTGTTCCCGCTGTGTCGCTGCTGTGTCTGTGTCGTCTGTGTCCCGCTGTGTCTCCCGCTGTGTTCCACTGTGTCCCCCGCTGTGTCCCGCTGTGTCCCGCTGTGTCCGGTTGTCCCCCGCTGTGTCCCGCTGTGTCCCGCTATGTCCCGTTGTGTCCCCCGCTGTGTAACCCGCTGTGTCCAGCTGTGTCCCCGCTGTGTCCATGGTGTTTCCCGCTGTGTCCCCCGCTGTGTCCCTGCTGTGTCCCCAATGTTTTCCACTGTGTCCGTGTCGTCACTGTGTCCCCCGCTGTGTCCCTCTGAGTCCCCCGCTGTGTCCTTCTGTGTTCCCCGCTGTGTCCTCGCTTTGTCCCCCGCTATGTCCCGCTGTGTCCCCCGCTGTGTCCCCTGCTATGTCCTGCTGTGTCCTCGCTGTGTCCCCGATCTGTCCCGCTCTGTATCCCGCTGTGTCCAACTGTGTCCCCGCTGTGTCCCACTGTGTTCAACACTGATTCCCCCGCTGTGACCCCGCTGTGTCCCCGCTGTCCCCCACTGTGTCCCCGCTGTGTCCTGCTGTGTCTCGCTGTGACCCGCTGTGTCTCGCTGTGACCCGCTGTGTCCCTGCTGTCCCCCGCTGTGTCCCGCTGTGTCCCCGCTGTCCCATGGAGTGTCCCCGCTCTGTCCCCGCTGTGTCCTGCTGTGTCCCGCTGTGTCCTCGCTTTGTCCTCCGCTGTGTCCCGCTGTGTCCCTCTGTGTTCCGTTGTGTCCGGGTTGTCATCCACTGTGTCCCCGCTGTGTCACGCTGTGTCCCTGCTGTGTCCCCCGCTGTGTCCTGCTGTGTCCCGCTGTGTCCTCCGCTGTGTCCCCGCTGTGTACCACTGTGTCACTCTGTGTCCTGCTGTGTCCCCACTTTGTCCCCGCTGTGTCCCCCCTTTGATTCGCTGTGTCCCTGCTGTGTCCCCACTGTGTCCTTCTTTGTCCCCGCTGTGTCCCGCTGTGTCCTCCGCTGTGTCCAGCTTTGTCCACCGCTGAGTCCCCACTGTGTCCTCGCTTTGTCCCCTGTTGTGTCCCTGCTGTGTCCCCACTGTGTCCCCGCTGTGTTTCGCTGTTTCCAGGGCTGTGTCATCGCTGTGTCCCCGATGTGTCCCGCTGTGTCCTTGCTTTGTCCCCTGCTGTGTCCCTCTGTGTGCCGGACTGTCTCCCCGCTGTGTCCCCGATGTGTCCCGCTGTGTCCCGCTGTGTCCTTGCTGTTTCCCACGCTGTGTACCGCTTTGTCCCCAGCTTTGTCCCCTCTGTTTCCCCGCTGTATCCCGGTGTGTCCCGCTGTTTCTCGTCGTGTCCCGGTTTATCCCCCGCTGTGTCCCCCGGTTAGTCCCCGCTGTGTCCGCGGCGTGTCCCGCTGTGTCCCGGGCTGTGTCTCTGCTGTGTCCCCGATGTGTCCCACTGTGTTTCGCTGTGTCCTCGCTGTGTCCCCCGCTGTGTCCCGAAGTTTCCCGTGGTGTCCCGGTTTGTCCCCCGCTGTGTCCCCCGCTGAATAGCCACTGTGTCCCCGCTGTGTCACGCTGTGTCCTCGCTGTGTCCCCCGTTGTGTCCCGCTGTGTCCCCCGCTGTGTCCCCCGCTGTGTCCCCGCTGTGTCCCTCTCAATCCCGCTGTGTCCCGGTGTGTCCCGCTGTGTCCCCGGCTGTTTCCCCCGCTGTGTACCGCTGTGTCCCTGCTGTGTCCCCACTGTGTCCTTCTTTGTCCCCGCTCTGTCCCGCTGTGTACTCCGCTGTGTCCCGCTGTTTCCCCTGCTGTGTCCCGCTGTGTCCCGCTTTGTCCCGCTGTGTCCCTCTGTGTCCTCGCTGTGTCCCCGATGTGTCCAGCTGTCTGTCACACTGTGTCCAACTGTGTCCCCGCTGTGTCCCACTGTGTTCCCCACTGATTCCCCCGCTGTGTCCCCCAATGTGTCCCTGCTGTGTGCCCGCTGTGTCCCGGCTGTGTCCCCTCTGTGTCCTGCTGTGTTCCATTGTGTCCCCGCTGTCACCCAATGTGTCCCCGCTGTGTCCCGCTGTGTCCCCGCTGTGTCCGCTCTGTGTCCCGCTGTTTCCCCACTGTCCCCCGCTGTTTCCCAGCTGTGTCCCGCTGTGTCCAGCTGTGACCTGCTGTGTCCCTGCTGTCCTCAGCTGTGTCATACTGTGTCTCTGCTGTCCCATGGTTTGTCCCCGCTGTGACCCCGCTGTGTCTCGCTGTGTTCTGCTGTGTCCCGCTGTGTCCTCGCTGTGTCCCCCGTTGTGTCCCCGCTGTGTCCCGCAGTGTCACCCTGTGTCCTACTGTGTCCCCACTGTGGACCCGCTGTGTCCCCGCTTTGATCCTCTGTGTCCACCACTGTGTCCCCGCTGTGTCCCCGATGTGTCGCGCTGTGTTCTCGCTGTGTCCCCAGCTGTGTCCCGCTGTGTCCCCCGCTGTGTCACGCTGTGTCCACCGCTGTGTCCCGCTGTGTCCCCGTCTGTCCCCCGCTCTGTCCCCCTGTGTCCTCGCTGTGTCCCCGCTGTGTCCCGCTGTGAATCCCGCTGTGTCCAGCTGTGTTCCCGCTGTGACGCCGCTGGGTCTGTGACGTCTGTGTCGTTTGTGTCACGCTGTGTCCCCCGCTGTGTTCCGCTGTGTCCCCGCTTTGTCCCCTCTTAGTCCCGCTGTGTTCCATTGTGTCCCCGCTGTCACCCACTGTGTCCCCGCTGTGTCCTGCTGTGTCCCCCTGTGTCCCCTCTGTGTCCCACTGTTTCCACGCTGTCCCCTGCTGTTTCCCAGCTGTGTCCCGCTGTGTCCCGCTGTGACCTGCTGTGTCCCTGCTGTCCCCCGCTGTGTCCCACTGTGTCTCTGCTGTCCCATGGAGTGTCCCCGCTGTGTCCCCGCTTTGTCTCACTGTGTTCTGCTGTGTCCCGCTGTGTCCTCGCTGTGTCACCCGCTGTGTCCCCGCTGTGTCCCGCAGTGTAACACTGTGTCCTACTGTGTCCCCACTGTTTCCCCGCTGTGTCCACGCTTTGATCCTCTGTGTCCACCACTGTGTCCCCGCTCTGTCCCCGATGTGTCGCGCTGTATTCTCGCTGTGTCCTCAGCTGTGTCCCGCTGTGTCCCCCGCTGTGTCACGCTGTGTCCACCGCTGTGTCCCGCTGTGTCCCGCTGTGTCCCCCTCTGTCTCCCTCTGTCCCCCGCTCTGTCCCGCTGTGTCCCGCTGTGAATCCCGCTGTGTCCAGCTGTGTTCCCGCTGTGTCGCCGCTGTGTCTGTGTCGTCTGTGTCCCGCTGTGTCTCCTGCTGTGTTCCACTGTGTCCCCCGCTGTGTCCCGCTGTGTCCCGCTGTGTCCGGTTGTCCCCCGCTGTGTAACCCTCTGTGTCCAACTGTGTCCCCGCTGTGTCCCCGCTGTGTCCATGGTGTTTCCCGCTGTGTCCCCCGCGGTGTCCCTGCTGTGTCCCCAATGTTTTCCACTGTGTCCGTGTCGTCACTGTGTCCCCCGCTGTGTCCCTCTGAGTCCCCCGCTGTGTCCTGCTGTGTTCCCTGCTGTGTCCAGCTGTGTCCCGCTGTGTCCCCGCTGTGTCCCCGCTGTGTCCTCGCTTTGTCCCCCGCTATGTCCCGCTGTGTCTCCCGCTGTGTCCCCTGCTGTGTCCTGCTGTGTCTTCGCTGTGTCACCCGCTGTTTCCCCGCTGTCCCTCACTCTGTCCCCGCTGTGTCCCGCTGTGTCTCGCTGTGACCCGCTGTGTCCTGCTGTGTCCCACTGTGTCTTCGCTGTGTCCTCTGCTGTGTCCCCACTGTGTCCCGCTGTGTCCCGCTGTGTTCCGTTGTGTCCGGGCTGTCACCCACTGTGTCCCCGCTGTGTCACGCTGTGTCCCTGCTGTGTCCCCGGCTGTGTCCTGCTGTGTCCCCGCTGTGTCCCTCTGTGTCCCGCTGTGTCCCGCTGTGTCCTCGCTGTGTCCACACTGTGTCCCACTGTGTATCCCGCTGTGTCCAGCTGTGTTCCCGCTGTGTCGTCGCTGTGTCGTCTGTGTCCCGCTGTGACCCTGCTGTGTCCCTGATGTGTCCCGCTGTGTCCCGTTGTGTCCCCGCTGTCACCCACTGTGTCCCCGCTGTGTCCCGCTGTGTCCCCGCTTTCCCACTGTGTCCCGCTGTGTCCGCTGCTGTGTCCCCGCTGTGTCCCCGCTGTGTCCGCTCTGTCCCCCGCTGTGTCTCCCCCTTTGTCCCCACTCTGTCCCGCTGTGTCCCGCTGTGTCCCCGCTGTGTCCCGCTGTGTATCCCACTGTGTCCAGCTGTGTCCCGCTGTATCCCCGCTGTGTCCCGCTGTGTCCCACTGTGTCCCCGCTGTGTCCCCTCTTTGTCCTCGCTGTGTCCTGCCCTGTGTCCCGATGTGTCCCCCGCTGTGTCCCCCGCTGTGTCCCGCTGTGTCCTCGCTCTGTCCCGCTGTGTTCCCCGCTGTGTCCCCCACTGTGCCCCCCGCTGTGTCCCCCGCTGTGTCCCCACTGTGTCCCGCTTTGTCCCTGCTGTATCCCGCTGTGTCACCGCTGTGTCCCCACTGTGTCCTGATTGGTCCCGGCTGTGTCCCACTTTGTTCTCCACTGTGTCCCGCTTTGTCCCCCGCTGTGTCCCGCTGTGTCCGCTGCTGTGTCCCCGCTGTGTCCCTGCTCTGATCCACTGTGTCCCGTTGTGTCCCTCTGTGTCCCGCTGTGTCCTCCCTGTGTCCCCGATGTGTCCCGCTCTGTACCCCGCTGTGTCCAACTGTGTCCCCGCAGTGTCCAGCTGTTTCCCCAGCTGTGTCCCACGCTGTGTCCCCGCTTTGTCCAGCTCTGTCCCCGCTGTGTCCCCACTGTGTCCCACTGTGTCCCCCGCTGTGACCCCGCCGTGTCCCCAATGTGTCCCGCTGTGTCCCGTTGTGTCCACGCTGTCCCCCGCTCTGTCCTGCTGTGTCCCGCTGTGATCCGCTGTGTCCCTGCTATCCCCCACTGTGGCCCACTCTGTCCCCACTGTCCCCTGGAGTGTCCCCGCTTTTTCCCCGCTGTGTCTCGCTGTGTCCCGTTGTGTCCTCGCTGTGTCCCCCGCTGTGTCCCCGCTGTGTCCCGCTGTGTCCTGCTGTGTCCCCGCTGTGTCCCCACTGTGTCCCCACTGTGTACCCCTGTGTGCCCCGCTGTGTCACTGCTGTGTCCCCGATGTGTCCCACTGTGTCTCGCTTTGTCCTCGCTTTTTCCCCCACTGTGTCCCGCTGTGTCCCTTGCTGTGTTCTACTGTGTCCCCCGATGTGTCCCGCTGTGTCCCGATATGTCCCCCGCTCTGTCCCGCTGTATCCCTGCTGTGTCCCTCTTTGTGCGGCTGTGTCCCCGCTGTGATCCGCTGTGTCCCTGCTATCCCCCACTGTGGCCCACTCTGTCCCCACTGTCCCCTGGAGTGTCCCCGCTTTTTCCCCGCTGTGTCTTGCTGTGTCCCGTTGTGTCCTCGCTGTGTCCCCCGCTGTGTTCCGCTGTGTCCTGCTGTGTCCCGATGTGTCCGGCTGTGTCCTCGCTGTGTCCCCGCCGTGTCCACGCTGTATCCTGCTGTGTCTCCGCTGTGTCCCCACTGTGTCATCGCTGTGTCCCCACTTTGTCCTGCTGTGTCCCCGCTGTGTCCCGCTGTGTCACCCGCTGTGTCCCCCGCTCTGTCCCCCGCTGTGTCCCGCTGTGTCCTCGCTCTGTCCCCGCTGTGTCCCGTTGTGTATCTCGCTGTGTCCCACTGTGTCCTCGCTGTGTCCCCGCATTCTCCCGCTGTGTTCCCCACTGATTCCCCCGCTGTGTCCCCTCTGTGTCCAACTGTGTCCGCACTGTGTCCTGCTTTGTCCCCAATGTATCCCTCGTTGTGCCCCGCTGTGTCCTCCGCTGTGGCACGCTGTGTCCCGCTGTGTCACTGCTGTGTCCCTCGCTGTGTCCCCACTGTGTCCAGTTGTGTCCCGCTGTGTCCCGTTGTGTCCCCTGCTGTGTCCACCCTGTGTCCTCTCTGTGTCCCCGCTGTGTCCAGGTGTGTATCCCGCTGTGTCCAGCTGTGTCCCCGCTGTGTCCCCGCTGTGTCCAGCTATGTCCCCCGCTGGGTCCCCTCTGTGTCTCCGATGTGTCCCGCTGTGTCCCCGTCTGTGTCCTCCGCTGTGTCCTGCTGTGTCCCTGCTGTGTCCCGCTATGTCTTGCTGTGTCCCCCTCTCTGTCCCTGCTGTGTCCTGCTGTGTCCTCGCTCTGTACCCGCTGTGTCCCCCGCTGTCCCCCGCTGTGTCCCCCGCTGTCCCCCGCTGTGTCCCGCTGTCGCCCTCTGTGTCCTCGTTGTGTCCCCGCTGTGTCCCGCTGTGACCTCGCTGTGTCCCCCGCTGTCCCCGCTGTGTCCCGCTGTGTCCTCGCTATGCCCCTGCTGTGTTTTGCTTTGTCCCCCGCTGTGTCCTGCTGTGTCTCCCGCTGTGTCTCGCTGTTTCCCCTGCTGTGTCCCGCTGTGTCCCACTTTGTCCCGCTGTGTCCCTCTGTGTCCTCGCTGTGTCCCCGATGTGTCCCGCTGTCTGTCCCACTGTGTCCAACTGTGTCCCCGCTTTGTCCCGCTGAGTTCCCCACTGATTCCCCCGCTGTGTCCGCCGATGTGTCCCTGCTGTATCCCCGCTGTGTCCCCGCTGTGTCCCCTCTGTGTCCCCTCTGTGTCCCGCTGTGTTCCGTTGTGTCCCCGCTGTCACCCACTGTGTCCCCGCTGTGTCCCCGCTGTATCCCCTCTGTGTCCCGCTGTTTCTCCGCTGTCCCCCGCTGTTTCCCCGCTGTGTCCCGCTGTGTCCCGCTGTGACCTGCTGTGTCCCTACTGTCCCCTGCTGTGTCCCACTGTGTCCCCTCTGTCCCAAGGAGTGTCCCCGCTGTGTCCCCGCTGTGTCCCCGCTCTGTCTCGCTGTGTCCCGCTGTGTCCTCGCTATGTCCCCCGCTGTGTCCCCGCTGTGTCCCGCAGTGTCACCCTGTGTCCTGCTTTGTCCCCACTGTGTCCCCGCTGTGTACCCACTTTGATCCGCTGTGTCTCCCGCTGTGTCCCAGGCTGTGTCCCTGCTGTGTCCCCAATGTGTCCCGCTGTGTCCCGCTGTGTCCTCGCTGTGTCCCCCGCTGTGTTCCGCTGTGTCCCCCGCTGTGTCCCCGATGTGCCACTGCTGTGTCCCGCTGTGTCCCGCTGTTTCCTGTGGTGTCCCGGTTTGTCCCGCACTGTGTCCCCCGCTGAGTCCACACTGTGTCCCCGTTGTGTCCCGCTGTGTCCTCGCTTTGTCCCCCGTTGTGTCCCCGCTGTGTCCCCGCTGTGTCCCTGCTGTGTCTCGCTGTGTCCCGGGCTGTGTCCCTGCTGTGTCCCCAATGTGTCCCGCTGTGTCCCGCTGTGTCCTCGCTGTGTCCCCCGCTGTGTTCCGCTGTGTCCCCCGCTGTGTCCCCGATGTGCCACTGCTGTGTCCCGCTGTGTCCCGCTGTTTCCTGTGGTGTCCCGGTTTGTCCCGCGCTGTGTCCCCCGCTGAGTCCACACTGTGTCCCCGTTGTGTCCCGCTGTGTCCTCGCTTTGTCCCCCGTTGTGTCCCCGCTGTGTCCCCGCTGTGTCCCTGCTGTGTCTCGCTGTGTCCCGGGCTGTGACCCTGCTGTGTCCCCTGTGTCCCGCTGTGTCCCGCTGTGTCCTCGCTGTGTCCCTTCCTGTGTCCCTCTGTGTCCCGGGCTGTCTCCCCGCTGTGTCCCGGATGTGTCCCGCTGTGTCCTCGCTCTGTCCCCCGCTGTGTCCCGCTGTGTCCCCCACTGTGTCCCCGCTGTGTCCCTGCTGTGTCCCGCTGTGTCCCGTTGTTTCCCGTGGTGTCCCGGTTTGTCCCCCGCTGTGTCCCCCGCTGAGTAGCCACTGTGTCCCCGCTTTGTCACGCTGTGTCCTCGCTGTGTCCGCGTTGTGTCCCGCTGTGTCCCCCGGTGTGTCCCCCGCTGTGTCCCTGCTGTGTCCCCCTCTGTCCTGCTGTGTCCCCGGCTGTTTCCCCCGCTGTGTACCGCTGTGTCCCTGCTGTGTCCCCACTGTGTCCTTCTGTGTCCCCGCTGTGTCCCTCTGTGTGCCCTGCTGTGTCCCGCTGTGTCCCCCGCTGGTTCCCCGCTTTGTCCCACTGTGTACCCCGCTGTGTTCAGCTGTGTCCCCGATATGTCCAGCTGTGTCCCGCTGTGTCCTCGCTTTGTATCCGCTTTGTCCCGCTGTGTACCCCGCTGTGTTCAGCTGTGTCCCCGATATGTCCAGTTGTGGCCTGCTGTGTCCTCGCTGTGTCCCCGCTGTGTCCCTCTGTGTCCCCGCTGTGTCCCCTGCTGTGTACCTGCTGTGTCCCGCTGTGTCCCCCGCTGTGTCCCGCTGTGTCCCCCGCTTTGTCCCGATGTGTACCTGCTGTGTCCAGCTGTTTCCCCATTGTGTCCCGCTGTGTCCAACGCTGTGTCCTCGCTGTGTCCCGCTGTGTCCCGCTGTGCCCCGCTGTGTCCCAAGCTGTGTCCCGCTGTGTCCCCGCTTTGTCCCTGCTGTGTCCGGCTGTGTCCAGCTATGTCCCCCACTGTGTCCCTCTCTGTGTCCCTGCTGTGTCCCGCTGTGTCCCGCTGTGTCCCCCGCTAGTCGCCCTGTGTCCGCAGGTGTGTCCCGCAGTGTGTCCACGCTGTTTCCCGCTGTGTCCCCCCGCTTTGTCCCGCTGTGTCCCCGCTGTGTCCTGCTGTGTCCTCGCTGTTTCCCCCGCTGTGTCCCGCTGTGTCCCTCGCTGTGTTCCCCGCTGTGTCCCCCCGCTTTGTCCCGCTGTGTCCCCGCTGTGTCCTGCTGTGTCCTCGCTGTTTCCCCCGCTGTGTCCCGCTGTGTCCCTCGCTGTGTCCCCCGCTGTGTCCCCACTGTGTCGCGCTGTGTATCGCTGTGTCCCCCGCTGTGTCCCAGCTGTGTCCAGCTGTGTCCCCCACTGTGTCTCGCTGTGTCCCAGCTGTGTCCCCCGCTGTGTCCCCGCTTTGTCCCGCTGTGTCCCCACTGTGTCCAGCTGTGTCCCCGCTGTGCCCCCTGCTGTGTCCCCGCTGTGTCCCCGCTGTGTACCCCGTCGTGTCCCTGCTGTCCCTGTTGTGTCCCACTGTGTCCCCCGCTGTGTCCCGCTGTGTCCACCGCTGTGTCCCTATGTGTCCCCGCTGTGTCACCTCTGTGTCCCTCTGTGTCCCCTCTGTGTCGCCCTATGTCCCCCGTTGTGTCCCCCGCTGTGTCCACGCTGTTTCCCGCTGTGTCCCTCCGCTGTGTCCCACTGTGTCCACCCTGTGTCCCGCTGTGTCCTCGCTGTGTCCCCCGCTGTGTCTCGCTGTGTACCCCACTGTGTCCCCCGCTGTGTCGCCGCTGTGTCCCGCTGTGTCCCCCGCTGTGTCCCAGCTGTGTTCCGCTGTGTCCCCCACTGTGTCACGCTGTGTCACGCTGTGTCCCGCTATGTTCCCCGCTGTGTCCCCACTGTGCCCCATTGTGTCCCACTGTGTCCCCCGCTGTATCCCGCTGTGTCATCCGTTGTGTCCCGCTGTGTCCCGGTGTGTCCTAGCTGTGTCACCCGCTCTGTCCAGGTGTGTCCTCGCTTTGTCCCAAACTGTGTCCACCGCTGTGTCCTCGTTGTGTCCCGCTGGGTCCCGCTGTGTCCTCGCCTTGTTCCCCGCTGTATCCCACTGTGTCCCCCGCGGGGTCCCGCTGTGTCCCCGCTGTTTCCTGCTGTATCCCTCGCTCTGTCCCCCGCTGTGTCCCCCGCTGTGTCCCCGCTGTGTCCCCGCTGTGTCCCGCAGTGTCCCCGATTGTGTCCCATGCTGTATCCGGCTGTGTCCCACCCTGTGTCCCCACGGTGTCCCTCTGTGTACTGTTGTGTCCCGCTGTGTCCCCCATTGTGTCCCGCTGTGTCCCCGCTGTGTCCCCCTGTGTCCCCGCTGTGTCTCCGCTGTGTCCCCGCTGTGTCCCCCGCTGTGTCCCCCTCTGTGTCCCTTCTGTGTCCCGCTGTGTCCCCCCTGTGTCCCATTGTGTCCCGCTGTGCCCCGCTGTGTCCCTGCTCTTTCTCGCTGTGTCCCCGTTGTGTCCCCTCTGTGTCCCCGATGTGTCCCGCTGTGTCCTGCTGTGTCCCGCTGTGTCCTTGCTGTTTCCCGCTGTGTCCCGCTGTGTTTCCCGTTGTGTCCCGCTGTGTCACCCCTGTGGCCCTGCTGTTTTCCCCCTGTGTTCCGGCTGTGTCCCGCTCTGTCCCTGCTCTGTCTGGCTGTGCCCAGCTATGTCCCCCGCTCTGTCCCCGTTTTATCCCCGCTGTGTCCCCCGCTGTGTCCCCGCTGTGTCCCACTGTGTCACCCACTGTGTCCCGCTGTGTCCCACTGAGTCCCGCTGTGTCCCGCTGTGTCCCTCTGTGTCCCACGCTTTGTCCCGCTTTGTCCCGGCTGTGTCCCCCGCTGTGTTCCCGCTGTGTCCCGCTGTGTCCCGCTGTGTCCCACGCTGTGTCCCCACTGTGTCCCGCTGTGTCCCGCTGTGTACTCGCGGTGTCCCTGCTGTGTACCCCATCGTGTCCCTGCTGTGTCCCGCTGTGTCCCGCTGTGTCCCCCGCTGTGTCCTGCTGTGTCCACTGCTGTGTCCCGATGTGTCCCCGCTATGTCAAGCTGTGTCCCCGCTGTGTCCGGCTGTGTCCCCGTTGTGTCCCCGCTGTGTCCCGCTGTGTCTCCCGCTGTGTCCCACTGTGTCCCCCGATGTGTCCCCACTGTGTCCCCGCTGTGTACAGCTGTGTCCCCCGCTGTGTCCCACTGTGTCCCGCTTTGTCCCCCGCTGTGTCCCGATGTGTTCCGGTTGTGTCCCCCGCTGTGTCCCCGCTGTGTCCCCCACTGTGTCCCGATGTGTGCCCGCTGTGTCCCCCGCTGTGTCCCACTATATCCCCACTGTGTCCCTCTCTGTGTCCCCTGCTGTGTCCCGCTGTGTCCCCCGCTGGTTCCCCGCTTTGTCCCGCTGTGTACCCCGCTGTGTTCAGCTGTGTCCCCGGTATGTCCAGTTGTGGCCCGCTGTGTCCTCGCTGTGTCCCCGCTGTGTCCAGCTGTGTCCCCGCTGTGTCCCCTGCTGTGTACCTGCTGTGTCCTGCTGTGTCCCCCTGTGTCCCCCGCTGTGTCCAGTTGTGTCCCCCTCTGTGTCCCGATGTGTCCCTGCTGTGTCTAGCTGTTTCCCCGTTGTGTTCTGCTGTGTCCAACGCTGTGTCCACGCTGTGTCCTGCTGTGTCCCTCTGTGCCCCGCTGTGTCCCAAGCTGTTTCCCGCTGTGTCTCGCTGTGTCCCCGCTGTGTCCCTGCTGTGTCCGGCTGTGTCCAGCTATGTTCCCCGCTGTGTCCCCCGCTGTGTCCCTGCTCTGTCCCGCTGTGTCCCGCTGTGTCCCCCGCTGTGTCGCTCTGTGTCCGCCGTTGTGTCCCGCGGTGTGTCCACGCTGTTTACCGCTGTGTTCCCCCGCTGTGTCCCGCTGTGTCCCCGCTGTGTCACGCTGTGTCCTCTCTTTGTCCCCCGCTGTGTCCTGCTGTGTCCCTCGCTGTGTTCCCGGCTGTGTCCCCGCTGTGTCCCGCTCTGTCTCGCTGTGTCCCCCGCTGTGTCCCAGCTGTTTCGATCTGTGTCCCACACTGTGTCTCGCTTTGTCCCCGCTGTGTCCCCCGTCGTGTCATTGCTGTGTCCCGCTGTGTCCCGCTGTGTCCCCCGCTGTGTCCCGCTGTGTCCACTGCTGGATCCCGATGTGTCCCCGCTCTGTCCAGCTGTGTCCCCGCTCTGTCCCGCTGTGTCCCCCGCTGTGTCTCTGCTGTGTCCCGCTGTGTCCTTCTTTGTCCCCACTGTGTCCCCGCTGTGTACCACGTCGTGTCCCTGCTGTGTCCCGATGTGTCCCCCGCTATGTACCACTGTGTCCACCGCTGTGTCCCAATGTGTCCCTGCTGTGTCCAGCTGTGGCCACGCTGTGTCCCGCTGTGTCCCCGCTGTGTCCCGCTGTGTTCAGCAATGTCCCGCTGTGTCTCCCGCTGTGTCCCACTCTGTTCCCCAATGTATCCCCGCTGTGTCCCCGCTGTGTACAGCTGTGTCCCCCTCTGTGACCCACTGTGTCCCGCTGTGTCCCGATGTGTCCCCCGCTGTGACCCGATGTGTCCCAGTTGTGTCCCCCGCTGTGTCCCCGCTGTGTCCCGCTGTGTCCCCCGCTGTGTCCCGCTGTGTCCTGCTGGGTCCCCCACTGTGTCCCAATGTGTGCCCGCTTTGTCCCCCGTTGTGTCCCACTATATCCCCACTGTGTCTCCCGCTGTGTCCCCTGCTGTATCCCACTGTGTCCCCTGCTGGGTCCCTGCTGTGTCCCGCTGTGTCCCTCGATGGGTCCCCCACTATGTCCCCCGCTGTGTCTCCCGTTGTGTCCCGCTGTGTCCACCGCTGTGTCCCCCGCTCTGTGCCCCGCTTTCTCCCCTGCTGTGTCCCCGCTGTGTCCCGCTGTGTCCCCCGCTGTGTCCCGCTGTGTCCACCGCTGGGTCCCGATATGTCCCCGCTGTGTCCAGCTGTGTCCCCGCTGTGTCCCGCTGTGTCCCCCGCTGATTCCCCGCTGTGTCCCGCTGTGTCCTTCTGTGTCCCCGCTGTGTCCCCGCTGTGTACCACGTCGTGTCCCTGCTGTGTCCCGCTGTGTTTCGCTGTGTCCCCCGCTGTGTCCCGCTGTGTCCCCGCTTTGTCCCCCGCTGTGTCCCGCTCTGTCCCCCACTGTGTCCACGGTGTGTCCCGCTGTGTCCCCCGTTTTGTCTCACCATGTCCCCCGCTCTGTCCCACGCTGTGTCCCTCTGTGTCCCTGCTGTGTCCCGCTGTGTCTCCTGCTGTGTCCCTTGCTGTGTTCCACTGTGTCCCCCGCTGTTTCCTGCTGTGTACCCCGCTGTGTCTCGCTGTGTCCCCGCTGTCCCCCACTGTGTCCCCAGTCTGACCCGTTGTGTAACCGCTCTTCCCATCTGTGTCCCCGCTGTGTCCCGCTATGTCCTTTTGTCTCCCTATGTCCCCGCTGTCCCCCGCTGTGTCCCGCTGTGTTCCCTCTGTCCCCAGAGGGTCCCCACTGTGTTCCCGCTGTGTCCCCTCTGTGTCCCGCTGTGTCCCGCTGTGTGCCCGCTGTCCCCCTCTGTGTCCCTCAGTGTCAACTCTGTCACCCGTAGTATCCCCATTGTCCCCGGCTGTGTCCCCTGCTGTGTCCCGCTGTGTACCGCTGTGTCCCACTGTATAATCACTTTGTCCCCCGCTGTCTCCCCGCTGTGTCCCGCTGTGTCCCGCTATGTCCCGCTGTGTCCCCCGCTGTGTCCCACTGTGTCCCCTGCTGTGTCCCCCACTGTGTTCTGCTGTGTCCCCGCTGTGTCCCGCTGTGTCCCGCTGTGTCCTCGCTGTGTCCCGCTGTGTCCCCGCTGTCCCCCGCTGTGTCCAACTGTGTCCCCTCGGTTCTCTGGAGTATCCCATGTGTCCCCCACTGTGTCCCCCGCTGTGTCCCGCTGTGTCCCGCTGTGTCCCGCTGTGTACTCGCTGTGTCCACCGCTGTGTCCCCGCTGTGTCCTGCTGTGTCCCGCTGTGTCCCGCTGTGTCCCCAACTGTCTCCCCCACTGTGTCCCCGCTGTCCCCCGCTGTGTCCAACTGTGTCCCCTCGGTTCTCTGGAGTATCCCATGTGTCCCCCACTGTGTCCCCCGCTGTGTCCCACTGTGTCCCGCTGTGTCCCGCTGTGTCCCGCTGTGTACTCGCTGTGTCCACCGCTGTGTCCCCGCTGTGTCCTACTGTGTCCCGCTGTGTCCCGCTGTGTCCCCAACTGTGTCCCCCACTGTGTCCCCACTGTCCCCCGCTGTGTCCCGCTATGTACCCTCTGTCCCCCGGAGTGTCCCCGCTGTCACCCGCTGTGTCCCCCGTTGTGTCCCGCTGTGTCCTCCCTGTGTCCCCCAATGTCCTGCTGTGTCTCCGCTGTGTCCCCCTGTGTCATGCTGTGTCCCGCTGTTACCCAGTTGTGTCACGCTGTGTCCCGCTGTGTCCTCGCTGTGTCCCGGCTGTGTTCCCACTGTGTCCCGCTGTGTCCTCGGTGTGTCCCGCCAGTTACCCTCTGTGTCCCGCGCTGTGTCCCGCTGTGTTCCGTTGTGTCCCTCTGTGTCCTGCTGTGTCCCCTCACTGTCCCCCGCTGTGTCCCGCTGTGTCCCCGCTGTGTCCCGCTGTGTTCCCCGCTGTGTCCTGCTGTGTCCCCTGCTGTGTCCCTCTGTGTCACTCTGTGTCCCGCTGTGTCCCGGATGTGTCCACGCTGTGTCCCCTGCTTTGTCTTGCTTTGTCCTGCTGTGTCCTCGCTGTGAGCTCCGCTGTGTTCCCGCTGTGGACCACTTTGTCCCACTTTGTCCCCGCTGTGTTCCCGCTGTGTCCCTCTATGTCCCGGCTGTGTTCCCCGCTCACTCCCCCATTGTTTCCCCGCTGTGTCCCGCTGTGTCCCGTTTTGTCCCGCTGTGTTCTCGCAGTGTCCCCCGCTGTGTCCCCGCTTTTTCCCTGCTGTGTCCCGTTGTTTCCCCCTGTGTTCTCGTTGTGTCCCCAGCTGTGTCCCCGCTGTGTCCACACCATTTCCCCGCCGTGTCCCCGCCGTGTCCACTGCTGTGTCGCCCGCTGTGTTCCGCTGTGTCCCCCGATGTGTCCCTCTGTGTCCCCCGCTGTGTCCCGCTGTGTACCCGCTGTCCCCCGCTGTGTCCCCGCTGTCCGCCGGTTTGACCCCCTCACCCCCTCTGTGTCCCCCGTTGTGCCCCGCTGTGTCCCCCGCTGTGTCCCTTGCTCTGTCCAGCTGTGTCCCGCTATCTCCCACTGTGTCCCCGATGTGTCCCCACTTTGTCCCCCGCTATGTACTGCTGTGTGCTGTTGTTTCCCGCTGTGTCCTAACTGTGTACCCCGCTGTGTCCCCGCTGTGTCCCGCTGTGTCTCGCTGTGTCCCCGCTGTGTCCCTGCTGTGTTCCACTGTGTCCCCACTGTGTCCTCGCTGTGTCACCCTGTGTCCCGCTCTGGCCCCTCTGTGTCCCCCGCTGTGTCCCCCGCTCTCTCCCCCGCTGTGTCCCTGCTTTGTTCTGCTGTGTCCCGCTGTGTCTCGCTTTGTACCCCGCTGAGTCCCCGCTGTGTCCCGCTGTGTCCCGCTGTGTCCCCGTTGTGTCCCCCGCTATGTCCCCCGCTCTGTCCCCGGCTGTATCCCCTCTGTGTCCCCCGTTGTGTCCCGCTGTGTCCCCGCTGTGTACTGCTGTGTCCCCCGCTGTGTCCCTGTGTGTCCCTCTGTGTCCCGCTGTGTCTCCGCTTTGTTCCCGCTGTGTCCCACTGTGTCCCCGTTGTGTGCCCTCTGTGTTCCCGCTGTGTCCCGGCTGTACACCCCGCTATGACGCCCTCTATGTCCCGCTGGGTCCCTCGCTGGGTCCCCCACTATGTCCCCCGCTGTGTCTCCCGCTGTGTCCTGCTGTGTCCCCCGCTGTGTCCGCCGCTGTGTGCCTCGCTGTCTCCCCCGCTGTGTCCCCGCTGTGTCCCGCTGTGTTATGCTGTATCCTCTCTGTGTCCCCCGCTGTGTCCCTGCTATGTCCCGTTGTGTCCCCTGCCGTGTCCCCTCTGTGTCTCGCTGTGTCCGCGCTTTGTCCCCAGTTTTGTCCCGCTCTGTCCCCCGCTGTGTTCCACTGTGTCCCGCCGTGTTCCCCAATGTGTCCCGCTGTGTCCCCGTGTGTCTCCGCTGTATTCCCGCTGTGTCCCACTGTGTCCCCGCTGTGTACCCACTGTGTAGACGCTGTGTCCCGGCTGTACACCCCGCTGTGTCGCCCGCTATGTCCCGCTGTGTCCCTCGTTGGGTCCTCCACTATGTCTCCCGCTGTGTCTCCTGCTGTGTCCCGCTTTGTCCCCCGCTGTGTCCGCCCCTGTGTGCCCCGCTGTCTCCCCCCCTGTGTCCCTGCTGTGTCTCGCTGTGTCCCGCTGTGTCCCTCTGTGTCCTCGCTGTGTCCCCCGCTGTGACCCGCTGTGTCCCCGCTGTGTCACGCAGTGTTGCGCTGTGTCCTCGCTGTGTCCCTCACTGTGTCCCGCTGTGTCTTCCGCTGTGTTCCCCGCTGTGTCCCCGTTTGTGTCCAAGGTGTGTCCCGCTGTGTCCCCCGTTTTATCGCACTATATCCCCCGCTGTGTCCCACGCTATGAACCTCTGTGTCCCTGCTGTGTCCCGCTGTGTCTCCCGCTGTGTCCCTTGCTGTGTTCCTCTGTGTCCCCCGCTGTTTCTCGCTGTGTACCCCGCTGTGTCCCGCTGTGTCCCCGCTGTGTCCCTCTGTATCCCACTGTGTCCCGCTGTGTCCCCGCTGTCCCCCGCTGTGTCCGGCTGTCTCCCCGCTGTCCCCCGGAAGGTGCCCGATGGGTCCCCGCTGTGTCCCGCTGTGTCCGGCTGTGTCCTCGCTGTGTCCCCTCTGTGTCCTGCTGTGTCCCGCTGTGTGCCCGCTGTCCCCCGCTGTTTCCCTCTCTGTCCCCTCTGTCCCCCGTAGTGTCCCCGTTGTCCCCCGCTGTGTCCCCGGCTGTGTCCCGCTGTTTACCGCTGTGTCCCGCTGTGTAATCGCTTTGTCCCCCGCTGTGTCCCCCTGTGTCCCGCTGTGTCCCGCTATGTCCCGCTGTGTCCCCCGCTGTGTCCCGCTGTGTCTTCTGCTGTGTCCCCCGCTGTGTCCCACTGTGTCGCTGCTGTGTCCCCGCTGTCCCCCGCTGTGTCCAACTGTGTCCCCTCGGTTCTCCGTAGTGTCCCCAGTGTCCCCCACTGTGTCCCCCGCTGTGTCCCGCTGTTTCTCGCTGTGTCCCGCTGTGTGCTCAATGTGTCCACCGCTGTGTCCCCGCTGTGTCCTGCTGTGTCCCAGCTGTGTCCCCCGCTGTGTCCGCCGCTGTGTCCCTCTTTGTCCCCCGCTGTGTCCCGCTGTGTACCCGCTGTCTCCCGCTGTGTCCCCGCTGTCCCCCGGTTTGGCCCCGCTGTACCCCGCTGTGTAACCCGCTGTGTCCGGCTGTGTCCCCCACTGTGTCCCCTGCTGTGTCCCGCTGTGTCCTAACTGTGTACCCCGCTGTGTTCCCCCTTTGTCCTGCTGTGTCTCGCTGTGTCCCGCTGTGTCCCCCTGTGTCTGGCTGTGTCCCCGCTGTGTCCCCCTCTGTGTCCCCCGCTGTCCCCCCCGCTGTGTCCCCGCTTTGTCCTGCTGTGTCCCGCTGTGTCCCAATTTGTACCCGCTTAGTCCCCGCTGTGTCCCTCTGTGTCCCGCTGTGTCCCGCTGTGTCCTCACTGTGTCCCCACAATGTCCTGCTGTGTCCCCGCTGTGTACGGCTGTGTCCCCCGCTGTGTCCCTCTGTGTCCCTCTGTGTCCCGCAGTGTCCCCGATGTATCCCTGCTGTGTCCCCCACTGTGTCCCGCTTTGTCCCGCTGTGTCCTCGCTGTCTCCCCCGCTGTGTCCCCGCTGTTTACCGCTGTGTCCCGCTGTGTCTCCGCTGTATTCCCGCTGTGTCCCATTGTGTCCCGGCTCTGTGCCCGCTGTGTCCCCGCTGTGTCCCGGCTGTACACCCTGCTGTGTCGCCTGCTATGTCCCGCTGTGTCCCTCGCTGGGTCCCCCACTATATCCCCCGCTGTGTCTCCCATTGTGTCCCGCTGTGTCCCCCGCTGTGTCCCCCGCTGTGTGCCCCGCTTTCTCCCCCGCTGTGTCCCCGCTGTGTTGCGCTGTGTCCCGCTGTGTCCCGCTGTGTCCTTGCTGTGTCCCCCGCTGTGTCCCCGCTGTGTCCCCGCTGTGTCACGCTGTGTCGCGCTGTGTCCTCACTGTGTCCCTCGCTGTGTCCCGCTGTGTCTTCCGCTCTGTCCCCCGCTGTGTCCCGCTCTGTCCCCCACTGTGTCCCCCACTGTGTCCACGGTGTGTCCCGCTGTGTCCCCCGTTTTGTCTCACTATGTCCCCCGCTCTGTCCCACGCTGTGTCCTGTCCCTCTGTGTCCCTGCTGTGTCCCCCTGTGTCTCCCACTGTGTCCCTTGCTGTGTTCCACTGTGTCCCCCGCTGTTTCCCACTTTGTACCCCGCTGTGTCCCGCTGTGTCCCCGCTGTCCCCCGCTGTGTCCCCACTCTGTCCCGCTGTGTCCCCGCTCTCCCTATCTGTGTCCCCGCTGTGTCCCATTATGTCCCCCGCTGTGTCCCCGATGTGTCCCGCTGTGTCCCGCTGTGTCCTCGCTGTGACCCCACTGTGTCCCGCTATGTCCCGCTGTGTCCCTGCTGTGTCCCACGCTGTGTCCCGCTGTGTCCCTGCTCTGTCCACCGCTGTTTCCCGATGTGTCCCACTGTCTCCTCGCTTTTTCCCCCGCTGTGTCCCGCTGTATCCCCCACTGTGTCCCCCGCTGTGTCCCCGCTGTGTCCCCGCTCTGTCCCGTTGAGTCCCGCTGTGTCCTCGCTGTGTCCCCCGCTGTGTCCGGCTGTGTCCCCGCTGTGTCCCGCTGTTTTCCCCGCTGTGTCCTGCTGTGTCCCCTGCTGTGTCCCGCTGTGTCCCGCTGTTTCCCTGCTGTGTCCCCGCTGTGTCCCGCTGTGTCACGCTGTGTCCCCCTGTGTCCCCGCTGTCCCCCGCTGTGTCCAACTGTGTCCCCATTGTCCCCCGGTGTGTCCCCACTCTCCCCCGCTGTGTCCCCGATGTGTCCCGCTGTGTCCCGTTGTGCCTCGCTTTGTCCCCGCTTTGTCACTGCTGTGTCACGCTGTGTCCCCCGCTGTATTCCCGCAGTGTCTCCGCTGTGTCCCGCTGTGTCCCTGCTGTGTCCTCGCTTTGTCCCGCTGTGTCCCTGCTGTGTCTCCGCTATGTCCTCGCTGTGTCCCCCTCTGTGACCCGCTGTGTCCCCCGCTGTGTCCCAGGTGTGTCCACGATGTGTCTCGCTGTTTCCCGCTGTGTCTCACTGTGTCCTCCGCTGTGTCCCCTGCTGTGTCCCACTGTGTCCCCTGCTGTGTCCCGCTGTGTCTCCCTTTGTCCTCGATGTGTCCCCCGCTATGTTTTGCTGTGTCGCACTGTGTCCCCCGCTGTGTCCCCGCTTTGTCCCTGCAGTGTCCCGCTGTGTCCTCTGCTGTGTCCCCTTCTGTGTCCCGCTGTGTCCCCTGCTGTGTCCCGATGTGTCCCCGCTGTGTCCGTCTGTGTCCTGCTGTATCCTTGCTGTTCCCCTTGCGGTGTCCGGCAGTTTCCACACTGTGTGTCCCGCTGCGTCCCCGCTGTCCCCCGGTGAGTCCCCGCTGAGTCCCCGCTCTGTCCCTGCTGTGTCCCGCTGTGTCCCGATGTGTCCCCGCTGTGTTCCCGCTGTGTCCCCCGCTATGCCCCCGCTGTTTCCCCTGCTGTGTCCCGCTGTGTCCCCTGCTGTGTCCCGCTGTGTCCTTGCTGTTCCCCTTGCGGTGTCCCCGCAGTTTCCCCTCTGTGTGTCCAGCTGTGTCCCCGCTGTTCCCCACTGTGTCCCGCTATGTCCCGCTGTGTCCTTGCTGTGTCCCCCGCTGTGTCCCGCTGTATCCCCGCCCTGTCCAACGCTGTATCCCGCTGTGTCCCACTGTCTCCTCAGTGTGTCCCCAGCTGTGTCCCCGTGTCCTCGCTGTGTATCTGCTCTGTCACCGTTGTGTATCCGCTTGTCCCTGTTGTGTCCCCGCTGTGTCCCGCTGTGTCCTCACTGTGTCCCCCCAATGTCACGCTGTGTCCCCGCTGTGTCCAATTGTGTCCCGCTGTATCCCACGCTCTGTCCCCGCTGTGTCCCGCTGTGTCCCGCTGTGTCTCCACTTTGTTTCCTCTGTGTACCCGCTATGCCCCCGCTGTTTCCCCCGCTGTGTCCCACTGTGTCCCCTGTTGTGTCCCGCTGTGTCCCGCTGTGTCCCCGGCTGTGTACCTCGCTGTGACCCGCTGTGTCCAGCTGGGTCCCACTGTGTCCTCGCTGTGTTCCCGTTGTGTCCATGTTGTGTCCCTGCTGTGTCCAGTTGTGTCCCGCTTTGTCCCGCTCTGTCCCCCGCTGTGTCCCGCTGTGTTCCGCTGTGTCCCACGCTGTGTCCCACTGTGTCCCCCTGTGTCTCCGCTGTCCCACGCTGTGTCCTGCTGTGTCCCCGCTGTCCCCCGGTGTGTCCCCGCTGTCCCCCGCAGTGTCCCCCACTGTGTCCCGCTGTGTCCCGCTGTGTCCGCCTGTGGCCCTGCTGTGTCCCGCTGTGTCTGCTGCTTTGTACCCGTTGTGTCCCGCTGTGTCCCGCTGTGTCCCGATTTGTCCCACGCTTTCTCCCGCTGTGGCCCCCGTTGTGTCCCCGCTTTGTCCCTCTGTGTCCCGCTGTGTCCCACGCTATGTCCCGTTGTGTCCCCCACTTTGTCACGGTGTGTCTCGCTGTGTCCATGTTGTCTCCCGCTGTGTCCCTCGTTTTGTCCCACCCTTTCCCGCTCTGTCGCCCACTGTGTCCCCCGCTGTGTCCCACTGTGTCCCGCTGTGTCCCCCGCTATGTCCCGCTGGGTCCGGCTGTGTCCCCCGCTGTGTGCCCGCTGTGTCCTGCTCTGTCCCCTGCTGTGTGCCCTACTGTGTCCACGCTGTGTCCCGCTGTGTCCCGGCTGTGTTCCATTGTGTCCCCCGCTGTATTCCCCGCTGGGTCCCGATGTGTCCACCACTGTGTCTCCCTCTGTGTCCCGCTCTGGCCCCCGCTGTGTCCCACTGTGTCCCGCTGTGTCCCCCACTGTGTCCCCGGCTGTGTTCCGCTGTGTCCCGCTATGTCCCGCTGTGTGCCCCGCTGTGTCCCGCTGTGTCCCATTGTGTCCCGCTGTGTCCCGCTGTGTCCCCGCTGTGTCCCGTTGTGTCCCGCTATGACTCATGGTGTCCTGCTTTGTCCCCCGCTGTGTCCACTGCTAACTCCCCGCTGTGTCCCCCACTCTGTCCCGATGTGTCCCCGCTATGTTCCCCGCTGTGTCCAGCTGTGTCGCCAGTGTGTCCCCCGCTGTGTCCCCCTCTGAGTCCCGCTGTGTCCCCCGCTGGGTCCTGCTCTGTCCCCGCTGTGTCCCGCTGTGTCCCCCGCTGTGTCTCCCTCTGTGTCCCGCTCTGTCCCCCGCTGTGTCCCTCTGTGTCCCTCTGTGTCTCGCTATGTTCCCGATGTGTCCCCGCTGTGTCGCCCGATGTGTCCCGCTTTGCCCGCTGTTTCCCGCTGTGTACCCCGCTGTCTCCCCGCTGTGTCCCCTGTGTCCCGCTGTGTCCCCGCTGTGTTCCCACTGTGTCCCACTGTGTCCCTGCTATTTCCCCGCTTTTTACCGGCAGTGGCGCCCGCCGTGTCTCGCTGTGTCCCCCGCTGTGTCCCGCTGTGTCCCGCTGTGTCCCCGCTGTCCCCCGCTGTGTCCTCGCTGTTTCCCCCGCTGTGTCCCGCTGTGTCCCGAGCTGTGTCTCCCGCTGTGTACCGGCTGTGTCTCGGCTGTGTCCCGCTGTGTCTCGCTGTGACCCCGCTGTCACCCGCTGTGTCCCCACTGTGTCCCGCTGTGTCCCTGCTGTCCCCCGCTGTGTTCCCGCTGTGTCCCCGCTGTTTTCCGCTGTGTCCCGCTGTGTCCTCGCTCTCACCCGGAGTGTCCCCGATGTCCCTAGCAGTGTCCCCAGCTGTGTCCCCGCTGTGTCCCGCTGTCTCCCCCGCTGTGTCCCTCGCTGTGTCCCCCAGTGAGTCCCGCTGTGTCCCCCGCTGTTTCCGCGCTGTGTCCCGTGTGTCCCGCTGTGTCCTGCTTTGTCCCGATATGTCCTCGCTTTGTCCCCCGTTGTGTCCCCGATGTGTCCCGCTGTGATCCGCTGAGTCCTCGCTGTGTCCCCCGCTATGTCCCGCTGTGTCCAGCTGTGTCCCTCTGTGTCCTTGCTGTGTCCCCCGCTATGTCCCGCTGTGTCCCCCGCTGTGTCCCGCTGTGTCCCCATTGTTTCCAACTGTGGCCCGCTGGGTCCCCCGCTGTTTCCCCGCTGTGTCCCGTTATGTCCCCGCTGTGTCTCCCGCTGTGGCCCGCTGTGGTCCCCGCTGTGTCCCGCTGTGCCCCGTTGTGTCCCCTGTTGTAACCCCTGCTCTGTCCAGCTCTGTCCCCGCTGTGTCTCTCTCTGTGTCCCCTGCTTTGTCCCGTAGTATTCCCCGCTGTGTCCTCGGTGTTTCGCCCGATGTGTCCCACTGTGTCCAGCGCTGTGTCACCCGCTGTGTCCCCGCTGTGGCCCCGCTGTGTCACGCTGTGTCCCGCTGTGTCCCCGCGGTGTCGCCTCAGTGTCCCGCTGTGTCCCGCGCTGTGTCCCCGCTGTGTCCCTGATGTGTTCCGCTGTGTACCCCTGTGTCCTCGCTGTGTCCAACTCTGTGTCCCGTTGTGTCCCCCGCTGTGTCCCGCTGTGTCCCCCGCTGTGGACCCAGCTGTGGCCCCAGCTGTGTCACGCTGTGTCACTCTGTCTCCCTGCTGTGTCCCCGCTGTGTCCCGCTATGTCCCCGCTGTCCCCCGGTGTGTCCCCGCTGTCCCCCGTAGTGTCCCCTACTGTGTCCCGCTGTGTCCCGCTGTGTCCCCCGCTGTGTCCCGCTGTGTCCCCCACTGGGTCCTGCTCTGTCCCCGCTGTGTACCGCTGTGTCCCCCGCTGTGTCTCCCTCTGTGTCCCGCTCTGCCCCCCGCTGTGTCCCACTGTGTCCCGCTGTGTCCCCCGCTGTGTCCCACTGTGTCCCGCTGTGTCCCCGCTGTGACACACTGTGTCCCCCGTTGGGTCCCGCTGTGTCCCATTGTGTCCCGCTGTGTCCCGCTGTGACTCGTGGTGTCCCACATTGTGCCCCGCTGTGTCCCCCGCTAACTCCCCGCTGTGTCCCCCACTGTGTCCCGCTGTGTCCCGCTGTTTCCCACTGTGTCCCGCTGTGTCCCAATGTGTCTCCTGCTTTGTCCCCGTTGTGTCCCGCTGTGTCCCGCTGTGTCCCACGTTGTGTCCCGCTGTGTCTCCCGTTGTGTCCCCGCTGTGTTCCCGCTGTGTCCCGCTGTGTCCCACGCTGTGTCCCGTTCTGACCCCGCTGTGTCACGGTGTGTCTCGCTGTTTCCCTGCTGTCTCCCGCTGTGTCCCTCGTTTTGTCCCGCCGTGTCCCGCTGTGTCCCTCGCTGTGTCCCCCGCTGTGTCCCTCTGTGTCCCCGGCTGTGTCCCCCTGTGTCCCTCGCTGTATCCTGCTCTGTCCGGCTGTGTCCCGCGCCGTGTACCCGCTGTGTCCTGCTCTGTCCCCTGCTGTGTGCCCTACTTTGTCAGCGCAGTGTCCCGCTGTGTCCCGGCTGTGTCCCCGCTGTCCCAACCGTGTCCCGCTGTGTCCCCGCTGTGTCCCGCTGTGTCCCGCTGTGTAACCCGATGTGTCCAGCTGTGTCTCCGCTGTGTCCCGTCGTGTCCCGCGCTTGGTCCCCCGCTGTGTCCCGCTGTGACCCGTTGTGTCCCCTGCTGTGTCCCGATGTGTTCCCGCTGTGTACCTCGCTCTGTCGCGTTGTGTCCCTGCTGTGTCCCCCGCTCTGTCCCCTGCTGGGTCCCGGGCTGTCAGGCTGTGTCCCCACTGTGTCCCGATGTATCCCCCATTGTGTCCCCTGCTGTGTCCCGCTGTGTCCCCCGCTGTGTCCCCGCAGTGTGCCCTGCTGTGTCCAGCTGTGTCGCCGCTGTGTCCCCCGCTGTGTCCCCCTCTGTGTCCCGCTGTTTCTCCCCTTGGTCCTGCTCTGTCCCCGCTGTGTCCCCCGCTGTGTCTAACTGTGTCCCCGCTGTGTCCCGCTGTGTGCCTCGCTGTGTCCCGCTGTGTCCCGCTGTGTCCTGCTGTGTCCCCGATGTGTCACCGCTGTGTCCCACGCTGTGTTCCGCTGTGTCCCGCTGTGTTCCGCTTTGTCCCGCTGTGTCCCGCTGTGAACCCTGCTGTGTCCCCGCTGTGTGCCCACCGGGTCCCGCTGTGTCCCGGCTGTGTCCCGCTGTGTCCCGCCGTGTCCTTGCTGTGTCCCCACTGTGTCCCGCTGTGTAACCCGATGTGTCCAGCTGTCTCTCCGCTGTGTCCCGTCGTGTCCCGCGCTGGGTCCCCCGCTTTTCTCCCAACTGTGTCCCGCTGGGACCCGTTGTGTCCCCTGCTGTGTCCCGATGTGTCCCCGCTGTGTACCTAGCTGTGTCCCGTTGTGTCCCCGCTGTGTCCCCCGATCTGTCCCCGCTGGGTCCCGCTGGGTCTCGTGCTGTGTCAGGCTGTGTCCCCGCTGTGTCCCATTATGTCCCCCGCTGTGTCTCCCGATGTGTCCCACTGTGTCCCCCGCTGTGTCCGCCGCTAACTCCATGCTTTGTCCCCACTGTGTCCTCCTGTGTCCCGTTGTGTCCCACTGTGTCTCCTGCTTTGTCACCGTTGTGTCCCTCTGTGTCCCGCTCTATCCCGCTGTGTCCCGTTTGTCCCACGCTGTGTCCCGCTGTGTCCCCCGTTGTGTCCCCGCTGTGTCCCCGCTGTGTCCCGCTGTGTTCCCGGCTGTGTCCCGTTGTTTCCCGCTGTGTCCCCGCTGTGTCCTGCTCTGTCACCTGCTGTGTGCCCACTGTGTCCTGCTCTGTCACCTGCTGTGTGCCCTACTGTGTCCGAGCTGTGTCCCGCTGTGTCCTGGCTGTGTCCCCCGCTGTGTCCCCCGCTGTGTCCCGCTGTGTCCCCCGCTGTGTCCCGATGTGTCCCCGCTGTGTCCCCGCTGTGTCCAGCTGTGTCACCGCTGTGTCCCTCACTGTGTCCCCCTCTTGGTCCCGCTGTGTCCCCGATGTGTCCCGCTGTGTCCCCCGCTGTGTCCCCCTCTGTGTCTCCCTCTGTCCCCTGTTGTGTCCCGCTGGGTTCCGCTGTGTCCCCCGCTGTGTCCCACTGTGTCCCCGCTGTGTCCCGCTGTGTCCCCTGCTGTGTCCGGCTGGGTCCCATCGTGTCCCGCTGTGTCCCGCTGTGTCCCCCGCTGTGTCCCGCTGTGTCCCCGATTTGTCACCGCTGTGTCCCCCGCTGTGTCCCGCTGTGTCCCCGGCTTTGTCCCACTGTGTCCCGCTGTGTCCGGCTGTGGCCCCGCTGTGTCCCGCTGTGTCTCCTCCTTTGTCCCCGTTGTGTCCCGCTGTGTCACGCTGTGTCCCGCTGTGTCCCACGCTGTGTCCTGCTGTGGCCCCCGTTGTGTCCCCACTGTGTCCCCGATGTGTCCCGCTGTGTCCCACGCCATGTCCAGTTGTGTCCCCCGCTGTGTCCCGGTGTTTCTCGCTGTGTCCCCGTTGTCCCCCGGTGTGTCCCCACTCTCCCCCGCTGTGTCCCCGCTGTGACCCCGATGTGTCCCTCTGTGTCCTGCTGTGCCCCGCTGTGTCCCCGCTTTGTCACTGCTGTGTCCCGCTGTGTCACGCTGTGTCCCTGCTGTGTCCCCGCTCTTTCCCGCTGTGTCCCCGCTGTGTCCCCACTATGTCCTCGCTGTTTCCCCCGCTGTGTCCCTCTGTGTCCACCTCTGTGTCCCCGCTGTGAAACCGATGTGTCCCGCTGTTTCCCGCTGTGTCTCGCTGTGTCCTCCGCTGTGTCCCCCGCTGTGTCCCACTGTGTCCCCTGCTGTGTCCGGCTGTGTCCCACTTTGTCCTCGATGTGTCCCCCGCTTTGTTCTGCTGTGTCCCGCTGTGTCCTCCGCTGTGTCCCTGCTTTGTCCCTGATGTGTCCCGCTGTGTCCTCCGCTGTGTCCCCTGCTGTGTCCCGCTGTGTCCCCGCTGTGTCCGGCTGTGTCCTGCTGTATCTTTGCTGTTCCCCTTGCAGTGTCCGCGGAGTTTCCCCACGGTGTGTCCCGCTGTGTCCCCGCTGTCCCCTGCTGAGTCCCTGCAGAGTCCCCGCTGTGTCTCCGCTGTGTCCCGCTGTGTCCTAGCTGAGTCCCACTCTGTGTCCCGCTGTGTCCCCGCTGTCCCCCGCTGAGTCCCTGCAGAGTCCCCGCTGTGTCTCCGCTGTGTCCCGCTGTGTCCTTGCTGAGTCCCACTCTGTGTCCCGCTGTGTCCCCGCCCTGTCCAACGCTGTGTCCCGCTGTGTCCCGCTGTATCCCCGCTGTGTCCCGCTGTGTCCCCCATTTTGTCCCGCTGTGTCCCACTGTGTCCCCGGCTGTATTCCCCGCTGTGTCCTGCTGTTTCCTGCTGTGTCCCGCTGTGTCCTCGCTGTGTCCACGCTGTGTCCATGTTGTGTCCCCGCTGTGTCCTCGCTGTGTTCCGCTGTGTCCTCGCTGTGTCCACGCAGTGAACCTCTGTGTCCCGCGCTGTGGCACGCTGTGGCCCGTTGTGTCCCGCTTTGGACCGCTGTAGCCCGTTGTGTCCCGCTGTTTCCCACTGTGTACCCTCTGTGTCCCCCGCTGTGTCCCGCTGTGTCCCCGCTGTGTCCTGCTGTTTCCCCCGCTGTATCATGCTGTGTCCTCGCTGTGTCCCCTGCTGTGTCCCCCCTGTGTCACGCTGTGTCCTGCTGTGTCCTGCTCTGTCCCGCTGTGTCCCCGCTGTGTCCCCCGCTGTTTCCCCGCTGTGTCCCCCGCTGTTTCCCCGCTGTGTCCCCGATGTGTCCCGCTGTGTCCTTGCTGTGACCCCACTGTGTCCCGCTATGTCCCGCTGTGTCCCCACTGTGTCCCCGGTGTGTCCCTCTGTGTCGCCGCTGTGTCCCGCTGTGTCCTCCAATTTGGCCCCAGCTGTGTCCCCAGCTGTGTCACGCTGTGTACCGCTGTCTCTCTGGTGTGTCCCCGCTGTGTCCCGCTGTGTCCCCCCTGTGTCCCGCTGTGTCCCTGCTGTGTCCCCGCTGTGTCCCCGCTGTGTCCCCGCTTTTTCCGGCTGTGTCCTCGTTGTCTCCCTGCTGTGTACCGTTGTGTCCCCGCTGAGTCCCCGCTGTGTCCCCGCTGTGTCCTGCTGTGTCCTTGCTGTGTCCCATGCGGTGTCCCACTGTGTCCCCGCTCTGTCCACCACTGTTTCCCGATGTGTCCCGCTGTCTCTTCGCTTTTCCCCCCGCTGTGTCCCGCTGTATCCCCCACTGTGTCCCCCGCTGTGTCCCCGCTGTGTCCCCGCTTTGTCCCGCTGAGTCCCGCTGTGTCCTCGCTGTGTCCCCCGCTGTGTCCTGCTGTGTCCCCTGCTGTGTCCCGCTGTGTCCCGCTGTGTCACGCTGTGTCCCCCTGTGTCCCCGCTGTCCCCCGCTGTGTCCCGCTGTGTCCCCGTTGTCCCCCGGTGTGTCCCCACTCTCCCCCGCTGTGTCCCCGATGTGTCCCGCTGTGTCCCGTTGTGCCTCGCTGTGTCCCCGCTTTGTCACTGCTGCGTCACGCTGTGTCCCCCGCTGTGTCCCCGCAGTGTCTCCGCTCTGTCCCGCTGTGTCCCCGCTGTGTCCTCGCTTTGTCCCGCTGTGTCCCCGCTGTGTCCTCGCTATGTCCTCGCTGTGTCCCCCGCTGTGACCCGTTGTGTCACCCGCTGTGTCCCCGCTGTGTCCACGATGTGTCTCGGTGTTTCACACTGTGTCTCGCTGTGTCCTCCACTGTGTCCTCGCTGTGTCCCCAGTGTGTCCTGCTATGTCCCGCTGTGTCCCCGCTGTGTCCCAGCTGTGTCCCTTTGTGTCCACCGCTGTGTCACGATGTGTCCCGCTGTGTCTGGGTGTGTCCCCCGCTGTGTCCCCGCTGTGTCCCGCTGTGTCCCCTGCTGTGTACCGCTGTGTCCCCGTCTGTGTCCCCCTGTGTCCCGCTCTGTCGCCGCTTGTCCCCCACTGTGTCCCGCTGTGTCCTGCTTTGTCCACTGCTGTGTCCCCCGCTGTTTCCCGCTGTGTCCCGCTGTGTCCCCGCTGGGTCGAAGCTGTGTCCCGCTTTATACCGCTGTGTTCTCGCTGTGTCCCCGCTGTGTCCCGGTGTTTCGCTCAGTGTCCCCCACTATGTCCGCCGCTGTGTACAGGCTGTGTCCCCGCTGTGTCCCGCTGTGTTCCCCGCTGTGTCCTGCCGTGTCCCCCGCTGTTTCCCACTGTGTCCTGCTCTGTCCCTGCTGTGTCCCTGCTGTGTCCCGATGTGTACCCCGCTGTGTCCCGCTGTGTTCCGCTGTATCCTCTGCTCTGTTACCCGCTGTGTCCCGCTGTGTTCTGCTGTGTCCAGCTGTGTCCTCGCTGTGTCCCCGCTGTCCCCCGCTGTGTCCCGCTGTGTTCCCATTGTCCCCCGGTGTGTCCCCACTGTCCCCCGCTGTTTCCCCACTGTGTCCCGCTGTGACTTGCTGTGTCCAGCTGTGTCCTTGCTTTGTCACCACTGTGTCCCGCTGTGTCCCGCTGTGTCCCCTGCTGTGTCCCTGCTGTGTCTCTGCTGTGTCCCGCTGTGTCCCCGCTATATCGCCCCTGTGTCCCGCTGTTACCCCGCTGTGTCTTCGCTGTGTCCCCCGCTGTGTCCCGCTGTGAAACCCGCTCTGTCCCCTCTGTGTCTCCGCTGTGTCTCCGCTGTGTCACTGCTGTGTCCTGCTGTGTCTCGCTGTGTCCTCGCTTTGTCCGCACTGTGTCCCGCTGTGTCCCGGTGTGTCCCCGCTGTGGCCCCCCTGTGTCCCGCTGTGTCCCTGCTGTGTCCCTGCTGTGTCCCCTGCTGTGTCCCGCTTTGTCCCCCGCTGTGTCCTCGGCTGTGTCCCGCTGTGACAAGCTGTGTCCCCGCTGTCCCCCACTTTGTCCCGCTGTGTCGCCGTTGTCCCCAGATGTGTCCCCTGTGTTCCCTGTTGGGTCCCCGCTGTGTCCCGTTGTGTCCCCTGCTGTGTCCCCCGCTCTGTCCTGCTCTGTCCCCGCTGTGTCCCCGCTGTGTCCCGCTGTGTCCCGCTGTGTCCTCGCTTTGTCCCCCGTTGTGTCCCGCTGTGTCCCCCGCTGTGTCCCCCGCTGTATCTCCGCTGTGTCACCGCTGTGTCCCCTGCTGTGTCCCGCTTTCTCCTCGCTGTGTCTAGCTTTGTCCCCCGCTGTGTCCCCACTGTGTCTCGCTGTGTCCCGCTGTGTCCCCCGTTGTTTCCCCGCTGTGTCCTGCTGTGTCTCCGCTTTGGCCCCGCTTTGTCCCCGCTGTGTCCCGCTCTGTCCTTGCTGTTTCCTCGCTGTGTCCCCGCAGTGTCCCCGCTGTGTGTCCTGGTGTGTCCCCGCTGTCCCCCGCTTAGTCCCCTCTGTGTCCCCGCTGTTTCCTGCTGTGTCCTTGCTGTGTCACCTTCTTTGTCCCGCTGTGTGCCCGCTCTGTCCACTGCTGTGTCCAGCTGTGTCCCCGCTGCGCCCTGCTGTGTCACCCGCTGTGTCCAAGCTGTGTCCAGCTGTGTCCTGCTATGTGACACTGTGTCCCGCTGTGTCTGCCTCTGTGTCCCCCGCTGTGTCTGCCTCTGTGTCCCCCGCTGTGTCCTCCGCTGTGGCCCCTGCTGTGTCCCGCTGTGTCCCCGCTGTGTCCGGCTGTGTCCCGCTGTGTCCTTGCTGTTCCCCTTGCGGTGTTCCCGCAGTTTCCCCTCTGTGTGTCCAGCCGTGTCCCCGCTGTCCCCCGCTGAGTCCCCTCTGAGTCCCGCTGTGTCCTTGCTGTGTCCCCCGCTGTGTCCCGCTGTATCCCTGCCCTGTCCCACGCTGTATCCCGTTGTGTCCTGCTGTCTCCTCAGTGTGTCCCCAGCTGTGTCCCGCTGTGTCCCGCTGTGTCCTCGCTGTGTATCCGCTGTGTCCCCGTTGTGTCCCCGCTGTGTCCCGCTGTGTCCTCGCTGTGTCCCCCCAATGTCACGCTATGTCCCCGCTGTGTCCCATTGTGTCCCGCTGTATCCCACGCTCTGTCCCCGCTGTGTCCTGCTGTGTCCCGCTGTGTCCCCACTGTGTTCCCTCTGTGTACCCGCTATGCCCCCGCTGTTTCCCCCGCTGTGTCCCGCTGTGTCCCCTGTTGTGTCCCGCTGTGTCCCGCTGTGTCCCCGGCTGTGTACCCCGCTGTGTCCCGCTGTGTCCCACTGTGTCCTCGCTGTGTCCCCGTTGTGTCCATGTTGTGTCCCCGCTGGGTCCCGTTGTGTCCCGCTGTGTCCTCGCTGTGTCCCCTCATTGACCCTCTGTGTCCCGCGCTGTGGCACGCTGTGGCCCTTTGTGTCCCGCTGTGTCCCGCTGTGTCCCCTCTGTGTCCCCCGCTGTGCCCACTGTGTCCCCGCTGTGTCCCGCTGTGTCCCCCGCTGTGTCCTGCTGTGTCCTCGCTGTGTCCCCTCCTGTGTCCCCCCTGTGTCACGGTGTGTCCTGCTGTGCCCTGCTCTGTCCCGCTGTGTCGCGCTGTGTCCCGCTGTGTCCCCTGCTGTGTCCCCTGCTGTGTCCCCGCTGTGTCCCGCTGTGTCCCCTGCTGTGTCACCCGCTGTGTCCCCCGCTGTGTCCCCCACTCTGTCCCGCTGTCTCCCGTTGTGTCCCATGCTGTGTCCCCCGCTGTGTGTCGCTTTGTCCGGCTGTGTTCCCCTCTGTGTCCGCGCTGTGTCCCCGCTGAGTCCTGCTCTGTCCTCTGCTGTGTGCCCCACTGTGTCCCCACTGTGTCCCGCTGTGTCCCCGCTGTTTTCTGCTGTGTCCCCCGCTGTGTCCCGCTGTGTCCCCTGCTGTGTCCCGATGTGTCCCAGCTGTATCCCCCGCTGTGTCCAGCTCTGTCGCAATTGTGTCCCCCCCTGTGTCCCCCTATGGGTCCCACTGTGTCCCCTACTTGTTCATGCAGTGTCTCCGCTGTGTTCCGCTGTGTCCCCCGCTGTGTCCCCAACTGTGTCCCGCTCTGTCCCCCACTGTGTCCCGCTGAGTTCTCGCTGTCCACCGCTTTGACCCCGCTGTGTCCAGCTGTGTCCTCGCTGTGTCCCGCTGTGTCCCGCTGTGTCCCCCGCTGTGTCTCCTGTCCCCGCTGTATCCCCGCTGTGTCCCGCTGTGTCCCCGCTGTGTTCTGCTGTGTTCCCAGTTGTGTTACCCGCTGTGTCCCGCTGTGTCCCCTTTGTCCCCTGCTCTGTCCCCGCTGCGGTCAGTGTGTCCCCGCTGTCCCCCGCTGTGTCACCCGCTGTGTCCAGCTGTGTCCTCGCTGTGTCCTGTTCTGTCCCCCGCTGTGTCCCCCGCTGTGTCCCGCTTTGTCCCCGCTGTGTCCACTCTGTGTCCCTATGTGTCCCAATTGTGTCCCCGCTGGGTCGCGCTGTGTCCACGCCGTGTCCCTGATGTGTCCCGCTGTATACCGCTGTGTCCCGCTGTGTCCTCCGCTGTGCCCCCCCTGTGTCCCGCTGTGTTCCCCGCTGTGTCCCCCTGTGTCCCAGCTGTGTACCGCTGTGTCCCTCTGTGTCCGCCTCTGTGTCCCGCTGTGTCCCCGCTGTGTCCTGCTGTGTCCCGCAGTGTCAGGCTGTGTCCTCGCTGTGTCCCCCTCTGTGTCCCCGCTGTGTCCCGCTTTGTCCCGCAGTGTCCTGCTGTGTCCCCCGCTGTGTCTCCCGCTGTGTCCCTCTGTGTCCCGCTGTGTCCTCGCTTTGATCATGCTGTGTCCCTCTGTGTCCTGCTGTGTCACCACTGTGTCCCGCTGTGTCCCGCTGTGTCACCGATGTGTCTCGCTTTGTCCCTGCTATGTCCCCGCTGTGTCCCGCTGTGTCCCCGTTGTGTCCTCGCTGTTTCCTCGCTGTGTCCTACCCTGTGTCCCACTGTGTCCCCCGCTGGGTCAACCGCTGTGTCCTGCTGTGTCCCGCTGTGTCCCGGCTGTCTCCCGCTGTGTCCCCGTTGTCCCCCGTTGTGTCCCCTCTTTCCCCCGCTGTGTCCCTGCTGTGTCCCGTTGTGTCCCATGCTGTGTACCCCGCTGAGTCCTGCTCTGTCCCCGCTGTGTCCTGCTGTGTCCTGCTCTGTACTCGCTGTGTCCCCCGCGGTGTCCTGCTGTGTCTCCCAATTTGTCCCCGGCTGTGTCCCCGCTGTGTCACGCTGTGTCCTGCTTTGTACTCGCTGTGTTCTGCTTTGTCCCCGCTGTGTCACATGCTGTGTCCCGCTGTGTCCCCACTGTGTCCCCGCTGTGTCCCCGCTGTGTCCCGCTGTGTCCTGCTGTGTCCCAGCTGTGGCCCCAATGTGTCCCCGCTGTGTCCCTTTGTGTCCTTGCTGTTTCCCCTCTGTGTCCCCGCAGTGTCCCCGCTGTGTGTCTCGCAGTGTCCCCGCTGTCCCCCGCTGAGTCCCCGCTGTTTCCCCGATGTGTCCCGCTGTGTCCTTGCTGTGTCGCCCGCTTTTCCCGCTGTGTCCCCGTTCTGTCCACCGCTGTGCCCAGCTGTGTCCCCGCTGCTCCCTGCTATGTCACCCGCTGTGTCCCCGCTGTGTCCCGCTGTATCCTGCTGTGTGCTGCTGTGTGGGGCTGTGTCCGCCTCTCTGTCCACCGCTGTGTCTCCCGCTGTGTCTCCCGCTGTGTCCCCACTGTGTCCCCCGCTGTGTCCCCCTGTGTCCCCGCTGTGTCCCGCTGTGTCCCCCGCTGTGTTCCGCTGTGTCCCCGCTGTGTCCCCACTGTGTCCCACAGTGTCCCCGCTGTGTCCCCGCTGTGTTCCCGCTGTCCCTCGCTGTGTTCCGGTGTGTCCCATCTGTCCCCAGCTGTGTCCCCGCTGTCCCCCACTGTGTCCCACGCTGTGTCCCGGTGTTTCCCGTGTGTCCCGCTGTGTTCTGCTGTGTCCCTGCTGTGTACCCACTGTGTCCCGCTGTGTCCCCGCTTTCCTCCGGTGTGTCCCAGCTGTGTGCCCCGCTGTATCCCACTGTGTCCCGTTGTGTCCCGCTGTCCCCCGCTGTGTCCCGCTGTATTCCGCTGTATCCATTGTGTCCCCCTGTGTACCGCTGTGTCCCCCGCTGTGTCCCTCTGTGTCCTCGCTGTGTCCCCCGCTGTGTCCCCGCTGTGTCCCGCTGTGTCCCCCGCTGTGTCCCGCTGTGTCCTGCTGTGTCCTGCTGTGTCCCCCGCTGTGTCCTGAACTGTCTCCCGCTGTGTCCCCCGCTGTGTCCTCGCTGTATCCCGCTGTGTCACGCTGTGTCCTCGCTATGTCCCCCGATGTGTCCCGCTCTGTCCCCTGCTGTGTCCTGCTGTGTCCCCGCTTTGTCCCGCTGTGTCCCCCGCTGTGTCCTGCTCTGTAGACCGCTGTGTCCTCACTGTTCCCCTCTGTGTCCCCGCTGTGTCCCGCTGTGTCCCGCTGTGTTTTACTGTGTCCCCACTTTGTCACCATTGTGTCCCGCTGTGTCCCGCTGTGTCCTCCGCTGTGTCCCCAGCTGTGTCTCGCTGTGTCCCCCGCTGTGTCCCGCTGTATCCCCGCTGTGTCCCGCTGTGTTCCGCTGTGTTTTACTGTGTCCCCACTTTGTCAACATTGTGTCCCGCTGTGTCCCGCTGTGTCCCACTGTGTCCCCCTGTGTCCCCACTGTGTCCCGCTGTGTCCCCCGCTGTGTCCCGCTGTGTCCCATTGTGTCCCGCTGTGTCCCGCTGTGTCCCCCGCTGTGTCCCGCTGTGTGTTGCTGTGTCCGTGCTGTTTCCCGCTGTGTCCCATTGTGACTCGTGGAGTCCCGCATTGTCTCCCGCTGTGTCCCCCGCTAACTCCCCGCTGTGTCTCCCACTGTGTCCTGCTGTGTCCCGCTGTGTCCCGCTGTGTCCGGCTGTGGCCCCGCTGTGTCCCGCTGTGTCTCCTGCTTTGTCCCGGTTGTGTCCCGCTTTGTCACGCTGTGTCCCACTCTGTCCCGCTGTGTCCCACGCTGTGTCCCGCTGTGTCCCCCGTTGTGTCCACACTGTGTCCCCGCTGTGTACCCCTGTGTCCCACGCTGTGTCCCGCTGTGTCCCCCGTTGTGTCCACGCTGTGTCCCCGCTGGGTCCCGCTGTGTCCCACGCTGTGTCCTGTTGTGACCCCGCTGTGTCACGTTGTGTCTCGCTGTGTCCCTGCTGTCTCCCGCTGTGTCCCTCGTTTTGTCCCGCCGTGTCCCGAAGTGTCCCCGCTGTGTCCCTGCTGTGTTCCCGCTGTCCCTCGCTGTGTCCCGGTGTGTCCTGTCTGTCCCCCACTGTGTCCCCGCTGTGTCCCGCTGTGTCCCCCGTTGTGTCCCCGTTGTGTCCCACTGTGTCCTTGCTGTTTCCCCGGCTGTGTCCCCGCATTGTCCCTGCTTTGTGTGCAGCTGTGTCCCCGCTGTCCCCCGCTGAGTCCCCACTGTGTCCCCACTTTGTCCCGCAAAGTCCTTGCTCTGTCCCCTGTTGTGTCCTGCTGTGTCCCCGCTCTGTCCACTGCTGTGTCCATCTGGGACCCCGCTGCGTCCAGCTGTGTCCCCCGCTGTTTCCCCCGCTGTGTTCCTGCTGTGTTCCCACTATGTCCCTCTGTGTCCCTTCTGTCCCACGCTGTGTCTGCCCTGTGTCTCGCTGTGTCCCCGCTGTGTCCTGCTGTGTCCTAGTGTGTCCCCCGCTGTGTCCCGATCTGTCTCCCGCTGTGTCCCCCGCTGTGTCCTCGCTGTATCCCGCTGTGTCTCGCTGTGTCCTCGCTATGTCCCCCGCTGTGTCCCACTCTGTCCCCTGCTGTGTCCCGCTGTGTCCCCAGTGTGTCCCGCTGTGTCCCCCGCTGTGTCCTGCTCTGTAGCCAGCTGTGTCCTCACTGTTCCCCTCTGTGTCCCCGCTGTGTCCCGCTGTGTCCCGCTGTGTTGTACTGTGTCCCCACTTTGTCACCATTGTGTACCGCTCTGTCCCGCTGTGTCCTGCTCTGTACTCGCTGTGTCCCCCGCTGTGTCCTGCTGTGTCCCCCACTTTGTCCCCCGCTGGGGTCCCGCTGTGTCCCGCTTTGTACTCGCTGTGTTCTGCTTTGTCCCCGCTGTGTCACCCGCTGTGTCCCGCTGTATCCCCACTGTGTCCCTGCTATGTCCCGCTGTGTCCCGCTGTGTCCCAGCTGTGGCCCCAATGTGTCCCGCTGTGTCCCTTTGTGTCCTTGCTGTTTCCCCCGCTGTGTCCCCGCAGTGTCCCCACTATGTGTCCCGCAGTGTCCCCTCTATCCGCCGCTGAGTCCCCGCTGTGTCCCCGCTGTGTCCCGCTGTGTCCCGCAGTGTCCCTGCTGTGTCCCACTGTGTCCCCGCTGTGTCCCGATGTAGCCCCGCTGTGTACCCGCTGTGTCCCCTTCTGTGTCCCCCGCTGTGACCCCGCTGTGTCCCACGCTGTGTCTCTCGCTGTACCCCGCTGTGTCACGGCTGTGTACCACTGTGTCCCGCTGTGTCCCCCGCTGTGTCCCGCTGTGACCCCGCTGTGTCCCCGCTGTGTCCCCCTGTGTCCCCACTGTGTCCCGCAGTGTCCCCGCTGTGTCCCCGCTGTGTCCCGATGTGTCCCTGCTGTGTCCCCGCTGTGTTCCCGCTGTCCCTAGCTGTGTCCCGGTGTGTCCCGTCTGTCCCTCGCTGTGTCCCCGCTGTCCCCCACTGTGTCCCACGCTGTGTCCCGGTGTTTCCCGTGTGTCCCGCTGTGTTCTGCTGTGTCCCTGCTGTGTACCCACTGTGTCCCGCTGTGTCCCCGCTTTCCTCCGGTGTTTCCCAGCTGGCCCCAGCTGTGTTCCCCGCTGTATCCCGCTGTGTCCCGTTGTGTACCGCTGTCCCCCGCTGTGTCCCGCTGTATCCTGCTGTATCCCATTGTGTCCGCGCTATGTCCCGGCTGTGTTCCCTGCTGTGTCCCCCGCTGTGTCCAGCTGTGTCGCCGCTGTGTCCCCCGCTGTGTCCCCCTCTGGTTCCCGCTGTGTCCCCCGCTGGGTCCTGCTCTGTCCCCGCTGTGTCCCACTGTGTCCCCCGCTGTGTCCACCTCTGTGTCCCACTCTGTCCTCCGCTCTGTCGCAAGCTCTGTCCCCCACTGCGTCCCGCTGTGTCCCCCACTTTTTCCCTCTTTGTCCCCACTTTGTCCCCCGCTGTGTCCCCCGCTGTACCCGGTGTGTCCTGCTGTGTCCCACTGTGGCCCCGTTTGTGTCTCTCTGTGTCCCGCTGGTTCCTGCTGTGTCCCGCTGTGTCCTCGCTGTGTCCCCCGCTGTGTCCCCGCTGTCCTCCGCTGTGTCCCGCTTTGTTCCCGCTGTCCCACAGAGTTTCCCCGCTGTGTCCCGCTCTGTCCCCTGCTCTGTCCCCACTGTGACCCGCTGTGTCCCCGCTGTGTCGACGCTGTGTCCCCCTCTGTCCCCCGCTGTGTCCTCCTGTGTCCGGCTGTGTCCCCTCTGTGTCCCCCGCTGTGTCCCGCTGATTTCGCCGTTGTCTCCCGCTTTGTCCCCAGCTGTATCCCTCACTGTGTCCCGCTGTGTCCCCCATTGTGTCCCGTGGTGTCCCGCTTTGTCCCCAGCTGTGTCCCTCGCTGTGTCCCCCGCTGTGTCCCCGCTGTGTCCCACTCTGTCCCCGGCTGTGTCCCCGCGGTGTCCTGCTGTGTCCCCCGCTGTGTCCCCTGCTGTGTTCCGCTCTGTCCCCGCTGTATCCCGTTCTGTCCCCGCTTTGTCACCGCTGTGTCCCGCTGTGTTCCCGCGTTCCCCCGGTGTGTCCCCGCTGTCCCCCGCTGTGTATCCCCCTGTGTCCCACTGTTTCCTGCTGTGTCCCACTGTGTCCTCGCTGTTTACACCGATGTGTCCCCGCTGTCCTCTGCTTTGTCCCGCTGTGTCCCCGCTGTCCCACGGAGTGTCTCCGCTGTCCCCCGATGTGTCCCCCTGTGTCCCGCTGTTTCCCGCTGTGTCCTCGCTGTGTCCCCCGCTGTGTCCCCACTGTGTCCCGCTGTGTCCCCCGTTGTATCCCGCTGTGTCCCGTGGTATCCCGCTTTGTCCCCCACTGTGTCCCCTGCTGTGTCCCCTCTGTGTCCCGCTGTGTCTCCCTCTGTGTCCCTGCTGTGTCCTGCTGTATCCCGCTGTGACCCGCTGTGTCCCCCGCTGTGTCCTGCTGTTTCCCTGCTGTGTCCACGCTTGTCCCGCTGTGTCCCCGATGTGTCCCGCTGTGTCCTCGCTGTGTCCCCCGCTGTGTCCCCACTGTGTCCCACTGTGTCCCGCTGTGTCCCGCCCTGTGTCACGCTGTGTCCCACTGGTTCCCGCTGTGTCCCGCTGTATCCCGCTGTGTCACACTGTGTCCCGCTCTGTCCCCGCTGTGTACCCTCCTGTGTCCTGCTGTGTCCCCCGATGTGTCCCGCTTTGACCCATGCTGTGTCCCCCACTGTGTCCCATGGTGTCCCGCTTTGTCCCCCACTGTGTCCCTCTGGGTCCCCGCTCTGTCGCCCGCTTTGTCCCCCACTGCATCCCGCTGTGTCCCCCACTTTGTCCCGCTTTGTCCCCACTGTGTCCCGCTGTTTCCCCTGCTGTTTCCCACGCTGTACCCCGGTGTGTCCCGCTGTGTCCCGCTGTGTCCCCATTTGTGTCCCTCTGTGTCCCGCTGTTTCCCGCTTTGTCCCGCTGTGTCCCGCTGTGTCCACCATTGTGTCGCCCTGTGTCCCGCTGGTTCCGGCTGTGTCCCGCTGTGTCCTCGCTGTGTCCCCCGCTGTGTCCCCGCTGTCCTCCGCTGTGTCCCGCTTTGTTCCCGCTGTCCCACAGAGTTTCCCTGCTGTGTCCTGCTGTGTCCCCTGCTCTGTCCCCGCTGTGACCCGCTGTGTCCCCGCTGTGTCGACGCTGTGTCCCCCTGTGTCCCCCGCTGTGTCCGCCTGTGTCCCGCTGTGTCCCCTCTGTGTCCCCTGCTGTGTCCCGCTGATTTCGCCGTTGTGTCCCTCTGTGTCCCGTGGTGTCCCGCTTTGTCCCCAGCTGTATCACTCACTGTGTCCCGCTGTGTCCCCCATTGTGTCCCGTTGTGTCCCGCTTTGTCCCCAGCTATGTCCCTCGCTGTGTCCCCCGCTGTGTCCCACTCTGTCCCTGGCTGTGTCCCCCGCTGTGTCCCCCGCTGTGTTCCGCTGTGTCCCTGCTGTGTCCCTCTCTGTCCCCGCTTTATCACCGCTGTGTTCCCGCTTTCCCCCGGTGTGTCCCCGCTGTCCCCCGCTGTGTATCCCCCTGTGTCCCACTGTTTCCTGCTGTGTCCCGCTGTGTCCTCGCTGTTTACACCGATGTGTCCCCGCTGTCCTCTGCTTTGTCCCGCTGTGTCCTCGCTGTGTCCCCCGCTGTGTCCCCACTGTGTCCCACTGTGTCCCCGCTGTGTCCCACTGTGTCCCCGCTGTGTCCCGATGTAGCCCCGCTGTGTACACGCTGTGTCTCCTTCTGTGTCCCCCGCTGTGACCCCGCTGTGTCCCTCGCTGTGTCTCTCGCTGTGTCCGGCTGTGTCACGTCTGTGTCCCACTGTGTCCCTCTGTGTCCCCGCTGTGTACCCGCTGTGTCTCGCAGTTACCCACTCTGTCCCCGCTGTGTCTCCGCTGTGTCCCGCTGTGTCCCCGCTGTGTCTCCGCTGTGTCCCGCTCTGTCCTGCTGTGTCCCCGATGTGTCACACAGTGTCCCGCTGTGTCCCCCGCTGTGTCCCCGCTCTGTCACGCTGTATACCCCGCTGTGTCCAGCTGAGTCCCCGCTGTGTCCCGCTGTGTCCTCCGCTGTGTCCCCCTCTGTGTTCCGTTGTGTTCACTGATGAGTCCCGCTGTGTCTCGCTGTGTCCCCCACTGTGTCCCGCTGTGTCCCCGCAGTGTACCCACTGTGTTCCGCTGTGTTCCGCTGTGTCCGGTGGTGTCATGCTTTGTCCCCCGCTATGTTCCCCGCTGAGTCCCCGCTGTGTCCCCGCCGTGTCCCGCTGGGTCCTCCCTGTGTCCCGCGCTGTGTCCCGCTCTGTCCCCCGCTGTATCTCCCACTTTGTGCCCACTGTGTCCCGCTGTGTCACGCTGTGTCCCACTCTGTGTCCCGTTGTGTCCCCAGCTGTGTACACCGCTGTGTCGTGCTGTGTCCCCGCAGTGTCCTACTGTGTCTCACGCTTTGTCCCCCTGTGTCGTGCTATATCCCGCTGTGTCCCCCGCTGTGTCCCGCTGTGACCCCGCTGTGTCCCGCTGTGTCCCAGCTGTGTCCCTGCTATGTCCCCCTCTGTGTCCCGCTTTGTCCCCACTGTGTCTCTCGCTGTGTCCAACTGTGTCCCCGCTGTGTCCCGCTGTGTCCCGCTGTGTCCCGCTGTGTCCCGCTGTGTCCCTGCTGTGTCCCACTGTGTCCCCGCTGTGTCCCGATGTAGCCCCGCTGTGTACCCGCTGTGTCCCCTTCTGTGTCCCCCGCTGTGACCCCGCTGTGTCCCACGCTGTGTCTCTCGCTGTGCCCCGCTGTGTCACGGCTGTGTACCACTGTGTCCCGTTGTGTCCCCGCTGTGTCCCCGCTGTGTCCCCGCTGAGTCCCGCTGTGTTCCGCTGTCTCGCGCTTTGTCCCGCTGTGTCCTCGCTGTGTCCCCCGCTGTGTCCCGGTTGTGTCCCCGCTGTGTCTCCGCTGTGTCCCGCTGTGTTCCGCTGTTTCCAGCTGTGTCTTCGCTGTGTCCCCCGCTGTGTCCCCCGCTGTGTCCATGCTGTCTCTCCGCTGTGTCCCGCTCTGTCCTCCTGTGTCCCCGATCTGTCACACAGTGTCCCGCTGTGTCCCCGCTGTTTCCCCGCTCTATCACGCTGTATAACCCGCTGTGTGCAGCTGAGTCCCCGCTGTGTCCCGCTGTGTCCCCCGCTGTGTCCCCCTCTGTGTTGCGTTGTGTTCACCGATGAGTCACGCTGTGTCACCCGCTGTGTCCCGCTGTGTACCCGCAGTGTACCCACTGTGTTCCGCTGTGTTCCGCTGTGTCCGGTGTTGTCATGCTTTGTCCCCCGCTATGTCCCCCGCTGAGTCCCCGCTGTGTCCCACTGGGTCCTCAATGTGTCCCGCGCTGTGTCCCGCTCTGTCCCCCGCTGTGTCTCCCACTTTGTCCCCACTGGGTCCCGCTGTGTCCCGCTGTGTCCCACTCTGTGTCCCGTTGTGTCAGCAGCTGTGTACACCGCTGTGTCCCGCTGTGTCCCCGCAGTGTCCCGCTGTGTCCCACCCTTTGTCCCCGCTGTGTCTCTAGCTGTGTCCCACTGTGTCCCCGCTGTGTCCCGCTGTGTCCCGCTGTGTCCCTGCTGTGTCCCCGCTGTGTCCCGCTGTGTCCCCGCTGTGTCCCGCTGTGACCCCGCTGTGTCCTGCTGTGTCCCGCTGTGTACCCCCTGTGTCCCGCTGTGTCCCGCTGTGTCCTCGCTGTTTCCCCCGCTGTATCCCGCTGTGTACCCCGCTGTGTCCCCTCGGTGTCCCACTGTGTCCTAGCTGTGTTCTGCTGTGTCCCGCTGTGTCCCGCTGTGTCCTGCTGTGTCCCACTCTGTGTCCCGTTGTGTCCCCAGCTGTGTACACCGCTATGTCCCGCTGTATCCCCGCTGTGTCCCGCTGTGTCTCCCTGGGTCCCACGCTTTGTCCCGCTGTGTCCTGCTATGTCCTGCTGTGTCCCCCGCTGTGTCCCGCTGTGACCCCGCTGTGTACCGCTGTGTCCCAGCTGTGTCCCCGCTATGTGCCCCGCTGTGTCCCGCTGTGCTCCCCGCTGTGTCCCCGCTGTGTCTCTCGCTGTGTCCCACTGTTTCCCCACTGTGTCCCGCTGTGTCCCCCTCTGTGTCCCTCTGTGTCCCGCTGTGTCACCCACTCTGTCCCCCGCTATTTCCCGCTGTGTCCCCTGCTGTGTCCCGCTGTGTCCAGCTGTGTTCCCCGCTGTGTCCCGCTGTGTCCCTGCTGTGCCCCGCTGTGTCCCCACTGTGTAATGCTGTGTCCCGCTGTATCGCCGCTGTGTTGCACCTGTGTCCCGCTGTGTCCTGCTGTGTCCCCCGGTGTGTCCCCGCTATGTCTTCGCTGAGTCCCGCTGTGTTCCGCTGTTTCCAGCTTTTTCCTCGCTGTGTCCCCCGCTGTGTCCCAGTGTGTCCCCCGCTGTGTCCTGCTTTGTCCAGCTGTGTTCCCCACTGTGTCCCGCTGTGTCCCTGCTGTCCCCTGCTGTGTCCCCACTGTGTAATGCTGTGTCCCGCTGTATCGCCGATGTGTCCCTCTGTGTCCCGCTGTGTCCCACTGTGTCCCACGCTTTGTCCGGCTGTGTCCTGCTATGTCCCGCTGTGTCCCCCGCTGTGTCCCGCTGTGTCCTCGTTCTGTCCACCGCTGTGTCCCACGCTGTGTCCCGCTGTGTCCACGTCTGTGCTCCTTGTGTCCCGCTGTGTACCCCGCTGTGTCCCGCTGTGTCCCCACTGTGTCGCGCTGTGTCCCCCGCTCTGTCCCCCGCTCTGTCCCGCTCTCTCCCCCGCTATGTCCCTCTGTGTCCGCTGTGTCACCCACTCTGTCCCCCCCATGTCCTTCTTTGTCCCCCGCTGTGTCCCACTGTGTCCAGCTGTGTTCCCCGCTGTGTCCCGCTGTGTTGCCGCTATCCCCCGCTGTGTCTCCGCTGTGTAATGCTGTGTTCCGCTGTTTCGCCGCTGTGTCCCACCTGTGACCCACTGTGTCCTGCTGTGTCCCCCGCTGTGTCCTCGACTGTGTCTCCGCTGTGTCCCCGCTGTGTCCTACTGTGTCCAACTGTGTACCCGCTGTGTCCCGCTGTGTCCCGGTGTGTCCCCGCTATGTCCCGCTGTGTCCCGCTGTGTCCGCTGCTGTCTCCTTCTGTGTCCCGCTTTGTCCTCGTTGTGTCCCCCGCTGTGTCCCCTCGGTGTCCCACTGTGTCCTCGCTGTGTTCTGCTGTGTCCCACTTTGTCCTCGCTGTGTTCGCCGCTGTGTAGGGCTGTGTCCCCCGCTGTCTCCCGCTGTGTCCCACTGTGTCCTCGCTGTGTCCCCCGCTGTGCCCCTCGTTGTGTCCCCGCTGTGTCCCGCAGTGCTCCACTGTCTCCCGCTGTGTCCCGCTGTGTCCTCGCTCTGTCCCCCGCTGTTTCCCCCGTTGTGTCCCCGCTGTGTCTCCGCTGTGTCCCGCTGTGTTCCGCTGTTTCCAGCTGTGTCCTCGCTGTGTCCCCCGCTGTGTCCCCGCTGTGTCTCCGCTGTGTCCCGCTCTGTCCTGCTGTGTCCCCGATCTGTCACACAGTGTCCTGCTGTGTCCCCGCTGTGTCCCCGCTCTGTCACGCTGTATACCCCTCTGTGTGCAGCTTAGTCCCGGCTGTGTCCCGCTGTGTCCCCTGCTGTGTCCCCCTCTGTGTTCCGTTGTGTTCACCGATGAGTCCCTCTGTGTTCCGCTGTGTTCCGCTGTGTCCGGTGGTGTCATGCTTTGTCCCCCGCTATGTCCCCCGCTGAGTCCCCACTGTGTCCCCGCTGTGTCCCGCTGGGTCCTCCCTGTGTCCCGCGCTGTGTCCCGCTCTGTCCGCCCCGGTATCTCCCACTTTGTCCCCTCTGGGTCCCGCTGTGTCCCGCTGTGTCCTCAACTGTGTCCCCCGCTGTGTCCCGCTGTATCCCGCTGTGTGATCGCTGTGTCCCTGCTGTGTCCCCCCTCTGTGTTCCGTTGTATTCACCGATGAGTCCCGCTGTGTCCCGCTGTGCCCTCGCTCTTTCCACCTCTGTGTCCCAAGCTGTGTCCCGCTGTGTCCCCGTCTGTGCTCGTTGTGTCCCGCTGTATAACACGCTGTGTCCCGCTGTGTCCCCGCTGTGTCGCGCTGTGTCCCCCGCTCTGTCCCCCGCTGTGTCCCGCTCTCTCCCCTGCTGTGTCCCTCTGTGTCCGCTGTGTCACCCACTGTGTCCCCCGCTATGTCCCGCTGTGTCCCCCGCTGTGTCCCACTGTGTCCAGCTGTGTTCCCCGCTGTGTCCCTCTGTGTCGCCGATATCCCCCGCTGTGTCCCCGCTGTGTAATGCTGTGTCCCGCTGTGTCCCACCTGTGTCCCGCTGTGTCCTGCTGTTTCCCCGGCTGTGTTCCCGGCTGTGTCTCCGCTGTGTCCCTGCTGTGTCCCGCTGTGTCCCCCGCTGTGTCCCGCTGTGTCCCGCTGTGTCCCTGCTGTCCCCCGCTGTGTCCCCGCTGTGTAATGCTGTGTCCCGCTGTATCGCCGCTGTGTTGCACCTGTGTCCCGCTGTGTCCTGCTGTGTCCCCCGCTGTGTCCCCGATGTGTCTCTGCTGTGTCCCGCTGTGTTCTGCTGTTTCCAGCTGTGACCTCGCTGTGTCCCCCGCTGTGTCCCCAGCTGTGTGCCCGCTGTGTCTCCACTGTGTCCCGCTGTGTCCCACTGTGTCCCCGATGTGTCACACAGTGTCCCGCTGTGTCCCCGCTGAGTCCCACTGTGTCCCCGCTGTGTCCCGATGTAGCCCCGCTGTGTCCCCGCTGTGTCCCCTTCTGTGTCCCCCGCTGTGTCCCCGCTGTGTCCCACGCTGTGTCTCTCGCTTTGTCCCACTGTGTCCCCGCTGTGTCCCACTGTGTCCCGCTGTGTCCCCGCAGTGTCCCCACTGTGTTCCGCTGTGTTCCGCTGTGTCCGGTGGTGTCCAGCTTTGTCCCCCGCTATGTCCCCCGCTGAGTCCCCGCTGTGTCCCCGCTGTGTCCCGCTGGGTCCTCACTGTGTCCCCCGATGTGTCCCACTCTGTCCCCCGCTGTGTCTCCCGCTGTGTCCCACTGTGTCCCTGCTGTGTCCCGCTGTGTCCCGCTGTGTCCCGGCTGTGTCCCCGCTGTGTCCCGCGGTGTCCCGCTGTGTCCCGCTGTGTCCCAATGTGTGTCCCGTTGTGTCCCGCTGTGTCCCGCTGTGTCCTACTCTGTGTCCCGTTGTGTCCCCAGCTGTGTACACCGCTATGTCCCGCTGTATCGCCACTGTGTCCCGCTGTGTCCCGCTGTGTCCCACTGTGTCCCATGCTTTGTCCCGCTGTGTCCTGCTATGTCCCGCTATGTCCCCCGCTGTGTCTCGCTGTGCTCCCCGCTATGTCCCCGCTGTGTCTCTCGCTGTGTCCCACTGTTTCCCCGCTGTGTCCCGCTGTGTCCCGCTGTGACCCCGCTGTGTCCCCCGCTGGGTCCCGCTGGGTCCCGCTGTGTCCCCTGCTTTGTCCGGCTGTGTCCCCGCATTGTCACTGCTGTGTCCCCCTGTGTCCCGCTGTGTCCCGTGGTGTCCAGCTTTGTCCCCCGCTGTGTCCCCCGCTGAGTCCCTTCTGTGTCCTCGCTGTGTCCCGCTGTGTCTTTGCTGTGTCCGCGGCTGTCCCCCGCTTTGTCCCCAGCTGTGTTCTGCTGTGTCCTGCTGTGTCCCCGTCTGTGCTCATTGTGTCCCGCTGTGTACCCCGCTGTGTCCCGCTGTGTTTCCGCTGTGTCGCGCTGTGTCCCCCCCTCTGCCTCCCGCTGTGTCCCGCTCTCTCCCCCGCTGTGTCCCTCAGTGTCCGTTGTGTCACCCACTCTTTCCCCCGCTATGTCCCCCTGTGTCCCGCGCTGTGTCCCACTGTGTCCAGATGTGTTCCCCGCTGTGTCCCGCTGTGTCGCCGCTATCCCTCGCTGTGTCCCCCCTGTGTAATGCTGTGTCCCGATGTGTCGCCACTGTGTCTCACCTGTGTCCCGCTGTGTCCTGCTGTGTCCCCCGCTGTGTCCCCGGCTGTGTCTCTGTTGTGTCCCTGCTGTGTCCCGCTGTGTCCCCCGCTGTGTCCCCGCTGTGTCCCTCCCTGTGTCCCACTGTGTCCCCTGCTGAGTCCCCTCGGTGTCGCACTGTGTCCTCGCTGTGTTCTGCTGTGTTCGCCACTGTGTAGCGCTCTGTCCCCCGCTGTCTCCATCTGTGTCCCGCTGTGTCCTCGCTGTGTCCCCCGCTGTGTCCCCCGCTGTGTCCCCCGTTGTGTCCCCGCTGTGTCTCCCCTGTGTCCCGCTGTGTCCCCGATGTGTCACACCGTGTCCCGCTGTGTCCCCGCTGTGTCCCACTGTGTCCCCGCTGTGTCTTGATGTAGCCCCACTGTGTACCCGCTGTGTCCCCTTCTATGTCCCCCGCTGTGTCCCGCTGTGTTCCCCACTGATTCCCCCGCTGTGTCCCCCGCTGTGTCCCCGCTGTGTCTCGCTGTGTCCCTGCTGTGTCCCTGCTGTGTCCCGCTGTTTCCCGTGGTGTCCCGGTTTGTCCCCCATTGTGTCCCCCGCTGAGTCCCTGCTGTGTCCCCGACGTGTACCGCTGTGTCCCCCGCTGTGTCCCGCTGTGTACCGGTCTGTGTCCCCGCTGTGTCCCAGATGTGTCCCGCTGTGTCCCGCTGTGTCCTCACTGTGTCCCCCGCTGTGTCCCGCTGTGTCCCCTACTTTGTCCCCGCTGTGTCCCCGCTGTGTCCCTGTGTGTCCCGCTGTTTCCCTTGGTGTCCCGGTTTGTCCCCCACTGTGTCCCCCGCTGAGTCCCCGCTGTGTCCCCCTGTGTCTCGCTGTGTCCCCGTTGTGTCCCGCTGTGTCCCTTATGTGTCCCGCTGTGTTGCCCGCTGTGTCCCCGCTGTGTCCCCGCTGTGTCCCGCTGTGTCCCGCTGTGTCCCAAGCTGTGCCCCGCTGTGTCCAGCTGTGTCCCACTGTGTCACCTGCTGTGTCCACGCTGTGTGCCCACTGTGTCCTGCTCTTCCCGCTGTGTCCTGCTGTGTCCCGCTGTGTGCCGGCTGTGTCCCGGCTGTGTCCCACTGTGTCTCCGCTTTGTCCCCCGCTGTGTCCCCGCTGTGTCACGCTGTGGCCCGCTGTGGCCCGCTGTGTCCCCCGTTGTGTCCCGCTGTGTCTCCCGCTGTGTCCCGCTGTGTCCCCCGCTGTGTCCGCCGCTTTGTGCCCCGCTGTGTCCCCGCTGTGCCTGTTGTGTCCCAGCTGTATCCTGCTGTGTCCCTGCTGTGTCCCCACTGTGTCCTTCTGTGTCCCGCTGTGTCCCGCTGTGTACTCCGCTGTGTCCCGCTGTGTCCCCAGCTGTGTCCCGCTGTGTCTCGCTGTGTAACGATGTGTCCAATGCTGTGTCCCCGCTGTGTCCCCCTGTGTCCCTCTGTGTCTTGCTTTGTCCCGCTGTGTCCCCGCTGTGTCCCCGATCTGTCCTGCTGTGTATCTTGCTGTGTCCAACTGTGTCCTCGCTGTGTCACGCTGTGTTCCCCACTGATTCCCCCGCTGTGCCCCCCCTTTTTCCCTGCTGTGACTCGCTGTGTCCCCGCTGTGTCCCCGCTGTGTCCCGGTGTGTCCCGCTGTTTCCCGTGGTGTCCCGGTTTGTCCCCCATTGTGTCCCCCGCTGAGTCCGCGCTGTGTCCCCGACGTGTTCTGCTGTGTCCCCCGCTGTGTCCCGCTGTGCACCGGTCTGTGTCCCCTCTGTGTCCCAGATGTGTCCCGCTGTTTCCCGCTGTGTCCTCGCTGTGTCCCCTGCTGTGTCCCGCTGTGTCCCCCACTTTGTCCCCCCTGTGTCCCTGCTGTGTCCCGGTGTGTCCCGCTGTTTCCCTTGGTGTCCCGGTTTGTCCCCCACTGTGTCCCCCGCTGAGTCCCCGTTGTGTCCCCGCTGTGTCCCGCTGTGTCCTCGCTGTGTCCCCCGTTGTGTCTCGCTGTGTTCCCACTGTGTCCCCTGCTGTGTCCCCGCTGTGTCCCGCTTTGTCCCGCTGTATCCCCCGTTGTGTCCCGCTGTGTCCCAGGCTGTGTCCCCCGCTGTGTCCTGCTGTGTCCCTGCTGTGTCCCGCTATCTCTTGTTCTGTCCCCCTCTCTGTCCCTGCTGTGTCCTGTTGTGTCGTCGCTCTGAACCCGCTGTGTCCCGCTGTGTCCTCACTCTGTCCCCCGCTGTCCCCCGCTGTGTCCCGCTGTGTCCTCGCTGTGTCCACGCTGTGGCCCGTTGTGAATCCGCCTGTGTCCAGCTGTGTCCCCGCTGTGTACCTGCTGTGTCCCCGCTGTGTCCCGCTGTGTCCCCCGCTGTGTCCCCGCTGTGTCCCCCATGTGTCCCGCTGGGACCCGCTGTGTCCTCGCTGTGTCCCCCGCTGTGTCTTGCTTTGTCCCCCGCAGTGTCCTGCAGTGTCTCCAGCTGTGTCCTGCTGTGTCTCGCTGTGTCCCAATGTGTCCCCCGCTCTGTCCCACTGTTTCATGCTGTGTCCCGCTCTGTCCTCGCTGTTTCCGCTGCTGTGACCCGGTGTGTCTCGCTGTGTCCCGCTGTGTCCCGCTCTTTCCCCGCTGTGTCCTGCTGTGTCCCCCGCTGTGTCCCCGCTTTGTCCTGCTGTGTCCCGCTGTGTACCGCTTTGTCCCGCTGTGTCCCACGCTGTGTCGCCCGCTGTGTTCCTCGCTGTGTCCGCCTCTGTGTCCAGATGTGTCCCCCGCTGTGTCCCGCTGTGTCACCCGCTGTGTCCCCGCTCTGTCACCGCTGTGTCCAGTTTCGCCCCGCTGTGTCCCCTGTGTTCAACTTTGTGTCTCCGCTGGGTCCCGCGGTGTCCTCGCTGTCCCTCACTGTATCCCTGCTGTATCCGCCTGTGTCAAGCTGTGTCCTGCTGTGTACTCGCTGTCCCTAGCTGTGTCCCGCTGTGTCCCCGCTGTCCCCCTGAGTGTCCCCACTGTGTCCCCCTGTGTCCCCGCTGTGTCCTGCTGTGTCCCACTGTGTCCTATGCTGTGTCCCGCTCTGTCCCCCGCTCTGTCCCGCTGTGTCCCCGCTGTGTCCCCCGCTGTGTCCCGCTGTGTCCCCGCTGTCCCCCGCTGTGTCCCGCTGTGTACTGCTGTGACCCGCTGTATCCCTGCTGTCTCTCGCTGTGTCCTGCTGTGTTCCCGCTGTCCCCTGGATTGTACCCGCTGTTTCCCCGATGTGTACAGCTGTGTATCCCGCTCTGTCCAACTGTGTCCCCTCTGTGTCCCGCTGTGTTCCCCACTGAATCCCCTGCTGTGTCCCCGATGTGTCCCGCTGTGTCCCGTTGTGTTCCCGCTGTCCCCCACTGTGTCCCCGCTGTGTCCCGCTATGTCTTCGCTGTGTCCGCGGCTGTCCCCCGCTTTGTCCCCAGCTGTGTCCCGCTGTGTCCCGCTGTGTCCTCGCTGTCCCCCGCTGTGTCCCCCGCTATGTCCCGCTGTGTCCCCGTCTGTGCTCGTTGTTTCCCCTTGTGTACCCCGCTGTGTCCCGCTGTGTCCCCGCTGTGTCCCGCTGTGTCCCCCGCTCTGTCCCCCGCTCTGTCCCCCTCTCTCCCCCGCTGTGTCCCTCTGTGTTCCGCTGTGTCACCCACTCTGTCCCCCGCTATGTCCCACTGTGTCCCCCGCTGTGTCCCACTGTGTCCCGCTGTGTTCCCCGCTGTGTCCCGCTGTGTCCCCGCTGTCTCCCGCTGTGTCCCCGCTGTGTAATGCTGTGTCTCGCTGTGTCGCCGCTGTATCCCATCTGTGTCCCACTGTGTCCTCGCTGTTTCCCCTGCTGTGTCACGCTGTGTACCCCGCTGTGTCCTCTCGGTGTCCCACTGTGTCCTTGCTGTTTTCCGCTGTGTCTCGCTGTGTCCTCGCTTTGTTCGACGCTGTGTAGCGCTGTGTACCCCGCTGTGTCCCGCTATGTCCCGCTGTGTCCTCACTGTGTCCCCACTGTGTCCCCCGTTGTGTCCCCGCTGTGTCTCCGCTGTGTCCCGCTGTGTTCCGCTGTTTCCAGCTGTATCCTCGCTGTGTCCCTCGCTGTGTACCCACTGTGTCCCGCTGTGTCCCGCTGTGTCCCACTCTGTGTCCCGTTTTGTCCCGCTGTGTCCCGCTGTGTCCCACTCTGTGTCCGGTTGTGTTCCCAGCTGTGTACACCGCTATGTCCCGCTGTATCGCCGCTGTGTCCCGCTGTGTCCCTGTGTCCCACTGTGTCCCACGCTTTGTCCCGCTGTGTCCTGCTATGTCCCGCTGTGTCCCGCGCTGTGTCCCGCGGTGACCCCGCTGTGTACCGCTGTGTCCCAGCTGTGTCCCCACTAAGTCCCCCGCTGTGTCTCGCTGTGCTCCCCGCTGTGTCCCCGCTGTGTCTCTCGCTGTGTCCCACTGTTTCCCCGATGTGTACCGCTGTGTCCCGCTGTGACCCCGCTGTGTCCCCCGCTCTGTCCCGCTGGGTCCCGCTGTGTCCCCTGCTTTGTCCCGCTGTGTCCCCACATTGTCACTGCTGTGTCCCCCTGTGTCCCGCTGTGTCGCCTGGTGTCCAGATTTGTCCCCCGTTGTGTCCCCCGCTGAGTCCCCTCTGTGTCCTCGCTGTGTCCCGCTGTGTTTTCGCTGTGTCCGCGGCTGTCCCCCGCTTTGTCCCCAGCTGTGTCCAACTGTGTCCCGCTGTGTCCTCGCTCTGTCCCCCGCTGTGTCCCCCGCTGGGTCCCGCTCTGTCCCCGTCTGTGCTCATTGTGTCCCGCTGTGTACCCCGCTGTGTCCCGCTGTGTCCCCGCTGTGTCCCTCTGTGTCCCCCGCTCTGTCCCCCGCTGTGTCCCGCTCTCTCCCCCAACGTGTTGCTCTGTGTCCCGCTGTGTCACCCACTCTGTCCCCCGCTATGTCCCGCTGTGTCCCCCGCTGTGTCCCGCTGTGTCCAGCTGTGTTCCCCGCTGTGTCCCGCTGTGTCCCTGCTGTCCCCCGCTGTGTCCTCGCTGTGTAATGCTGTGTCCCGCTGTATCGCCGCTGTGTTGCACCTGTGTCCCTCTGTGTCCTGCTTTGTCTCCCGCTGTGTCTCCTATGTGTCTCCGCTGTGTTCCGCTGTTTCCAGCTGTGACCTCGCTGTGTCCCCCGCTGTGTCCCCAGCTGTGTGCCCGCTGTGTCTCCGCTGTGTCCCGCTGTGTCCCACTGTGTCCCCGATGTGTCACACAGTGTCCCGCTGTGTCCCCGCTGTGTCCCACTGTGTCCCCGCTGTGTCCCGATGTAGCCCCGCTGTGTCCCCGCTGTGTCCCCTTCTGTGTCCCCCGCTGTGTCCCCGCTGTGTCTCCCGCTGTTTCCCCCCTCTGTGTTGCCTTGTGTTCACCGATGAGTCCCGCTGTGCCCCGCTGTGTCCCTCGTTGTGTCCCGCTGTGTCCCCGCAGTGTCCTCACTGTGTTCCGCTGTGTCCCGCTGTGTCCCGTGGTGTCCAGGTTTGTCCCCCGCTGTGTCCCCCGCTGAGTCCCCTCTGTGTCCACGCTGTGTCCCGCTGTGTCTTCGCTGTGTCCCTGCTGTGTCCCGCTGTGTCCCGCTGTGTCCTGCTGTGTCCCACTCTGTGTCCCGTTCTGTCCCGCTATGTCCCGCTGTGTCGCACTCTGTGTCCCGTTGTGTCCCCAGCTGTGTACACCGCTATGTCCCGCTGTATCGCCGCTGTGTCCCTCTGTGTCCCGCTGTGTCCCACTGTGTCCCACGCTTTGTCCCGCTGTGTCCCGTGGTGTCCAGCTTTGTCCCCCGCTGTGTCCCCCGCTGAGTCCCCTCTGTGTCCTCGCTGTGTCACGCTGTGTCTTCGTTGTGTCCGCGGCTGTCCCCCGCTTTGTCCCCAGCTCTGTTCCGCTGTGTCCCGCTGTGTCCACGTCTGTGCTCGTTGTGTCCCGCTGTGTACCCTGCTGTGTCCCGCTGTGTCCCCGCTGTGTCGAGCTGTGTCCCCCCTCTGTCTCCCGCTGTGTCCCACTCTCTCGCCCGCTATGTCCCTCTGTGTCCGCTGTGTCACCCACTCTGTCCCCCGCTATGTCCCGCTGTGTCCCCCGCTGTGTCCCACTGTGTCCAGCTGTGTTCCCCGCTGTGTCCCGCTGTGTCGCCGCTATCCCCCGCTGTGTCCCCTGCTGTGTCCTGCATTGTACCCACTGTGATGCACTGTGTCCCCCGCCTTCTCACCGCTGTGTCCCGCTGTGTCCGCAGCTGTGTCCCGCTGTGTCCCCCGCTGTGTCCCGCTGTGTCCCGCTGTGTCCCCGCTGTGTCCCACTGTGTACCCCGCTATGTACCGCTGTGTCCCGCTGTGTCCCCACTGTGTCGATGCTGTGTCCCGCTGTGTCTCGCTTTGTTCCGCTGTGTCCCCCGCTGTGTCCCCTGCTGTGTCCGCTGTGTCCCCGCTCTGTCCCGCTTTGTCCCCCGCAGTGTCCCGGTGTGTCCACCCCTGTGTCCCCCGCTGTGTCCCGCTGTGTCCCGCTGTGTCCCACTGTGTCCCACTGTGTCCCACGCTTTGTCCTGCTGTGTCCTGCTATGCCCCGCTGTGTCCCCCGCTGTGTCCCGCTGTGACCCCGCTGTGTCCCGCTGTTTCCCAGCTGTGTCCCCGCTATGTCCCCCACTTTGTACCGCTGTGCTCCCCGCTGTGTCCCCGCTGTGTCTCTCGCTGTGTCCCACTGTTTCCCCGCTGTGTCCCGCTGTGTCCCGCTGTGTCCCCCACTGTGTCCCGCTGGGTCCCGCTGTGTCCCCTGCTTTGTCCCGCTGTGTCCCCGCATTGTCACTGCTGTGTCCCCCTGTGTCCTGCTGTGTCCTGTGGTGTCCAGGTTTGTCCCCCGCTGTGTCCGGAGCTGAGTCCCCTCTATGTCCTCGCTGTGTCCCGCTGTGTCTTCGCTGTGTCCGCGGCTGTCCCCCGCTTTGTCCCCAGCTGTGTTCCGCTGTGTCCCGATGTGTCCTTGCTCTCTCCCCCACTGTGTCCACCGCTGTATCCCACTGTGTCCCCGTCTGTGCCTGTTGTGTCCCACTGTGTACCCCGCTGTGTCCCGCTGTGTCCCCACTGTGTCCTGCTGTGTTCCCCGCTCTGTCCCCCGTTGTGTCCCGCTCTCTCCCCCGCTGTGTCCCTCTGTGTCCCGCTGTGTCACCCACTCTGTCCCCCGCTATGTCCCGCTGTGTCCCCGGCTGTGTCCCGCTGTGTCCAGCTGTGTTCCCCGCTGTGTCCCGCTGTGTCCCTGCTGTGCCCCGCTGTGTCCCCACTGTGTAATGCTGTGTCCCGCTGTATCGCCGCTGTGTTGCACCTGTGTCCCGCTGTGTCCTGCTGTGTCCCCCGCTGTGTCCCCGCTGTGTCTAAGCTGTGTCCCTCTTTGTTCCGCTGTTTCCAGCTGTGACCTCGCTGTGTCCCCCGCTGTGTCCCCCGCTGTGTCCGCGCTGTGTCTCCACTGTGTCCCGCTGTGTCCCGCTGTGTCCCGCTGTGTCTGCGATGTGTCACACAGTGTCTCGCTCTGTCCCCGCTGTGTCCCGCTGTGTCCCGATGTAGCCCCGCTGTGTACCCGCTGTGTCCCCTTCTGTGTCCCCGCTGTGTCCCACGCTGTGTCTCTCGCTTTGTCCCACTGTGTCCCCGCTGTGTCCCACTGTGTCCCCGCTGTGTCCCCGCTGTGTCCCCTCTGTGTCTCGCTGTTACCCACTGTGTCCCCGCTGTGTCCCGCTGTGTCTCCGCTGTGTCCCGCTGTGTACCCGCTGTGTCCCCTCTGTGTCGCCAACTGTGTCCCCCGCTGTGTCCTGCTGTATCCCGCTGTGTCCTCGCTGTGTCCCCCGGTGTGTCCCGCTGTGTCCCGCTGTTTCCCCCTTTGTGTTCCTCTGTGTCCCTCTGGTTCCTGCTGTGTCCCGCTGTGTCCCGCTGTGTCCACCGTTGTGTCGCGCTGTGTCCCGCTGGTTCCCACTGTGTCCCGCTGTGTCCTCGCTGTGTCCCCCGCTGTGTCCCCGCTGTGCTCCGCTGTGTCCTGCTGTGTTCCCCTCTCTCCCACGGAGTTTCCCCTCTGTCTCCCGCTGTGTCCCCCGCTCTGCCCCGCTGTGACCCGCTGTGTCCCTGCTGTGTCGATGCTGTGTCCCGCTGTGTCCCCCGCTATGTCCGGCTGTGTCCCGTTGTGTCCCCTCTGTGTCCCCTTCTGTGTCCCGCTGATTTCCCCGTTTTGTCCAACTGTGTCCTGTGTTGTCCCACTTTGTCCCCAGCTGTGTCCCTCCCTGTGTCCCGCTGTGTCCCCCGTTGTGTCCCGCTGTCGCCCGTGGTGTCCCGATTTGTCCCCAGCTGTGTCCCTCGCTATGTCCCCCGCTGTGTCCCCAATGTGTCCCACTGTGTCCCCCGCTGTGTCCCCGCTGTGTCCTGCTGTGTTCCCCTCTATGTCCCCTGCTGTGTTTCGCTGTGTCCTGCTCTGTCCCTGCTGTGTCACCGCTGTGTCCCGCTGTGTACCCGCTTTCCCCCGGTGTTTCCGCGCTGTCCCCTGCTGTATCCCCCGCTGTGTCCCGCTGTTTCCTGCTGTGTCCCGCTGTGTCCTCGCTGTTTCCACTGATGTGTCCCCGCTGTCCTCTGCTGTGTCCCGCTGTGTCCCCGCAGTCCCACGGTGTGTCTCCGCTTTCCCCGGTGTGTCCCGCTGTTTCCCGCTGTGTTCTCGCTGTGTCCCCCACTGTGTCCCCGCTGTGTCCCGCTGTGTCCCGCTGTTCTGCTCTGTCCCCCGTTGTATCCCGCTGTGTCCCGTGGTATCCCGCTTTGTCCCCGACTGTGTCCCACGCTGTGTCCCCTGCTGTGTCCCCGCTGTGTCCCGCTGTGTCCCCCGCTGTGTCCCCTCTGTCTCTCGCTGTGTCTCCCGCTGTGTCCCTGCTGTGTCCCGCTGTGTCCCGCTGTGTCCCCCGCTGTGTCCCTTGCTGTGGCCTGTATTGTACCCGCTTTGTCGCACTGTGTCCCCCGCCTTGTCACCGCTGTGTCCGCAGCTGTGTCCCGCTGTGTCCCCCAATGTGTCACGCTGTGTCCCGCTGTGTCCCCACTGTGTCCCACTGTGTCCCCCGCTGTGTCCCGCTGTGTCCCCTGCTGTGTCCCCCGCTGTGTCCCGCTTTGTCCCGCTGTGTCCCCAGCTGTGTCCCCCACTGTGTCCGCTGTGTCCCCGCTCTGTCCCGCTTTGTCCCCAGCAGTGTCCCGGTGTGTCCACCGCTGTGTCCCCCGCTGTGTCCCCTGCTGTGTCCCGCTGTGTCTCCGCTGTGTCGCAATGTGTCCCCCGCGGTGTCGACTGCTGTGCCACGTTGTGTCCCTGCCGGGTCACGCAGTGTCCTTGCTGTGTCCCGCCGTGTCCCCCGTTGTGTTACCCACTGTGTCCTTGCTGTGTCTCCCATTGTGTCCCGCTGTGTCCCACGCTGTGTCCCGCTGTGTCCCCACTGTCCCCCGATGTGTCACCGCTGTCCCCCGCTGTGTCCCCCGCTGTGTCCCGCTGTTTCCCGCTGTTTCACCCTGTGTCCCGCTGTGTCCCCCACTGTGTCCCCGCTGTGTCCTGCTGTGTCCCTCGCTGTGTCCCCTGTTGTGTCCCGCTGTGTCCCCGCTGTGTCCCGCTCTGTCCCTGCTGTGTCACCGCTGTTTCCCGCTGTGTTCCCGCTTTCCCCCGGTGTGTCTCCCCTGTGGCCTGCTGTATCCCCCGCTGTGTCCCGCTGTTTCCTGCTGTGTCCCGCTGTGTCCTCGCTGTTTCCACTGTTGTGTCCCCGCTGTCCTCTGCTGTGTCCCGCTGTGTCGTCGCAGTCCCACGGAGTGTCTCCGCTGTCCCCCGGTGTGTCCCCCACTGTATCCCGCTGTTTCCCGCTGTGTCCTCGCTGTGTCCCTCACTGTGTCCCCGCTGTGTCCCGCTGTGTCCCGCTGTTCTGCTCTGTCCCCTGTTGTATCCCGCTGTGTCCCGTGGTATCCCGCTTTGTCCCCCACTTTGTCCCACGCTGTGTCCCCTGCTGTGTCCCCGCTGTGTTCCACTGTGTCCCCCGCTGTGTCCCCTCTGTGTCCCGCTGTGTCTCCCGCTGTTTCCCCGCTATGTCCCGCTGTGTCCCGCTGTGTCCCCCGCTGTGTCCCTTGCTGTGTCCTGCATTTTACCTGCTGTGTCGCACTGTGTCCCCCGCCTTGTCACTGCTGTGTCCCGCTTTGTCCGCAGCTGTGTCCTGCTGTGTCCCCTGCTGTGTCCCGCTGTGTCCTGCTGTGTCCCACTGTGTCCCCCGCTGTGTCCCGCTGTGTCCCCTGCTGTGTCCCCCGCTGTGTCCCGCTGTGTCCCCACAGTGTCGATGCTGTGTCCCGCTGTTTCCCGCTTTGTCCCCAGCAGTGTCCCGGTGTGTCCCCCGCTCTGTCCCCCGCTGTGTCCGCTGTTTCCCCGCTCTGTCCCACTTTGTCCCCAGCAGTGTCCCGGTTTGTCCACCGCTGTATCCCCCGCTGTGTCCCCTGCTATGTCCCGCTGTGTCTCTGCTGTGTCGCACTGTGTCCCCCACTGTGTCGCCTGCTGTGCCCCACTGTGTCCCTGCTGGGTCCCGCAGTGTCCTCGCTGTGTCCCGCTGTGTCCCCCGCTGTGTTACCCACTGTGTCCTCGCTGTGTCTCCCGTTGTGTCCCGCTGTGTCCCGCTGTGTCCCCAATGTCCCCTGGTGTGTCCACTCTGTCCCCAACTGTCTCCCCCGCTGTCCCCCGCTGTGTCCCCCGCTGTGTCCCTGCTGGGTCCCGCTGTGTCCTCTCCGTGTCCCCCGCTATGTCCCTGCTGTGTCTTGCTGTGTCCCACTGTGTCCCGCTGTGTCCCCCATTGTGTCCCGCTGTGTCCACCGCTGTGTCACCAGCTGTGTCCCACTGTGTCCCCGCTTTGTCGCCACTGTGTACCGCTGTGTCCCGCTTTGTCCTCGCTGTTTCCCCCTCTGGGTCCTGCTGTGTCCCCTGCTGTGTCCCGCTGTGTCTCCCGCTGTGTGCAGCTGTGCTCCCCTATGTCCCGCTGTGTCCCCACAGTGACCCCACTGTTTCCCGCTGTGTCCTGCTTTGTCCCCGCTGTGTCCCCATTGTGTCCCCGCTGTGTCCTCCCTGTGTCCCACTGTGTCCACCGCTGTGTCATGCTGTGTCCTGCTGGGTCTCCCGCTGTGTTCCTCGCCGTGTCCCGCTGTGTCCTGCTGTGTCCCGCTGTGTCCTCGCTGTGTGCCCGCTGAGTCCTGCTATGTCACGCTGTTTCCCTCTTTGTCCCCGTTGTCCCCTGCTCTATCCCGCTCTGTCCCCATTGTCCTCCGGTTTGTCCACGCTGTCCCCCACTGTGCCCCCCGCTGTGTCCCGCTGTGTCCCGCTGTGTCCTGCTGTGTCCAAGCTGTGTTCCCGCTGTGTCCCGCTGTGTCCCGCTGTGTCCCGCTGTGTTCCCGCTGTGTCCCTGCTGTGTCCCCGCTGTGTCCCCCTCTGTTTCCCCCATTGTATCCCACTGTGTCCAGCTGTGTCCCAGCTGTGTTTCCGCTGTGTCCCACCTGTGTCCCGCTGTGTCCTCACTGTGTGTTCCCGCTTTGACCCTGCTGTGTCCCCGCTGTGTCCCGCTGTGTCCCCCACTGTGACCCCGCTGTATCCCCGCTTTGTCCTGCTGTGTGCCCCGCTGTGTCCCGCTATATCCCCGCTGTGTCCCCGCTGTGTCCCCCGCTGTGTCCCCCACTGTGTCCCGCTGTATCCCTGCTGTGTCCCGCTGTGTCACGCTTTGTCCCCCGCTCTGTCCCCGCTGTATCCTTTTGTGTCCCGGCTCTGTCTCCGCTGTGTCCGCGCTATGTCCCGCTGTGTTCCCTGCTGTGTCCCGCTGTGTGCCCCGCTGTGTCCCGCTGTGTCCCCCGTGGTGTCCCGCTGTGTCCCGCTGTGTCCCCCGCTGTGTCCCCCTGTGTCCCGCTGTGTCCCCCTGTGTACCGCTGTGTCCCCGCTGTCCTCCACTGTCCCCCGGAGTGTCCCCGCTATGTCCCCGCTGTGACCTGCTGTGTCCTGCTGTGTCCCGCTGTGTCCCCAGCTTTGTCCCGCTGTTTCCCGCTATGTTTAATGCTGTGTCTCCCGCTTTGTCCCCCACTGTTTCCAGCTGTGGCCCCTGCTGTATCCCGCTTTGTCCTGCTGTGTCCCGCTGTGTCACCTGCTGTGTCCCCGCTGTGTCCTGCTGTTCCGCTCTGTCCCCCGTTGTATCCCGCTGTGTCCCGTGGTATCCCGCTTTGTCCCCCACTGTGTCCCACGCTGTGTCCGCCGCTGTGTCCCCGCTGTGTCCCGCTGTGTCCCCCGCTGTGTCCCCTCTGTGTCCCACTGTGTCCCCACTGTGTCCCCACTGTTTCCCGCTGTGTCCTGCTTTTTCCCCGCTGTGTCCCCATTGTGTCCCAGCTGTGTCCTCCCTGTGTCCCACTGTGTCCACGGCTGTGTCATGCTGTGTCCTGCTGGGTCTCCCGCTGTGTTCCTCGCGGTGTCCCGCTGTGTCCCGCTGTGTCCTGCTATGTCACGCTGTGTCCCTCTTTGTCCCCGTTGTCCCCCGCTGTGTCCCGCTCTGTCCCCATTGTCCTCCTGTGTGTCCACGCTGTCCCCCACTGTGTCCCCCTCTGTGTCCCGCTGTGTCCCGCTGTGTCCCGCTGTGTCCCGCTGTGTCCTGCTGTGTCCAAGATGTGTTCCCGCTGTGTCCCGCTGTGTCCCCCTATGAGTCCCCCATTGTACCCCACTGTGTCCAGCTGTGTCCCAGCTGTGTTCCCACTGTGTCCCCGCTGTGTCCCGCTGTGTCCCCCACTGTGACCCCGCTGTATCCCCGCTTTGTCCTGCTGTATGCCCCGCTGTTTCCCGCTATATCCCCGCTGTGTCCTCGCTGTGTCCCCCGCTGAGTCCCCCACTGGGTCCCGCTGTATCCCTGCTGTGTCCCGCTGTGTCACGCTTTGTCCCCCGCTCTGTCCCTGCTGTATCCTGCTGTGTCCCGGCTCTGTCTCCGCTTTGTCCGCGCTATGTCCCGCTGTGTTCCCCGCTGTGTCCCGCTGTGTGCCCCGCTGTGTCCCACTGTGTCCCCCATGGTGTCCCGCTGTGTCCCGCTGTGTCCCCCGCTGTGTCCCCCTGTGTCCCGCTGTGTCCCCGCTGTCCCCCGCTGTCCCCCGGAGTGTCCCCGCTACGTCCCCGCTGTGTCCTGCTGTGTCCCACTGTGTCCCGCTGTTTCCCCAGCTTTGACCCGCTGTGTCCCGCTATGTTTCCCGCTGTGTCTCCCGCTTTGCCCCCACTGTGTCCAGCTGTGGCCCCCGCTGTGTCCTGCTTTGTCCTGCTGTGTCCCGCTGTGTCACCTACTGTGTCCCCGCTGTGTCCTCGCTGTGTCCTGCTTTGTCCCGCTGTGTCCCCCGCTGTGTCCCTTTGTGTCCGCGCTGTGTCCCGCTGTGTCCCCCGCTGTGTCCCTCTGTGTCCGCGCTGTCCCGCTGTGTCCCCCGCTGTGTCCCGCTGTGTCCCAGGTTCTGTCCCTCGCTGTGTCCCCGCTGTGTCCCCCGCTGTGTCACGCTGTGTCCCCGCTGTGATCCGCTCTGTACCGCGCTGTGTCCAGCTGTGTCCCCGATGTGTCCGGCTGTGTCCCCCCCTCTGTCCCCCACTATTTCCCGCTGTGTCTCCCGCTGTGTACCGCTGTGTCTAATGCTGTGTTCAGCTGTGCCCCGCTGTGTCCCACGCTGTGTCCCGCTGTGTCTCCGCTGTGTCCCCGATGTATCCCGCTGTGTCCCCCTGTGTCCCGCTGTGTCCCGTTGTGTCCCGCTGTGTCCCACTGTGTCCCACTCTGTCCCACGCTTTGTCCCACTGTGTACTGCTATGTCCCGCTGTGTCCCGAGCTGTGTCCCGCTGTGACCATGCTGTGTCCCGCTGTGTCCCAGCTGTGTCCCCGCTGTGTCATTCGATGTGTCCCAGTGTCGCCGCTGTGTCCCGCAGTGTCCCGCTTTGTCCCCGCTGTGTCCCCGCTGTGTCCCCCGCTGTGTCCCCCGCTGTGTCCAGCTGGGTCCCCGATCTGTTCCGCTGTGTCCCCCGCTGTGTCATCGCTGTGTCTAGCTGTGTCCCCAGCTGAGTCCCGCTGTGTCGACGGCTGTGTCCCACAGTATCCCGGTGTGTCCCCGGCTGTGTCCCGCTGTGTCCCCGCTTTGTCCCCGCTGTGTCCCGCTTTTTTCCCGCTGTGTCCCGCTGTGTCCCCCTCTGTGTCCCGCTGTGTCCCCGCGCTTTCCCCCGCTGTGTCCCCGCTGTGTCCCCCGCAATGTCCCGCAGTGTGCATGCTATGTTCCTTGGTGTGTCCCCGCTGTGTCCCCTCTGTGTCCCTCTGTGTCTCCCGCTGTTTCCCCGCTGTGTCCCGCTGTGTCCCGCTGTGTCCCCCGCTGTGTCCCTTGCTGTGTCCTGCATTGTACCTGCTGTGTCGCACTGTTTCCCCCGCCTTGTCACCGCTGTGTCCCGCTGTGTCCGCAGCTGTGTCCCGCTGTGTCCCGCTGTGTCTCCGCTGTGTTCCACTGTTTCCCCCGCTATGTCCCGCTGTGTCCCCTGCTGTGTCCCCTGCTGTGTCCCCTGCTGTGTCCCGCTGTGTCCCCGCTGTGTCGATGCTGTGTCCTGCTCTGTCCCTCTTTGTCCCCAGCAGTGTCCCGGTGTGTCGCCCGCTCTGTCCCCCGCTGTGTCCGCTGTGTCCCCGCTTTGTCCCGCTTTGTCCCCAGCAGTGTCCCGGTTTGTCCACCGCTGTATCCCCCGCTGTGTCCCCTGCTATTTCCCTCTGTGTCTCCGCTGTGTCGCACTGTTTCCCCCACTGTGTCGCCTGCTGTGCCCCGCTGTGTCCCTGCTGGGTCCCGCAGTGTCCTCGCTGTGTCCCGCTGTGTCCCCCGTTGTGTTACCCACTGTGTCCTCGCTGTGTCCCATGCTGTGTTCCGCTGTGTCCCGCTCTGTCCCCATTGTCCTCCGGTGTGTCCACACTGTCCCCCACTGTCTCCCCCGCTGTCCCCCGCTGTGTCCCCTGCTGTGTCCCGCTGTGTCCCGCTGGTTCATCCTGTGTCCCGCTGTGTCCTCTCCGTGTCCCCCGCTATGTCCCTGCTGTGTCTTGCTGTGTCCCGCTGTGTCCCCCTTTGTGTCCAACTGTGTCCACTGCTGTGTCACTAGCTGTGTCCCACTGTGTCCCCGCTTTGTCGACACTGTGTACCGCTGTGTCCCGCTGTGTCCTCGCTGTTTCCCCCGCTGGGTCCTGCTGTGTCCCCTGCTGTGTCCCGCTGTGTCCCACGATGTGTCCCGCTGAGTACCCTGCTGTGTCCTGCTGTGTCCTTCTGTGTCCCTGCTCTGTCCCCGCCCTTCCCCCCCTGTGTCCTCCGCTGTATCCCCCGCTGTGTCCCGCTGTGTCCTGCTGTATCCTGCTGTGTCCTCGCTGTGTCCCCCGCTGTGTCCCCATTGTGTCCCCGCTGTATCCCGCTGTGTACCTCTGTGTTCTCTCTGTGTCTCCCGCTGTGTCCCCGTTGTGACCTCGCTGTATCCCGCTGTGTCCCGCTGTGTCCTCCCTGTGTCCCGCGCTGTGTCCCGCTATGTCCCCCACAGTGTCCCCAGCTGTGTCCCGCTGTTTCCCACGCTGTGTCCCTCTGTGTCCCGCTGTGTCCCCCACTGTGTCCCGCTGTTTCCACGCTGTATCCCCCGCTGTCTCCCCGCTGTGTCCCACTGTGTCCCGATGTGTCCCGCTGTGTCCCGCTGTGTCCTCGCTCTGTCACCGCTGTGTCCCGCCATGTATCCCGCTGTGTCAAGCTGTGTCCCCCGATGTGTCCCGCTGTGTCCCAATTTGTCCCTGCTGTGTCCCCAGCTGTGTCTCGCTATGTCCCCCGCTGTGTCCTGCTGTGTACCACGCTGTGTCCCGCTGTGTGCCGCTTTGTCCCGCTGTGTCCCCTGCCGTGTACCGATGTGTCCCCTTTGTGTCCTGCTGTGTCCTCCGCTGTGTCCCGATGTGTCCCCGCAGTGTCCCGCTATGTCCCGCTGTGTCCCCGCTGTGTCCCGCTGTGTCCTGCTGTGTCCCCTGTGTCCCCGATGTGTCCCGATGTGTCCCAATGTGTCCCGCGGTGTCTCGCTGTGTCCTCGCTGTGTCCCTGCTGTGTCTCTCCGTGTATCCCACTGTGTCAAGCTATGTCCCGCGATGTGTCCCGCTGTGTCCTGATATGTCCCCACTGTGTCCCCCGCTGTGTCTCGCTGTGTCCCCGGCTGAGTCCCGCTGTGTCCCACGCTGTGTCCTGCTGTGTGCCGCTGTGACCCGCTGTGTCCCCCGCTGTGTACCGATGTGTCCACACTGTGTCCTGCTTTGTGTCCCGATGTGTCCCCACTGTGTTAGGCTGTGTCCCGCTATGTCCCCCGCTGTGTCCCGATGTGTCCCAGCTGTGTCCCGCTGTGTCCCGCTGTGTCCCCCACTGTGTCATGCTGTGTCCCGCTGTTTCCCCGCTGTGTCCCCGCTGTGTCCGCTCTGTGTCCATCTGTGTCCAAGCTGTGTCCCTGCTGTGTCCCCGCTGTGTCCCGCTGTGTCCCCTGCTGTGTCCCCCCCTGTGTCCCACTGGTTCCCGATGTGTCCCGCTATGTCCCCTGTGTCTCCGCTGTGTCCTGCTGAGTCCCGATGTGTCCCGCTGTGTCCCGCTGTGTCCTCGCTCTGTCCCCGCTGTGTCCCGCCTTCTATCCCGCCATATCTAGCTGTGTCCACGCTGTATCCCCCGCAGTGTCTCGCTGTGTCCCCGCTGTGTTCCCCCTGTGTCCCCCGCTGTGGCCCGCTGTGTCCCCTGTGTCCCCGCTGTGTCCCGCTGTGTCCCGATGTGTCCTCGCTGTGTTCCCGCTGTCTCCCGCCGTGTATCCCGCTGTGTCAAGCTCTGTCCCCCGATGTGTCCCGCTGTGTCCCCCGCTGTGTCCCGATGTGTCCCCGCTGTGTCCCGCTGTGTCCTGGTGTGTCTCGCTGTGTCCCCCGCTGTGTACCGCTGTGTCCCCCGATGGATCCCGCTGTGTCTTCGGCTGTGTCCCGCTGTGTCCCATGCTGTGTCCCGCTGTGTCCTCGCTGTTTTCTGCTGTGTCCCGCTGTGTTCTCGCTGTGTTCCCTGCTGTGTCCCGCTCTGTCCTCACTGTGTTCCCCGCTGTGTAGCGCTGTGTCCCCCGCTGTGTCCTGCTGTGTCCCGCTCTGTCCTCACTGTGTCCCACGCTGTGTCCCCCGCTGTGTCCTCCGCTGTGTTCCCGCTGTGTCTCCGCTGTGTCCCGCTGTGTCCGCCCTGTGTCCCCCTCTGTGTTCCGTTGTGTTCCGCTGTGTCCCGTGGTGTCCTGCTTTGTCCCCCGCTATGTGCCCCACTGAGGCCCCGCTCTGTCCCCGCTGTGTCCCGCCTGGTCCTCCCTGCGTCCCCCGCTGTGTCCTGCTCTGTCCCCAACTGTGTCTCCCGCTTTGTCCCCACTGTGTCCGACTGTGTCCCCCTGTGTCCCACACTTTGTCCCACTGTGTCCTGCTATGTCCCGCTGTGTGCCCCACTGTGTCCCGCTGTGACCCCGCTGTGACACGCTCTGTCCCAGCTGTGTCCCCGCTATATCCCCCGCTGTGTCCCACTGGGCTCCCAGCTGTGGCCCCACTGTGTCCCGTTGTGTCCCCCGCTCTGTCCCCACTGTGTCCTGCTGTGTCCTCGCTTTGTCCCTGCTGTGTCTCCGATGTGTGCCCGCTGTTTCCCGTTGTGTCCCGCTTTGTCTACCGCTCTGTCCCCGCTGTGTCCTGCTCTGTCCCTGCTCTGTCCCCGCTGTGTCCCCGCTGTGTCCTGCTGTGTTCCACGCTGTGTCCCCCTGTGTCCCTGCTGTGTCCCCACTGTGACCCGCTGTGTATCCCGCTGTGTCCAGCTGTGTCCCCCGCTGTGTCCCCCCTGTGTCCCGCTGTGTACCCGCTGTATCCCGCTGTGTCCCCGCTGTGTCCCCACTGTGTCTTGCTGTGTCCCCCGCTGTGTCCCGCTGTGTCCCCCGCTGTGTCCTGCTCTGTCCCCCGCTGTGTCCTGCTTTGTCCCTGCTGTCCCCCGCTGTGTCCTGTGTACCCGCTGTCCCCTCGAGTGTCCCCGCTGTGTCCTCGCTGTTTCTCGCTGTGTCCCGCTGTGTCCCTGCTGTGTCCCCACTGTGACCCGCTGTGTAACCCGCTGTGTCCAGCTGTGTCCCACCCTGTGTCCCTGCTGTGTCCCGCTGTGTCCCCGCCAAATCCCGCTGTGTCCTCACTGTGTCCTGCGTTGTGTCCCGCTGTGTCCCCCCTGTGTTTCCCACCATATCCTGCTGTGTCTTCGCTGTGTCCCGCGTTGTGTCCCGCTGTGTCCCCCGCTTTGTCCCCCGCTGTGTCCCCGCTGTGTACCGCTGTGTCCCGCTGTGTTCCCCGTTGTGTCCCCCGCTGTGTCCCCTGCTGTGTCCCCCGTTGTGTCCCGCTGTATCACTACTGTGTCCCCGCTGTGTCCCGCTTTGTTCCACTGTGTCCCTGTGTCCTCGCTGTGTCCACGATGTGTCCCGTTGTGTGTCCAGCTGTGTCCAACTGTGTCCCCGCTGTGTCCCGCTGTGTTCCCCACTGATTCCCCCGCTGTGTCCCCGCTGTGTCCCCGCTGTTTCCCCGCTGTGTCGAGCTGTGTCCCCCGCTGTGACCGTGCTGTGTCCCCGATGTGTCCCGCTGTGTCCTGTTGTGTCCCCGCTGTCACCCACTGTGTCCCCACTGTGTCCCACTGTGTCCCCGCTGTGTCACTTCTGTGTCCCGGTGTTTCCCCGCTGTCCCCCGCTGTGTCCCCTCTGTTTCCCGCTGTGACCCGCTGTGTCCCTGCTTTCCCCCGCTGTGTCAAGCTGTGTCCCCGCTGTTCCCTGGAGTGTCCCCGCTGTGTCCCGCTGTTTATCACGCTGTGTGCAGCTGTGTCCCCGCTGTGTCCCCGCTGTGTCTCGCTGTGTCCCGGGCTGTGTCCCCGCTGTGTCACTGCTGTGTCCCGCTGTGTCAAGCTGTGTCCCGCTGTGTCCTCGCTGTTTCCCCAGCTGTGTCCCGCTGTGTCCCCAGCTTAGTCCCTGCTGTTTCCCCACTGTGTCCCGGTGTGTCCCGCTGTTTCCCGTGGTGTCCCGGTTTGTCCCCCGCTGTGACCCCGCTGAGTCCCCGCTGTGTCCGCAGCGTGTCTCGCTGTGTCCCCCACTGTGTCCCTCTGTGTCCCCCGCTGTGTCCTGCTGTGTTTCACGCTGTGTCCTGATGTGTCCCGCTGTGTCCCCGCTGTGTTCCCACTGTGTCCTCACTCTGTCCCCCGCTGTGTCCCGCTGTGTCCCCCGCTGTGTCCACTGCTGTGTCCCGCTGTGTCCTCGCTGTGTCCCCGATCTGTCCCGCTGTGTATCCCGCTGTGTCCAACTGTGTCCCCGCTATGTCCCGCTGTGTTCCTCACTAATTCCTCCGCTGTGTCCCCGCTGTGTTACTGCTGTGTCTCCTCTGTGTCCCGCTGTGTTCTGTTGTGTCCGGGCTGTCACCCACTGTGTCCCCGCTGTGTCCCGCTGTGTCCCCGCTGTGTCCCCTCTATGTCCCGCTGTTTCCCCGATGTTCCCCGCTGTGTCCCCGATGTGTCCCGCTGTGTCTCGCTGTGACCCACTGTGTCCCTGCTGTCCCCCGCTGTGTCCCACTGTGTCCCCGCTGTCCCATGGAGTGTCCCCGCTCTGTCCCCGCTGTGTCTCGCTGTGTCCTGCTGTGTCTCGCTGTGTCCTCGCTGTGTCCCCGCTGTGTCCCGCTGTGTCACCGCTGTGTCCTCTTATGTCCCGCTCTGTCCCCTCTGTACCCCTTTGTGTCTCTGCTGTGTCCCGTGGTGTCCCCGCTGTCCCTCGCTGTGTCCCCGCTGTGTCCCGCTGTGTCACCCTGTGTCCTGCTGTGTCCCCGCTTTGTCCCGGTTGTGTCCCGCTGTGTCCCCGGCTGTATCACGCTGTGTCCCCCGCTGTGTCCCGCTGTGTCCCGAGCTCTGTCCCGCTGTGTCCCGCTGTATCCTCTCTCTGTCCCCGGTGTTCCCGCTGTGTATCCCGCTGTGTCCAGCTGTGTTCCCTCTGTGACGCCGCTTTGTCCCTCTGTGTCCCGCTGTGTCCCCCGCTGTGTCCCGCTGAGTACCCTTCTGTGTCCCGCTGTGTCTTGCTGTGTCCCGCTGTGTCACGCTGTGTCCTCGCTGTGTCCCTTCTTGTCCCGCTGTGTATCACTCTGTGTCCAGCTGTGTCCCCGCTGTGTCCCCGCTGTGTCCCTGCTATGTCCCGCTGGGTCCCGCTGTATCCCCCGTTGTGTCCCCCTGTGTGCCTGCAGTGTCCCGCTGTATCCTGCTATGTCCCCGCTGTGTCCCCAATGTGTCTTTATGTGTCCCCGCTGTGTCCCGCTGTGTTCTCCGCTGTGTCCCGCTGTGTCCCTGCTGTGTCCCCTCTGTGTCCCGCTGTGTCCCCTGTTGTGTCCCAATGTGACACCCACTGTGTCCCCAGCTGTGTCGCGCTGTGTCTCCCGCTGTGTTCCCCGCTCTTTCCCCCCCGCTCTGTACCTGCTGTGTCCCGCTTTGTCACCACTGTATCCCCGCTGTGTCCCGCTGTGTCCCCACTGTGTCCCGTTGTGTCCCGCTGTGTCCCCGCTGTGTCCCGCTGTGTCCCCCATTGTTTCCCACAGTGACCTCCGCTGTGTCCCCCGCTGTTTCCCGCTGTGTATCAAGATGTGTCCAGCTGTGTCCCTGCTGTGTCCCGCTGTGTCCCACGCTGTGCCCCGCTGTGTCACCTGCTGTGTCCACGCTGTGTCCCCGCTGTGTCCCGCTTTGTCCCCGCTGTGTCCTGCTGTGTCCCCCGCTGTGTTCCGCTGTGTTCCCGCTGTGTCCCCCGCTGTGTCCTGCTGTGTCCCCGCTGTCCTCCGCTGTGTCCCGCTGTGTACTGTTGTGACCCGGTGTGTCCCTGCTGTCTCCCGCTGTGTCCTGCTCTCTTCCCGCTGTCCCCTGGATTGTCCTCGCTGTTTCCCCATGTGTCCCGTTGTGTATCCCGCTGTGTCCAACTGTGTCCCCGCTGTGTTCCCCACTGAATCCCCCGCTGTGTCCCCCGCTTTGTCCCAGCTGTGTCCCGCTGAGTCCCCGCTGTGTCCCCGCTGTGTCGCGCTGTGTACCCCGCTGTGACCCTGCTGTGTCCCCGATGTGTCCCGCTGTGTCCCGTTGTGTCCCCGCTGTCCCCCACTGTGTCCCCGCTGTGTCCCGCTGTGTCCCCACTGTCCCCCGCTGTGTTCCGATGTGTCCCGCTGTGACCCGCTGTGTCCCTGCTGTCCCCCACTGTGACCCGCTGTGTCCCCGCTGTCCCCTGGAGTGTACCCGCAGTGTCCCCGCTGTGTCTCGCTGTGTCCTGCTGTGTCCAGCTGTGTCCCCCGGTTTATCCCCGCTGTGTCCCGCTGTGTAACCCTGTGTCCCACGCTCTGTCCCTGTGTGTCCCGCTGTGTTCCGCTGTGTCCTCGCTCTGTCCCCGCTGTGTCCCGCTTTGTATCCCGCTGTGTCCTTGCTGTGTCCCGCTGTGTCACCGCTGTGTCCTCTTATGTCCTGCTGTGTCCCCTCTGTACCCCTTTGTGTCTCTGCTGTGTCCCGTGGTGTCCCCGCTGTCCCTCGCTGTGTCCCCGCTGTTTCCCGCTGTGTCACCCTGTGTCCTGCTGTGTCCCCGCTTTGTCCCGATTGTGTCCCGCTGTGTCCCCGGCTGTGTCACGCTGTGTTCCCCGCTGTGTCCCGCTGTGTCCCGAGCTCTGTCCCGCTGTGTCCTCCCTCTGTCCCCACTGTGTCCCGCTGTGTATCCCGCTATGTCCAGCTGTGTTCCCTCTGTGACGCCGCTTTGTCCCTCTGTGTCCCGCTGTGTCCCCCGCTGTGTCCCGCTGAGTACCCTTCTGTGTCCCGCTGTGTCTTGCTGTGTCCCACTGTGTCCCCCGCTGTGTCCGGCTGTGTCCCACGCTCAGTCCCTGTGTGTCCCGCTGTGTTCCACTGTGTCCTCGCTCTGTCCCCGCTGTGTCCTGCTTTGTATCCCGCTGTGTCCTTGCTGTGTCCCGCTGTGTCCCTCTGTGTCCTCACTGATACCCGCTTGTCCCGCTGTGTATCACGCTGTGTCCAGCTGTGTCCCCGCTGTGTCCCGCTGTGTCCCGCTGTGTCCTCGCTGTTTCCCCGGCTGTGTCCCGCTGTGTCCCCAGCTTTGTCCCAGCTGTGTCCCCGCTATGTCCCCTGCTGTGTCCCGCTGTGCTCCCCGCTGTGTCCCCGCTGTGTCTCTCGCTGTGTTCCGCTGTGTCCCCGCTGTGTTCCGCTGTGGCCCGCTGTGTCCCGCTGTGTCCTGCTGTGTCCCCGCTGTGTCCCGCTGTGTCCAGCACTGTGTCCCGCTGTGTCCAAGCTGTGTCCCGCTGTGTCCCTCTGTGTCCCCCGATGTGTCCTGCTGTGTCCCGCTGTGTCCTCGCTGTTTCCCCCGCTGTGTCCCGCTGTGTCCCTCTGTGTCCCCCGCTGTGTCCTGCTGTGTCCCGCTGTGTCCCGCTGTGTCCCCAGCTTTGACCCTGCTGTGTCCCCGCTGTGTCCCGCTGTTTCCCGTGGTGTCGCGGTTTGTCCACCGCTGTGTCCCCCGCTGATTCACCGCTGTGTCCCCGCCGTGTCTCGCTGTGTCCCCCATTGTGTCCCGCTGTGTCCCGGGCTGTGTCCACACTGTGTCCCCAATGTGTCCCGCTGTGTCCCGCTGTGTCCCGCTGTGTCCCGATGTTTCCCGTGGTGTCCCGGTTTGTCCCCCGCTCTGTCCCCTGCTGAGTCCCAACTGTGTCCCTGCTGTGTCCCGCTGTGTCCTTGTTGTGTCCCCCGTTGTGTCCGGGCTGTGTCCCAGGTGTGTCCCCGCTGTGTCTCGCTGTGTCCTGGGCTGTGTCCCCGCTGTGTCCCCGATGTGTCCCGCTGTGTCGCCTGCTGTGTCCCGCTGTGTCCCCAGCTTTGTCCCCGCTGTTTCCCCGCTGTGTCCCTGTGTGTCCCGCTGTTTCCCGTGGTGTTCCGGTTTGTCCCCAGCTGTGTCCCCCGCTGAGTCCCCGCTGTGTCCCCCGCTGTGTCCCGCTTTGTCCCGGGCTTTCTCCCCGCTGTGTCCCTCTGTGTGCCCCACTGTATCCCCGCTGTGTCCCTGCAGTGTCCTGCTGTGTCCTGTTGTTTCTCGTGGTGTCCCGTTTTGTCCCCCGCTGTGTCCCCCGCTGAGTAGCCACTGTGTCCCCGCTGTGTCACGCTGTGTCCTCGCTGTGCCCCCGTTGTGTGCCGCTGTTTCCCTCACTGTGTCCCGATCTGTCCCGCTGTGTCCCGGTGTGTCCCGATGTGTCCCCGGCTGTTTCCCCCTCTGTGTACCGCTGTGTCCCTGCTGTGTCCCCACTGTGTCCTTCTGTGTCCCCGCTGTGTCCTGCTGTGTCCTCCACTGTGTCTCGCTGTGTCCCCTGCTGTGTCGCGCTGTGTCCCACTTTGTCCCGCTGTATCCCTCTGTGTCCTCGCTGTGTCCCCGATGTGTCCCGCTGTCTGTCCCACTGTGTCCAACTGTGTCCCCGCTGTGTCCCGCTGTGTTCCCCACTGCTTCCCCCACTGTGTCCCCCGATGTGTCCCTGCTGTGTCCCCGCTGTATCCCCGCTGTGTCCCCTCTGTGTCCCGCTGTTTCCCCGCTGTCCCCCGCTGTTTCCCCGCTGTGTCTCGCTGTGTCCCGCTGTGACCTGCTGTGTCCCTGCTGTCCCCCGCTGTGTCCCACTGTGTCCGCGCTGTCCCATGGAGTGTCCCCGCTGTGTCCCCGCTGTGTCTCGCTGTGTCCTGCTGTGTCCCGCTGTGTCCTCCCTGTGTCCCCCGCTGTGTCCCCTTTGTGTCCAGCAGTGTCAACAAGTGTCCTGCTGTGTCCCCACTGTGTCCCCGCTGTGTCCCCGCTTTGATCCTCTTTGTCCCCCGCTGTGTCCCCGCTGTGCCCCGATGTCTCCCGATGTGTCCTCGCTGTGTCCCCAGCTGTGTCCCGCTGTGTCCCCCGCTGTGTCATGCTGTGTCCCCCACTGTGTCCCGCTGTGTCCCGCTGTGTCACCCGCTCTGTCCCGCTGTGTCCCTCTGTGTCCTCGCTGTGTCCCCCTGTGAAACCCGCTATGTCCAGCTGTGTTCCCGCTGTGTTGCCGCTGTGTCGTCTATGTCCCGCTGTGTCCCGCTGTGTCCCGTTGTGTCCCCCGCTGTGTCCCGCCGTGTCAAGCTTTGTCCTCGCTATGTCCCGCTTTGTAACCCGTTGTGTCCAGCTGTATCCCCGCTGTGTCCGCGATGTGTCCCGCTGTGTCCTCGCTGTGTCCCCAGCTGTGTCCCGCTATGTACCCCGCTGTGTCACGCTGTGTCCCCCGCTGTGTCCCGCTGTGTCCCGCTGTGTCGCTCGCTCTGTCCCGCTGTGTCCCCCTGTGTCCTCGCTGTGTCCCTGCTGTGTCCCGCTGTGATTCCCGCTGTGTCCAGCTGTGTTCCCGCTGTGTCGCCGCTGTGTCGTCTATGTCCCGCTGTGTCCCGCTGTGTCCCGCTGTGTCCCGCTGTGTCACGCTTTGTCCTCTCTGTGTCCCCGCTATGTCCTGCTGTGTATCCCGCTGTGTCCAGCTGTGTGCCGGCTGTTTCCACGCTGTTTCCCGCTGTGTCCCCCGCTGTGTACCTGCTGTGCCCCAATGTGTCCCACTGTGTCCCTCTGTGCCCTAACTGTGTCCCCCGCTGTGTCCCTCTGTGTCCCCCGCTGTGTCCTGCTGTGTTCCACGCTGTGTCCCGCTGTGTCCCGCTGTGTCCCCGCTGTGTCCCCGCTGTGTCCTCGCTCTGTCCCCCGCTGTGTCCCGCTCTGTCCCCCGCTGTGTCCCCTGCTGTATCACGCTGTGTCCTCGCTGTGTCCCCGATCTGTCCCGGTGTGTATCCCGCTGTGTCCAACTGTGTCCCCGCTGTGTCCCGCTGTGTTCCCCACTGATTCCCCTGCTGTGTCCCCCCTGTGTCGCCGCTGTGTCACCGCTTTGATCCGCTGTGTCCCCCGCTGTGTCCCCACTGTGTGCACGATGTGTCCCGCTGTGTCCTCGCTGTGTCCCCAGCTGTGTCCCGCTGTGTCCCCAGCTGTGTCCCGCTGTGTCCCGCTGTGTCCCCGCTCTGTCCCTCTGTGTCCCGCTGTGTCCTGCTGTGTCCTCGCTGTGTCCCCTCTGTGTCCCACTGTGTATCCTGCTGTTTCCAGCTGTGTTCCCGCTGTGTCGCCGCTGTGTCGTCTGTGTCCCGCTGTGACCCTGCTGTGTCCCCGATGTGTCCCGCTGTGTCCCGTTGTGTCCCCGCTGTCCCCCATTGTGTCCCCACTGTGTCCCGCTGTGTCCCCGCTCTCCACCCGCTGTGTCCCGCTGTGTCCCGTTGTGACCCGCTGTGTCCCTGCTGTCCCCCGATGTGTCCCGCTGTGTCCCCGCTTTCCCCTGGTGTGTCCCCGCTATGTCCCGCTGTGTCCCCGCTTTGTACCGCTGTGTCCCCCGCTGTGTCCCCCTGAGTCCCCGCTGTGTCCCGATGTGTTCCCCGCTGTGTCCCCTCTGTGTCCCCCGATGTGTCTCGCAGTGTCCCGCGTTGTCCCGCTCTGTCCCCCGCTGTGTCCCCCGCTGTGTCCCGCTGTGTCTCCCAGTTTGCCGCTGTGTGTGCGCTGTGTCCCCCGCTGTGTCCCCTGTGTCCCCGCTGTGTCCCGCTGTGTCCACGCTCTGTCCCACGCTGGATCCCGCGGTGTCCTCAGCTGTGTCCCGCTGTGTCCCATGCTGTGTCCCGCTGTGTCCCCTCTGTGTCCCCCGCTGTGTCCCATTGGGTCCCTGCTGTGATCCGCTCTGTCCCACGCTGTGTCCCGCTGTGTCCCTCACTGTGTTCCGCTGTGTCCCGGCTGTGTCCCCATAGTCTCCCTCTTTGACCCCCGGTGTGTCCCGCTGTGTCCCGCTGTGTCCCCCGCTGTGTCCCACTGTGTCCCCTGCTGTGTCCCCCGCTGTGTCCCGCTGTGTCACCAGCGGTGTCCCCGCTGTGTCCCACTGTGTCCCGCTGTGTCCTTCTGTGTCCCGGCTGTGTCCCACTGTGTCCCCCACTGTGTCCTGCTCTGTCCCCGCTGTGTCCCGCTGTGTCCCGCTGTGTCACCACTGTGTCAATGCTGTGTTCCGCTATGTCCTGTTGTGTCCCTGCTGTATCCCGCTGTGTTCCACTGTGTTCTCTCTGTGTCCCCTGCTGTGTCCCGCTATGTCTCCCGCAGTGTCCCTCGCTGTGTCCCGCTGTGTCCCACGCTGTGTCCCGTTGTGTCCCGCTGTGTCCTCTGTTGTGTCCCCGCTGTGTCCTCACTGTGTCCCCGCTGTGTCCCGCTCTGTATCCCGCTGTGTACAGCTGTGTCCCCGCTGTGTCACGCTGTGTTCCCCGCTGTGTCCCCCGCTGTGTCCCCCGCTGTGCCCGCCTCTGTGTCGAAGATGTGTCCTGCTGTGTCCCCACTGTGTCCCGCTGTGTCCCAATGTGTCCCGCTGTGTCCCCATGTGTCCTCGCTGTGTCCCCGCTGTGTCCCGCCGTGTATCCCGCTGTGTCAAACTGTGTCCCCCAATGTGTCCGGCTGTGTCCCCCTGTGTCCCCTGCTGTGTCCCGCTGTGTCCCGCTGTGTCCCGATATGTCCCTGCTGTGTCCTGCTGTGTCCCAGCTGTATCCACGCTGTGACCCCGCTGTGTCCTGATGTGTAACCGCTGTGTACCCTCCTGGGTCTCACTGTGTCCCCCGCTGTGTTCCGCTGTGTCGTCCGCTGTGTCACCCTGTGTGCTGCTGTGCCCCGCTGTTTCCCCCGCTGTGTCCCGATGTGTCCCCGCTGTGTCCTGCTGTGTCCAAGCTGTGTCCCCACTGTGTCTCCCGCTGTGTCCCGCTGTTTCCCCGCTGTGTCCCCCGCTGTGTTCCGCTGTGTCCCACTGTGTCCCGCTGTGTCCTCGCTGTGTCCCCCACAGTGTCCCGCTGTGTCCCGCTGTGTCCCCGCTGTGTCCCGCTGTGTCCCGCACTTTGTCCCGCTGAGTTCCCCGCTGTGTCCCCGCTGTGTCCCATTCTGTGTCCCGCTGTGTCCCCTCTGTGTCCCCCACTGTATCCGACTGGGTCCCTGCTGTGTCCAGCTGTGTCCCACGCTGTGTCCCACTGAGTCCCCCGCTGTGTCCAACTGTGTCCTCGCTGAGTACCCGCTGTCTACCGCTGTGATCCCGGTTGTTTCCCTCTGTGTCCAGCTGTGTCCCCCGCTGTGTTCTCCGATGTGTCTCGCTGTGTCCCGCTATGTCCCGCTGTGTCCCGCTGTGTCCTCTCTGTGTCCCCCCTATGTCCCCCGTTGTGTCCCCCGCTGTATCCCGCTGTGTCCCGCGCTGTTTCCCTGCTGTGTCCCGCTCTGTCCTGCTATGTCGCGCTGTGTCCTGCTGTGTCCTAGCTGTGTCACTCTATGTGTCCCTGTTGTTTCTCCGCTCTATCCCGCTGTGTCCTGCTCTGTTTTCCCTGTGTCCCCCGCTGTGTCCCCGTTGTGTCCGACGCTGTATCCCACTGTTTCCCGCTGTGTTCTCTCTGTGTCCCCCGCTGTTTCCCGCTATATCCCCAGCTGTGTCCCCAGCTGTGTCCCGCTGTTTCCCACGCTGTGTCCCGCTGTATCACCGCTGTGTCACCGCTGTGTCCCCGCTGTGACCGACGTTGTGTCCCGCTGTGTCCACCGATGTGTCTCGCAGTGTCCCGCTTTGTCCCGCTCTGTACCCCGCTGTGACCCCCGCTTTGTCCCGCTGTGTCCCCCGCTGTGTCCCGCTGTGTCCTCGCCGTGTCCCCCGCTGTATCCCGCTCTGTGCCCCGCTGAGTCCTCCGCTGTGTCTCGCTGTGTTCCCCGCTGGGTCCCGCTGTGTTCCCTGTGTCCCCGCTGTGTCCCGCTGTGTCCCCGCTCTGTCCCGCTGTGTCCCCGCTCTGTCTCACGCTGGATCCCGCGGTTTTCTCAGCTGTGTCCCGCTGTGTCCCATGCTGTGTCCCGCTGTGTCCCCTCTGTGTCCCCCACTGTGTCCCCCACTGTGTCCCGCTGCGTCCCTGCTGTGACTTGCTCTGTCCCAAGATGTGTCCCGCTCTGTCCCCCACTGTGTTCCGCTGTGTCCCGCTGTGTCCCCGCTGTGTCCCCGTAGTCTCCCGCTGTGACCCCCGGTGTGTCCCGCTGTGTCTCACTGTGACCCACCCTTTGTTCCCCGCTTTGCCCCGCTGTGTCCCGCTATGTCCCGTTTTGTCCCGCTCTGTCCTCTCTGAGTCCCCCCCTGTTTCCCCCGCTGTGTCCCCCGCTGTGTCCCACTGTGTCCTCCGCTGTGTCCCGCTTTGTCACCAGCGGTGTCCCCGCTGTGTCCCACTGTGTCCCGCTGTGTCCTTCTGTGTCCCGGCTGTGTCCCAACTTGTCCCCCGCTGTGTCCTGCTCTGCCCCCACTGTGTCCCGCTGTGTCCCGCTCTGTCACTGCTGTGTCACTGCTCGGTTCCACTGTGTCCCGCTGTGTCCCACACTGTGTCCCGTTGTTTCCCTCTGTGTCCTCTGCTGTGTCCCCGCTGTGTCCTCACTGTGTCCCCTCTGTGTCCCGCTCTGTATCCCGCTGTGTCCATCTGTGACACCGATGTGTCACGATGTGTTCCCCACTGTGTCCCCCGCTGTGTCCCCCGCTGTGCCCCCCTCTGTGTCGAAGATGTGTCCTGCTGTGTCCCCACTGTGTCCCGCTGTGTCCTGCAGTATCACGCTGTGTCCTACTGTGTCCTCGCTGTGTCCCCCGCAGTGTCCCTCTGTGTCCCGCTTTGTCCCCACTGTGTCCCCGCTGTGTCCCGCTGTTTCCTGCGGTGTCCCCCCTGGGTCCCCGCTGTGTCCCACGCAGTGTCCCGCTGTGTACCACTATGTGTCTTGCAGTGTCCCGCTTTGTCCCGCTCTGTCCTCCGCTGTGTCCCCCGCTGTAATCCGCTGTGTCGCCTGCTGTGTCTCACAGTGTGCCGCTGTTTCCTCGCTCTGTCCTGGGCTGTGTCCCGCTGTGTCCCCGCTGAGTCCCCCGCTGTGTCCCGCTGTGTCCCGCTGTGTCCCGCTGTGTCCCCTGTGTCCCCGCTGTGTCCCGCTTTGTCCTCGCTGTGTCCGCGCTGTGATCCGCTCTGTATGCCGCTGTGTCCAGCTGTGTCCCCGCTGTGTCCTGCTGTGTCCCCGCTGTGTCCAGCTGTGTACCCCTTGTGTCCCCGCTGTGTCCCACTCTGTCCAGCTGTGTCCCACTGTGACCCCCTGCGTCCCCCGCAGTGTGCCGTTGTGTCCCGCTTTGTCCCCGCTGTGTCCCCGCTGTGTCCGGCTGTGTCCCCGCTGTGTCCCCCCTGTGTCCCCGCTGTGTCCCACGCTGTGTCCCGCTGTGTCCCATGATGTGTCTCGCAGTGTCCCGTGTTGTCCCGCTCTGTCCCCCGATGTGTCCCACGCTGTGTCCCGCTGTGTCCCCCGCTGTGTCTCACAGTTTGCCGCTGTGTCCCCGCTGTGTCCTGCTGTGTCCCCGCTCTGTCCCACGCTGGATCCTGCGGTATTCTCAGCTTTGTCCCGCTGTGTCCCATGCTGTGTCCGGCTGTGTCCCCTCTGTGTCCAGCTGTGTCCCCGCTGTGACCTGCTGTGTCCCCGCTGTGTCCAGCTGTGTACCCCTTGTGTCCCCGCTGTGTCCCACTCTGTCCAGCTGTGTCCCACTGTGACCCCCTGTGTCCCCTGCAGTGTGCCGTTGTGTCCCGCTTTGTCCCCGCTGTGTCCCCGCTGTGTCCGGCTGTGTCCCTGCTGTGTCCCCCCTGTGTCCCCGCTGTGTCCCACGCTGTGTCCCGCTGTGTTCCATGATGTGTCTCGCAGTGTCCCGCGTTGTCCCGCTCTGTCCCCCGATGTGTCCCGCGCTGTGTCCCGCTGTGTCCCCCGCTGTGTCTCGCAGTTTGCCGCTGTGTGCTCGCTGTGTCCACCGCTGTGTCCCCCGCTGTGTCCCGCTGTGACCCGCTATGTCCCCTGTGTCCCCGCTGTGTCCTCCGCTGTGTCCCCGCTCTGTCCCACGCTGGATCCCGCGGTGTTCTCAGCTTTGTCCCGCTGTGTCCCACGCTGTGTCCCGCTGTGTCCCCTCTGTGTCCTGCTATGTATCCCGCTGTGTCCAGCTGTGTCCCCTCTGTGTCCCGATGTGTTCTCTGCTGTGTCCCCCGCTGTGTCCCCCGCTGTGCCCCCCACTGTGTCGAAGATGTGTCCTGCTGTGTCCCTGCTGTGTCCCGCTGTGTCCTGCTGTATCACGCTGTGTCCTATTGTGTCCTCGCTGTGTCCCCCTCAGTGTCCAGGTGTGTCCCACTGTGTCCCCACTGTGTCCCGCTGTTTCCCCGCTGTGTTCCCGCTGTGTCCCCTCTGTGTCCCACGCTGTGTCCCGCTATGTCCCCCTATGTGTCTCGCAGTGTCAGGCTTTGTCCCGCTCTGTCCTCAGCTGTGTCCCCCGCTGTAACCTGCTGTGTCCCCCGCTGTGTCTCGCAGTGTGCCGCTGTTTCCTTCTTTCTGTCCCCTGCTGTGTCCCGCTGGGTTCCCCGCTGAGTCCCCCGCTGTGTCCCGCTGTGTCCCCTGTGTCCCCTCTGTGTCCCGCTGTGTCCCGATGTGTCCTGCTGTGTCCCGCTTTGTCCTCGCTGTGTCCCCGCTGTGTTCCGCTCTGTATGCCGCTGTGTCCCGCTGTGTCCCCGCTGTGTCCAGCTGTGTCCCCGTTGTGTCCCAGATGTATCCCGCTGTGATTCGCTGTGTTCTCTCTGTGTCTGCCGCTGTGTGCCGGTATGTCCCCTGCAGTGTCCCCCGCTGTGTCCCGCTGAGACCACGCTTTGTCCCGCTGTGTCCCCCTGTGTCCTCTGCTGTGTCCCCGCTGTGTCCTCGCTGTGTCTCCGCTTTGTCCCGCTCTGTATCCCGCTGTGTTGAGCTGTGTCCCCACTGTGTCCTGATGTGTTCCCCACTGTGTCCCCCACTGTGTCCCCCGCTGTGTCCCCCGCTGTGTCCAAGATGTGTCACGCTGTGTCCCCGTTGTGTCCCGCTGTGTCCCCGCTGTGCCTCCACTGTGTCCCACTCTATCCAGCTGTGTCCCACTGTGACCCCCTGTGTCCCCTGCAGTGTGCCGTTGTGTCCCGCTTTGTCCCCCCTGTGTCCTCGCTGTGTCCTGCTGTGTCCCCGCTGTGTCATCCCTGTGTCCCCGCTGTGTCCCACGCTGTGTCCCGCTGTGTCCCCCGATGTGTCTCGCAGTGTCCCGCGTTGTCCCGCTCTGTCCCCCGCTGTGTCCCCCGCTGTGTCCCGCTGTGTCGCCCGATGTGTCTCGCAGTGTCCCGCGTTGTCCCGCTCTGTCCCCCGCTGTGTCCCCCGCTGTGTCCCGCTGTGTCCCCCGCTGTGTCTCGCAGTTTGCCGCTGTGTGCTCGCTGTGTCCACCGCTGTGTCCCCCGCTGTGTCCCGCTGTGACCCGCTATGTCCCCTGTGTCCCCGCTGTGTCCAGCTATGTCCCTGCTCTGAACCTCGCTGGATCCCGCGGTGTCCTCAGCTTTTCCCGCTGTGTCCCATGTTGTGTCCCGCTGTGTCCCCTCTGTGTCCCTCGCTGTGTCCCGCTGGGTCCCTGCTGTGTCCCGCTCTGTCCCACGATGTGTCCCGCTCTGTGCCCCGCTGTGTCCCGCTGTGTCCCCGCTGTGTCCCCGTAGTCTCCCGCTGTGACCCCCGGTGTGTCCCGCTGTGTCCCGCTGTGTCCCCCGCTTTGTTCCCCGCTTTGTCCCACTGTGTCCCGCTATGTCCCGTTGTGTCCAGGTGTGTCCTCTCTGTGTCTCCCCCTGTTTCCCCCGTTGTGTTCCCCGCTGTGTCCCACTGTGTCCCCCGCTGTGTCCCCCGCTGTGTCCCGCTGTATCACCAGTGGTGTGCCCGCTGTGTCCCACTGTGTCCCGCTGTGTCCTTCTGTGTCCCGCTGTGTTCCGTTGTGTCGTCCGCTGTGTCTCCCTGTGTGCTGCTGTGTCCCGCTGTTTCCCCCGCTGTGTCCCGATGTGTCCCCGCTGTGTCCTCCGCTGTGTCCCGCTGTGTCCCCGCTGTGTCCCCCGCTCTGTCCCCCACTGGGTCCCGCTGTTTCCTCTGCTGTTTCCCGCTCTGTCCCACGCTGTGTCCCGCTGTGTCCCGCTGTTTCCCTGCTGTGTCCCCCGCTGTGTCCAGCTGTGTCCCCTCTGTGTCCCGATGTGTTCTCTGCTGTGTCCCCCGCTGTGTCCCCCGCTGTGCCCCCCACTGTGTCGAAGATGTGTCCTGCTGTGTCCCTGCTGTGTCCCGCTGTGTCCTGCTGTATCACGCTGTGTCCTATTGTGTCCTCGCTGTGTCCCCCTCAGTGTCCAGGTGTGTCCCACTGTGTCCCCACTGTGTCCCGCTGTTTCCCCGCTGTGTTCCCGCTGTGTCCCCTCTGTGTCCCACGCTGTGTCCCGCTATGTCCCCCTATGTGTCTCGCAGTGTCAGGCTTTGTCCCGCTCTGTCCTCAGCTGTGTCCCCCGCTGTAACCTGCTGTGTCCCCCGCTGTGTCTCGCAGTGTGCCGCTGTTTCCTTCTTTCTGTCCCCTGCTGTGTCCCGCTGGGTTCCCCGCTGAGTCCCCCGCTGTGTCCCGCTGTGTCCCCTGTGTCCCCTCTGTGTCCCGCTGTGTCCCGATGTGTCCTGCTGTGTCCCGCTTTGTCCTCGCTGTGTCCCCGCTGTGTTCCGCTCTGTATGCCGCTGTGTCCCGCTGTGTCCCCGCTGTGTCCAGCTGTGTCCCCGTTGTGTCCCAGATGTATCCCGCTGTGATTCGCTGTGTTCTCTCTGTGTCTGCCGCTGTGTGCCGGTATGTCCCCTGCAGTGTCCCCCGCTGTGTCCCGCTGAGACCACGCTTTGTCCCGCTGTGTCCCCCTGTGTCCTCTGCTGTGTCCCCGCTGTGTCCTCGCTGTGTCTCCGCTTTGTCCCGCTCTGTATCCCGCTGTGTTGAGCTGTGTCCCCACTGTGTCCTGATGTGTTCCCCACTGTGTCCCCCACTGTGTCCCCCGCTGTGTCCCCCGCTGTGTCCAAGATGTGTCACGCTGTGTCCCCGTTGTGTCCCGCTGTGTCCCCGCTGTGCCTCCACTGTGTCCCACTCTATCCAGCTGTGTCCCACTGTGACCCCCTGTGTCCCCTGCAGTGTGCCGTTGTGTCCCGCTTTGTCCCCCCTGTGTCCTCGCTGTGTCCTGCTGTGTCCCCGCTGTGTCATCCCTGTGTCCCCGCTGTGTCCCACGCTGTGTCCCGCTGTGTCCCCCGATGTGTCTCGCAGTGTCCCGCGTTGTCCCGCTCTGTCCCCCGCTGTGTCCCCCGCTGTGTCCCGCTGTGTCGCCCGATGTGTCTCGCAGTGTCCCGCGTTGTCCCGCTCTGTCCCCCGCTGTGTCCCCCGCTGTGTCCCGCTGTGTCCCCCGCTGTGTCTCGCAGTTTGCCGCTGTGTGCTCGCTGTGTCCACCGCTGTGTCCCCCGCTGTGTCCCGCTGTGACCCGCTATGTCCCCTGTGTCCCCGCTGTGTCCAGCTATGTCCCTGCTCTGAACCTCGCTGGATCCCGCGGTGTCCTCAGCTTTTCCCGCTGTGTCCCATGTTGTGTCCCGCTGTGTCCCCTCTGTGTCCCTCGCTGTGTCCCGCTGGGTCCCTGCTGTGTCCCGCTCTGTCCCACGATGTGTCCCGCTCTGTGCCCCGCTGTGTCCCGCTGTGTCCCCGCTGTGTCCCCGTAGTCTCCCGCTGTGACCCCCGGTGTGTCCCGCTGTGTCCCGCTGTGTCCCCCGCTTTGTTCCCCGCTTTGTCCCACTGTGTCCCGCTATGTCCCGTTGTGTCCAGGTGTGTCCTCTCTGTGTCTCCCCCTGTTTCCCCCGTTGTGTTCCCCGCTGTGTCCCACTGTGTCCCCCGCTGTGTCCCCCGCTGTGTCCCGCTGTATCACCAGTGGTGTGCCCGCTGTGTCCCACTGTGTCCCGCTGTGTCCTTCTGTGTCCCGCTGTGTTCCGCTGTGTCGTCCGCTGTGTCACCCTGTGTGCTGCTGTGTCCCGCTGTTTCCCCCGCTGTGTCCCGATGTGTCCCCGCTGTGTCCTCCGCTGTGTCCCGCTGTGTCCCCGCTGTGTCCCCCGCTCTGTCCCCCACTGGGTCCCGCTGTTTCCTCTGCTGTTTCCCGCTCTGTCCCACGCTGTGTCCCGCTGTGTCCCACTGTTTCCCTGCTGTGTCCCCCGCTGTGTTCCGCTGTGTCCCACTGTGTCCCGCTGTGTCCTCGCTGTGTCCCCCACAGTGTCCCACTGTGTCCCGCTGTGTCCCCGCTGTGTCCCGCTGTGTCCCGCACTTTGTCCCGCTGAGTTCCCCGTTGTGTCCCCGCTGTGTCCCATGCTGTGTCCCGCTGTGTCCCCTCTGTGTCCCCCACTGTATCCGGCTGGGTCCCTGCTGTGTCCAGCTGTGTCCCACGCTGTGTCCCGCTGAGTCCCCCGCTGTGTCCAACTGTGTCCTGCTGTGTCCCCGCTGAGTACCCGCTGTCTCCCGCTGTGATCCCGGTTGTGTCCCTCTGTGTCCAGCTGTGTCCCCCGCTGTGTTCTCCGATGTGTCCCGCTGTGTCCCGCTATGTCCCGCTGTGTCCCGCTGTGTCCTCTCTGTGTCCCCCCTGTGTCCCCCGTTGTGTCCCCCGCTGTGTCCCGTGCTGTGTCCCCCGCTGTGTCCCGTGCTGTGTCCCTGCTGTGTCCCGCTCTGTCCCGCTATGTCCCGCTGTGTCCTGCTGTGTCCTAGCTGTGTCACTCTATGTGTCCCTGTTGTTTCTCCGCTCTATCCCGCTGTGTCCTGCTGTGTTTTCCCTGTGTCCCCCGCTGTTTCCCTGTTGTGTCCGACGCTGTATCCCACTGTTTCCCGCTGTGTTCTCTCTGTGTCCCCCGCTGTGTCCCGCTATATCCCCCGCTGTGTCCCCAGCTGTGTCCCGCTGTTTCCCACGCTGTGTCCCGCTGTATCACCGCTGTGTCACCGCTGTTACCGACGCTGGGTCCCACTGTGTCCTCTGCTATGTCCCCGCTGTGTCCTCGCTGTGTACCCGCTGTGCCCCGCTCTGTATCCGGCTGTGTCCAGCTGTGTCCCCGCCCGCTGTGTCCCGATTTGTTCCCCGCTGTGTCCCCCGTTGTGTACCGCTGTGTCTTGCTGTATCATGCTGTGTCCTACTGTGTACCCCTATGTGTCTCGCAGTGTCCCGCTTTGTCCCGCTCTGTCTCCCGCTGTGTCCCCCGCTATGTCCCGCTGTGTCCCACCCTGTGTCTCGCAGTGTGCCGCTGTTTCCTCGCTCTGTCCCCCGCTGTGTCCCGCTGTGTCTCTGCTGTGTCCCCCGCTGTGTCCCGCTGTGTCCCGCTGTGTCCCGCTGTGTCTCCTGTGTCCCCGCTGTGTCCCGCTGTGTCCCGCTGTGTTTCGCTGTGTCCCGCTGTTTGCTCGCTGTGTCTCCGCTGTGTCCCGCCATGTATCCCGCTGTGTCAATCTGTGTCCCCCGCTTTTTCCCGCTGTGTCCCGCTGTGTCCCCCGCTGTGTCCCGCTGTGTCCCTGCTGTTTCCCCGCTGTGTCCCGCTTTGTCCCGCTGTGTCTCGATGTATCCTCGCTGTGTCCCCCGCTGTGTCCCACTCTGTCCGCCGCTGTGTCCCCCGCTGTGTCTCACTGTGTCCCACGCTGTGTCCCGCTGTGTCCCACACTGTGTCCCGCTGTGTGCCACTGTGTCCCCCGCTGTGTCCCGAAGTGTCCCCGCTGGGTCCTGCTGTGTCACAGCTGTGTCCCCGCTGTGTCCCTGGCTGTGTCTCGATGTGTCCCCAGTTTCCTCCGCTGTGACCCGCTGTGTCCCCCACTCTGTCCCCCGCTGGGTGCCACTGTGTCCTCTGCTGTGTCCCGCTGTTTCCCACGCTGTGTCCCGCTGTGTCCCGCTGTGTCCCCTGTGTCCCCGCTGTGTCCCGCTGTGTTCCAATGTGTTCCGCTGTGTCCCCATGTGTCCTCGCTGTGTCCCCGCTGTGTCCCACCGTGTATCCCGCTGTGTCAAACTGTGTCCCCCAATGTGTCCCGCTGTGTCTCCCTGTGTCCCCTGCTGTGTCCCGCTGTGTTCCGCTGTGTCCCGATATGTCCCTGCTGTGTCCTGCTGTGTCCCAGCTGTATCCCCGCTGTGTCACCCGCTGTGTCCTGATGTGTGCCCGCTGTGTACCCCGCTGTGGCTCACTGTGTCCCCCGCTGTGTTCCGCTGTGTCGCCCGCTGTGTCACCCTGTGTGCTGCTGTGTCCCCCTGTTTCCCCCGCTGTGTCCCGATGTGTCCCCGCTGTGTCCTGCTGTGTCCAAGCTGTGTCCCCACTGTGTCCCCCGCTGTGTCCCAATGTGTCACCGCTGTGTCCCCCGCTGTGTCCCGCTGTGTCCCCGCTGTGTCCCCTGCTCTGTCCCCCGCTGGGTCCCGCTGTTTCCTCCGCTGTTTCCCGCTCTGTCCACGCTGTGTCCCGCTGTGTCCCGCTGTTTCCCCGCTGTGTCCCCCGCTGTGTTCCCCTGTGTCCCACTGTGTCCCGCTGTGTCCTCGCTGTGTCCCCCACAGTGTCCCGCTGTGTCCCGCTGCGTCCCCGCTGTGTCCCGCTGTGTCCCGCACTTTGTCGCCCTGAGTTCCCTGCTGTGTCCCCGCTGTGTCCCATGGTGTGTCCCGCTGTGTCCCCTCTGTGTCCCCCACTGTATCCGGCTGGGTCCCTGCTGTGTCCAGCTGTGTCCCACGCTGTGTCCCGCTGAGTCCCCCTCTGTGTCCAACTGTGTCCTGCTGTGTCCCCGCTGAGTACCCGCTGTCTCCCGCTGTGATCCTGGTTGTGTCCCTCTGTGTCCAGCTGTGTCCCCCGCTGTGTTCTCCGATGTGTCCCGCTGTGTCCCGCTATGTCCCGCTGTGTCCCGCTGTGTCCTCTCTGTGTCCCCCCTGTGTCCCCCGTTGTGTCCCCCGCTGTATCCCGCTGTGTCCCCCGCTGTGTCCCGCGCTGCGTCCCTGAGGTGTCCCTCTCTGTCCCGCTATGTCCCGCTGTGTCCTGCTGTGTCCTAGCTGTGTCACTCTATGTGACCCTGTTGTTTCTCCGCTGTATCCCGCTGTGTCCTGCTGTGTTTTCCCTGTGTCCACCGCTGTGTCCCCGTTGTGTCCGACGCTGTATCCCACTGTTTCCCGCTGTGTTCTCTCTGTGTCCCCCGCTGTGTCCCGCTATATCCCCCGCTGTGTCCCCAGCTGTGTCCCGCTGTTTCCCACGCTGTGTCCCGCTGTATCACCGCTGTGTCCCCGCTGTGTCCCCGCTGTGACCGACGCTGTGTCCCGCTGTATCCACCGATGTTTATCGCAGTGTCCAGCTTTGTCCCGCTCTGTACCCCGCTGTGTCCCAAGCTTTGTCCCACTGTGTCCCCCGCTGTGTCCCCCGCTGTGTCCCGCTGTGTCACCAGCGGTGTCCCCGCTGTGTCCCACTATGTCCCGCTGTGTCCTTCTGTGTCCTGGCTGTGTCCCACTGTGTCCCCAGCTGTGTCCTGCTCTGTCCCTGCTGTGTCCCGCTGTGTCACCGCTGTGTCACTGTTGTGTTCCGCTGTGTCCCGTTGTGTCCCCGTTGTATCCCGCTGTGTCCCGCTGTGTTCTCTCTGTGTCCACTGCTGTGTCCTGCTATGTCTCCCGCAGTGTCCCTCGCTGTGTCCCGCTGTGTCCCACGCTGTGTCCCGTTGGGTCCCGCTGTGTCCTCTGCTGTGTCCCCGCTGTGTCCTCACTGTGTCCCCGCTGTGTCCCGCTCTGTATCCCGCTGTGTCCAGCTGTGTCCCCGCTGTGTCCCGATGTGTTCCCCGCTGTGTCCCCCGCTGTGTCCTCCGCTGTGCCCGCCTCTGTGTCGAAGATGTGTCCTGCTGTGTCCCCACTGTGTCCCGCTGTGTCCTGCTGTATCACGCTGTGTCCTACTGTGTCCTCGCTGTGTCCCAGGCAGAGTCCCTGTGTGTCCCGCTGTGTCCCCGCTGTGTATCCGCTGTATCCCGCTGTTTCCCCGCGGTGTCCTGCTCTGTCCTCGCTGTGTCCCGCTGTCTCCCACTGTGTCACCGCTGTGTCACTGCTGTGTTCCGCTGTGTCCCCTTGTGTCCCCGCTGTATCACGCTGTGTCTCGCTGTGTTCTCTCTGTGTCCCCTGCTATGTCCCGCTATGTTTCCCGCAGTGTCCCCAGCTGTGCCACCCTCTGTGTCGAAGATGTGCCCTGCTGTGTGCCCTCTGTGTCCCGCTGTGGCCAGCTGTATCACGCTGTGTCCTACTGTGTCCTCGCTGTGTCCCCCGCAGTGTCCCTGTGTGTCCCGCTGTGTCCCCGCTGTGTCCCCGCTGTGTCCCACTGTTTCCCCGCGGTGTCCACCCTGGGTCCCCGCTATGTCCCACGCTGTGTCCCGCTGTGTCCCCCTATGTGTCTCGCAATGTCCCGCTTTGTCCCGCTCTGTCCTCCCCTGTGTCCCCCGCTGTAACCCTCTGTGTCCCCCGCTGTGTCTAGCAGTGTGCCGCTGTTTCCTCGCTCTGTCCCCTGCTGTGTCCCGCTGTGTCCCCGCTGTGTCCCCCGCTGTGTCCCGCTGTGTCCCGCTTTGTCCCGCTGTGTCCCCTGTGTCCCCGCTGTGTCCCGCTTTGTCCCGATGTGTCCCACTGTGTCCCGCTTTTTCCTCGCTGTGTCCCCGCTGTGTCCCGCTCTGTATGCCGCTGTGTCCAGCTGTGTCCCCGCTGTGTCCCACTGTGTCCCCGCTGTGTCCAGCTGTGTCCCCGTTGTGTCCCCGCTGTATCCCGCTGTGTCCCGCTGTGTTCTCTCTGTGTCCGCCGCTGTGTCCCGCTATGTCCCCTGCAGTGTCCCCCGCTGTGTCCCGGTATGTCCCCTGCAGTGTCCCCCGCTGTGTCCCGATGTGTCCCCACTGTGTCCTGCTGTGTCCAATCTGTGTCCCCTCTGTGTCTCCCGCTGTGTCCCAATGTGTCCCCGCTGTGTCCCCCGCTGTGTCCCAATGTGTCCCCGCTGTGTCCCCCGCTCTGTCCCCCGCTGGGTCCTGCTGTTTCCTCCGCTGTTTCCCGCTCTATCCCACGCTGTGTCCCGCTGTTTCCCCGCTGTGTACCCCACTGTGTTCCGCTGTGTCCCACTGTGTCCCGCTGTGTCCTCGCTGTGTCCCCCACAGTGTCCCGCTGTGTCCCGCTGCGTCCCCGCTGTGTCCCGCTGTGTCCCGCACTTTGTCCCGCTGAGTTCCACACTGTGTCCCCGCTGTGTCCCATGGTGTGTCCCGCTGTGTCCCCTCTGTGTCCCCCACCGTATCCGGCTGGGTCCCTGCTGTGTCCAGCTGTGTCCCACGCTGTGTCCCGCTGAGTCCCCCTCTGTGTCCAACTGTGTCCTGCTGTGTCCCTGCTGAGTACCCGCTGTCTCCCGCTGTGATCCCGGTTGTGTCCCTCTGTGTCCAGCTGTGTCCCCCGCTGTGTTCTCCGATGTGTCCCGCTGTGTCCCGCTATGTCCCGCTGTGTCCCGCTGTGTCCTCTCTGTGTCCCCCCTGTGTCCCCCGTTGTGTCCCCCGCTGTAGCCCGCTGTGTCCCCCGCTGTGTCCCGTGCTGTGTCCCTGCTGTGTCCCGCTCTGTCACGCTATGTCCCACTGTGTCTTGCTGTGTCCTAGCTTTGTCACTCTATGTGTCCCTGTTGTTTCTCCGCTGTATCCTGCTGTGTCCTGCTGTGTTTTCCCTGTGTCCCGCACTGTGTCCCCGTTCTGTCCAACGCTGTATCCCACTGTTTCCCGCTGTGTTCTCTCTGTGTCCCCCGCTGTGTCCCGCTATATCCCCCGCTGTGTCCCCAGCTGTGTCCCGCTGTCTCCCACGCTGTGTCCCGCTGTATCACCGCTGTGTTCCCGCTGTGTCCCCTCTGTGACCGACGCTGTGTCCCGCTGTGTCCACCGATGTGTCTCACAGTGTCCCGCTTTGTCCCGCTCTGTACCCCGCTGTGTCCCCCGCTTTGACCCACTGTGTCCCCCGCTGTGTCCCCCGCTGTGTCCCGCTGTTTCACCAGCGGTGTCCCCGCTGTGTCCCACTGTGTCCCGCTGTGTCCTTCTGTGTCCCTTCTGTGTTCCACTGTGTCCCCCGCTGTGTCCTGCTCTGTTCCCGCTGTGTCCCGCTGTGTCACCGCTGTGTCACTGCTGTGTTCCGCTGTGTCCCATTGTGTCCCCGCTGTATCCCGCTGTGTCCCGCTGTGTTCTCTCTGTGTCCTCTTCTGTGTCCCGCTATGTCTCCCGCAGTGTCCCGCTGTGTCCCACGCTGTGTCCCGTTGTGTCCCTCTGTGTCCTCTGCTGTGTCCCCGCGGTGTCCTCGCTGTGTCCCCGCTGTGTCCCGCTCTGTATCCCGCTGTGTCCAGCTGTGTCCCGGCTGTGTCCTGATGTGTTCCCCGCTGTGTCCTCCGCTGTGTCCCCCGCTGTGCCCCCTCTGTGTGGAAGATGTGTCCTGCTGTGTCCCCACTGTGTCCCGCTGTGTCCTGCTGTATCAAGCTGTGTCCTACTGTTTCCTCGATGTGGCCCCCGCATTGTCCCTGTGTGTCCCGATGTGTCCCCGCTGTGTCCCCGCTGTGTCCCACTGTTTCCCGCGGTGTCCCCCCTGGGTCCCCGCTGTGTCCCACACTGTGTCCCGCTGTGTACCGCTATGTGTCTCCCAGTGTCCCGCTTTGTCCCGCTCTGTCCCCCGCTGTGTCCCCCGCTGTAACCCGCTGTGTCCCCAGCTGTGTCTCGCAGTGTGCTGCTGTTTCCTCGCTCTGTCCCTTGCTGTGTCCCGCTGTGTCCCCGCTGTGTCCCCCTCTGTGTCCCGCTGTGTCCCGATGTGTCCCGCTGTGTCCCGCTTTGTCCTCGCTGTGTCCCCGCTGTGATCGGCTCTGTATGCCGCTGTGTCCAACTGTGTATCTGCTGTGTCCTGCTGTGTCCACGCTGTGTCCAGCTGTGTCCCCGTTGTGTCCCTGCTGTATCCCGCTGTGTCCCGCTGTGTTTGCTGTGTCCGCCGCTGTGTCCCGCTGTCCCCTGCAGTGTCCCCCGATGTGTCCCGCTGAGACCACGCTTTGTCCCGCTGTGTCCCGCTGTGTCCTCTGCTGTGTCCCCGCTGTGTCCTCGCTGTGTCCCCACTCTGTCCCGCTCTGTATCCCGCTGTGTCGAGCTGTGTCCCCGCTGTGTCCCGATGTGTTCCCCGCTGTGTCCCTCGCTGTGTCCCTCGCTGTGTCCAAGATGTGTCATGCTGTGTCCCCGCTGTGTCCCGCTGTGTCCCTGCTGTGCCTCCACTGTGTCGCACTCTGTCCAGCTGTGTCCCACTGTGACCCCCTGTGTCCCCCGCAGTGTGCCGTTGTGTCCCGCTGTGTCCCCGCTGTGTCCCCGCTGTGTCCTGCTGTGTCCCCGCTGTGTCATCCCTGTGTCCCCGCTGTGTCCCACGCTGTGTCCCGCTGTGTCCCCCGATGTGTCTCGCATTGTCCCGCTTTGTCCCGCTCTGTCCCCCGCTGTGTCCCCCGCTGTGTCCCGCTGTATCCCGATGTGTCCCGCTGTGTCCTGCATTGTCCTCGCTGTGTCACCGCTGTGATCCGCTCTGTATGCCGCTGTGTCCAGCTGTGTCTCTGCTGTGTCCCGCTGTGTCCCCGCTGTGTCCAGCTGTGTTCCGGTTGTGTCCCCGCTGTATCCCGCTGTGTCCTGCTGTGTTCTCTCTGTGTCCGCCGCTGTGTCCCGCTATGTCCCCTGCAGTGTCCCCCGCTGTGTCCCGCTGAGACCACGCTTTGTCCCGCTGTGTCCCGCTGTGTCCTCTGCTGTGTCCCCGCTGTGTCCTCGCTGTGTCCCCGCTCTGTCCTGCTCTGTATCCCGCTGTGTCGAGCTGTGTCCCCGCTGTGTCCCGATGTGTTCCCCGCTGTGTCCCCCGCTGTGTCCCCCGCTATGTCCCCCGCTGTGTCCACGATTTGTCACGCTGTGTCCCTGCTGTGTCCCGCTGTGTCCCCGCTGTGCCTCCACTGTGTCCCACTCTGTCCAGCTATGTCCCACTGTGACCCCCTTTGTCCCCCGTAGTGTGCCGTTGTGTCCCGCTCTGTCCCGCTATGTCCCGCTGTGTCCTGCTGTGTCCTCGCTGTGTCACCCTATGTGTCCCTGTTGGTTCTCCGCTGTATCCCGCTGTGTCCTGCTGTGTTTTCTCTGTGTCCCCCGCTGTGTCCCCATTGTGTCCGACGCTGTATCCCACTGTTTCCCGCTGTGTTCTCTCTGTGTACCCCGCTGTGTCCCGCTATATCCCCCGCAATGTCCCCCGCTGTGTCCCCCTGCTTCCCACGCTGTGTCCCGCTGTATCACCGCTGTGTCCCCGCTGTGTCCCCGCTGTGACCGACGCTGTGTCCCGCTGTATCCACCGATGTGTCTCGCAGTGTCCCGCTTTGTCCTGCTCTGTCCCCCGCTGTGTCCCGCTGTGTCCCCTGCTGTGTCTCGCAGTGTCCCGCTGTGTCCTCGCTGTGTACCCCGCTGTGTCCCGCTGTATCCCCCGCTGTGTCCCCCGCTGTGACGCGCTGTGTCCCGCTGTGTCCCGCTGAGTCCTCACTGTGTCCCCGCTGTTTCCCTCCGTGTATCCCGCTTTGTCAGCTCTGTCCCCGATGTGTCCTTCTGTGTCCCGCTGTGTCCCCCGCTGTGTCCCGCTGTGTCCCCGCTGTGTCCCCGCTGTGTCCCCGCTGTGTCCCGCTGTGTCCCGCTGTGTCCTCGCCGTGTCCTCCACTGAATCCCGCTCTGTCCCCCGCTGAGTCCCCCGCTGTCTCTTGCTGTGTCCCCCGCTGTGTCCCGCTGTGTCCCCTGTGTCCCCGCTGTGTCCCGCTGTGTCCCCGCTCTGACCCACGCTGGATCTCGCGGTGTCCTCAGCTGTGTCCCGCTGTGTCCCACTGTGTCCCCTCTGTGTCCCCCGCTGTGTCCCGCTGGGTCCCTGCTGTGACCCGCTCTGTCCCAAGCTGTGTCCCGCTGTGACCCCCGGTGTGTCCCGCTGTGTCCCGCTGTGTCCCCGTAGTCTCCCGCTGTGATCCCCGGTGTGTCCCGCTGTGTCCCGCTGTGACCCACGCTTTGTTCCCCGGTTTGTCCCGCTGTGTCCTGCTATGTCCCATTGTGTCCCTCTGTGTCCTATCTGTGTCCCCCCCTGTTTCCACCCCTCTGTCCCCCGCTGTGTCCCACTGTGTCCCCCGCTGTGTCCCCCGCTGTGTCCCGCTGTGTCACCAGCGGTGTCCCCGCTGTGTCCCACTGTGTCCCGCTGTGTCCTTCTTTGTCCCGGCTGTGTCCCACTGTGTCCCCCGCTGTGTCCTGCTCTGTCCCCGCTGTGTCCTGCTGTGTCCCGCTCTGTCCCGCTGTGTCCTCGCTGTGTCACCCTATGTGTCCCCGTTGTTTCTCCACTGTATCCCGCTGTGTCCTGCTGTGTTTTCTCTGTGTCCCCCGCTGTGTCCTCGTTGTGTCCGACGCTGTATCCGGCTGTTTCCCGCTGTGTTCTCTCTGTGTCCACCGCTGTGTCCCGCTATATCCCCCGCAGAGTCCCCCGCTGTGTCCCACTGTGTCCCGCTGTGTCCTTCTGTGTCCCGGCTGTGTCCCACTGTGTCCCCCGCTGTGTCCTGCTCTGTCCCCGCTGTGTCCCGCTGTGTCCCGCTGTGTCACCGCTATGTCAATGCTGTGTTCCGCTGTGTCCCATTGTGTCCCCGCTGTATCCCGCTGTGTTCTCTCTGTGTCCCCTTCTGTGTCCCGCTATGTCTCCCGGAGTGTCCCTCGCTGTGTCCTGCTGTGTCCCAGGCTGTGTCCTGATGTTTTCCCCGCTGTGTCCCCCGCTGTGTCCCCCACTGTGCCCGCCTCTGTGTCGAAGATGTGTCCTGCTGTGTCCCCACTGTGTCCCGCTGTGTTCTGCTGTGTCACGCTGTGTCCTACTGTGTCCTCACTGTGTCCCCTACAGTGTCCCTGTGTGTCCTGCTGAGTCCCCGCTGTGTCCCCGCTGTGTCCCGCTGATTCCCCGCGGTGTCCTGCTCTGCCCTCGCTCTGTCCCGTTGTCTCCCGCTGTGTCACCGCTGTGTCACTGCTGTGTTCCGCTGTATCCCGTTGTGGCCCTGCTGTATCACGCTGTGTCCCACTGTGTTCTCTCTGTGTCCCCTGCTGTGTCCCGCTATGTCTCCCGCAGTGTCCCCCGCTGTGTCCCGCTGTGTCCCAGGCTGTGTCCCGTTGTGTCCCGCTGTGTCCTCTGCTGTGTCCCCGCTGTGTCCTCACTGTGTCCCCGCTGAGTGCCGCTCTGTATCCCGCTGTGTCCAGCTGTGTCCCCGCTGTGTCACGCTGTGTTCCCCGCTGTGTCCCCCGCTGTGTCCCCCGCTTTGCCCCCCTCTGTGTCGACGATGTGTCCTTCTTTGTCCCCACTGTGTCCCGCTGTGTCCTGCTGTATCACGCTGTGTCCTACTGTGTCCTCGCTGTGTCCCCCGCAGTGTCCATGTGTGTCCCGCTGTGTCCCCGCTCTGTCCCGCTGTTTCCCCGCGGTGTCCCCGCTGGGTCCCCGATGTGTCCCACGCTGTGTCACTCTGTGTCCCCCTATGTGTCTCGCAGTGTCCCGCTTTGTACCACTCTGTCCCCCCCTGTGTCCCCCGCTGTAACCCTCTGTGTCCCCCGCTGTGTCTCGCAGTGTGCCGCTGTTTCCTCGCTCTGTCCCCTGCTGTGTCCCGCTGTGTCCCCGCTGTGTCCCCCGCTGTGTCCCGCTGTGTCCCGCTTTGTCCCGCTGTGTCCCCTGTGTCCCCGCTGTGTCCCGCTGTGTCCCGATGTGTCCAGCTGTGTCCCGCTTTGTCCTCGCTGTGTCCCCGCTGTGTCCTGTTCTGTATGCCGCTGTGTCCAGCTGTGTCCCCGCTGTGTCCCCGCTGTGTCCAGCTGTGTCCCCGTTGTGTCCCCGGTGTATCCCGCTGTGTCCCGCTGTGTTCTCTGTGTCCGCCGCTGTGTCCCGCTATGTCCCCTGCAGTGTCCCCCGCTGTGTCCCGCTGAGACCACGCTTTGTCCCGCTGTGTCCCTCTGTGTCCTCTGCTGTGTCCCCGCTGTATCCTCGCTGTGTCCCCACTCGGTCCCACTCTGTATCCCGCTGTGTCCAGCTGTGTCCCCGCTGTGTCCCGATGTGTTCCCCGCTGTGTCCCCCGCTGTGTCCCCCGCTGTGTCCAAGATGTGTCCCGCTGTGTCCCTGCTGTGTCCCGCTGTGTCCCCGCTGTGTCTCCACTGAGTCCCACTCTGTCCAGCTGTGTCCCACTGTGACCCCCTGTGACCCCCGCCGTGTGCCGTTGTGTCCCACTGTGTACCCGCTGTGTCCCCGCTTGTCCTGCTGTGTCCCTGCTGTGTCCCCTCTGTGACCCGCTTTGTCCCACACTGTGTCCCGCTGTGTCCCCCGATGTGTCTCGCAGTGTCCCGCGTTGTCCCGCTCTGTCCCCCGCTGTGTCCCACGCTGTGTCCCGCTGTGTCCCCCGCTGTGTCTCGCAGTTTGCCGCTGTGTGCTCGCTGTGCCACCGCTGTGTCCCCCGCTGTGTCTCACTGTGTCCCGCTGTGTCCCCTGTGTCCCCTCTGTGTCCCGATGTGTCTGTGCTCTGTCCCACGCTGGATCCAGCGGTGTCCTCAGCTGTGTCCCGCTGTGTCCCCCGCTGTGTCCCGCTGGGTCCCTGCTGTGTCCCGCTCTGTCCCACACTGTGTCACGCTCTGTGCCCCGCTGTTTTCTGCTGTGTCCCGCTGTGTCCCCGCTGTGTCCCCTTAGTCTCCCGCTGTGACCCCCGGTTTGTCCCGCTGTGTCTCGCTGTGTCCCCCGCTTTGTTCCCTGCTTTGTCCCGCTATGTCCCGTTGTTTCCCGCTGTGTCCTCTCTGTGTCGCCCCCTGTGTTCCCCGCTGTGTCCCCCCCTGTGTCCCACTGTGTCCCCCGCTGTGTCCCCTGCTGTGTCCCGCTGTGTCACCAGCGGTTTCCCCGCTGTGTCCCACTGTGTACCGCTGTGTCCCTCTCTGTCATGGCTGTGTCCCGCTGTGTCCCCGCTGTGTCCCGCTGTGTCCTGCTGTGTCTTTGCTGTGTCCCCTGCAATGTCCTGCTGTGTCCCGCTGTGTCACTGCAGTGTCACTGCTGTGTTCCGCTGTGTCCCCGCTGTATCCCGCTGTGTCCCACTGTGTTCTCTCTGTCCCCCGCTATGTCAATGTTGTGTCCCCGCTGTATCCCGCTGTGTCCCGCTGTTTTCTCTATGTGTCCCCTGCTGTGTCCCGCTAAGTCTCCTCAGTGTCCCCCGCTGTGTCCCGCTGTGTCCCACACTGTGACCCATTGTGTCCCGTTGTGTCCTCTGCTGTGTCCCCGCTGTGTCCTTGCTGTGTCCCCGCTGTGTCCCGCTCTGTATCCCGCTGTGTCCAGCTGTGTCCTCGCTGTGTCCCGATGTATTCCCCGCAGTGTCCCCTCTCTGTATCCCCCGCTGTGTCCCCGCTGTGTCCCACTGTGTCCTCGCTCTGTCCTCCGCAGTGTCCCGGTGTCTCCCGCTGTGTCCCCGGTGTGTCCCGCTGTGTCCCGCTGTGTCCCCGCTGTGTTCCCGCTGTGTCCCTTCTGTGTCCCAACCTGTGACCCGCTGTGTCCCCCTATGTGTCTCGCAGTGTCCTGCTTTGCCCGCTCTGTCCCCCGCTGTGTCCCCCGCTGTATCCCGCTTTGTCCCCCGCTGTGTCCCGCAGTGTTCCCTCTGTGTTCCTTGCTCTGTCCCGCGCTGGCTCCCACTGTGTCCTCTGCTATGGCCCCGCTGTGTCCTCGCTGTGTACCCGCTGTGTCCCGCTCTGTATCCCGCTGTGTCCAGCTGTGTCCCCGCTGTGTCCCGTTTTGTTCCCCGCTGTGTCCCCCGCTGTGTCCCCCGCTGTGCTCCCCTCTGTGTCGAAGATGTGTCCTGCTGTGTCCCCACTGTGTCCCGCTGTGTCCTGCTGTATCACGCTGTGTCCTACTGTGTCCGCTGTGTACCCCTAGGTGTCTCGCAGTGTCCCGCTTTGTCCCGCTCTGCCCCCCGCTGTGTCCTGCTGTGTCCCCCGCTGTGTCTCGCAGTTTGCCACTGTGTACACGCTGTGTCCCCAGCTGTGACCCCGATGTTTCCCGCTGTGTCCCCGCTGTGTCCCACGCTGGATTCCGCGGTGTCTTCAGCTGTGTCCCATGCTGTGTCCCGCTGTGGCCCCGCTGTGTCCAACTGTGTCCCCGCTGTGTCCAGCTGTGTCCCCGTTGTGTTCCCGCTGTATCCCGCTGTGTCCCGCTGTGTTCTCTCTGTGTCGGCCGCTGTGTCCCGCTATGTCCCCTGCAGTGTCCCCCGCTGTGTCCCGCTGAGACCACACTTTGTCCCGTTGTGTTCTGCTGTGTCCTCTGCTGTGTCCCCGCCTTGTCCTCGCTGTGTCCCCGCTCTGTCCCGCTCTGTATCCCGCTGTGTCGAGCTGTGTCCCCGCTGTGTCTCGATGTGTTCCCCACTGTGTCCCCCGCTGTGTCCCCCGCTGTGTCTCCCGCTGTGTCCAAGATTTGTCACGCTGTGTCCCCGCTGTGTCCCCGCTGTGTCCCCGCTGTGCCTCCACTGTGTCCCACTCCGTCCAGCTGTGTCCAACTGTGACCCCCTGTGTCTCCCGCAGTGTGCCGTTGTGTCCCGCTCTGTCCCGCTCTGTCCCGCTGTGTCCTGCTGTGTCCTCGCTGTGTCATCCTATGTGTCCCCGTTGTTTCTCCTCTGTATCCCTCTGTGTCCTGCTGTGTTTTCTCTGTGTCCCCCGCTGTGTCCCCGTTGTGTCCGACGCTGTATCCCGCTGTTTCCCGCTGTGTTCTCTCTGTGTACCCCGCTGTGTCCCGCTATATCCCCCGCAATGTCCCCCGCTGTGTCCCCCTGCTTCCCAAGCTGTGTCCCGCTGTATCACCGCTGTGTCTCGCAGTGTCCCACTTTGTCCGCTCTGTCCCCCTCTGTATCCCCCGCTTTTTCCCGCTGTGTCCCCTGCTGTGTCTCGCAGTGTCCCGCTGAGTCCTCGCTGTGTCCCCGCTGTGTCCCTCCGTGTATCCCGCTTTGTCAGCTGTGTCCCCCGATGTGTCCTTCTGTGTCCCGCTGCGTCCCCTGCTGTGTCCTGCTGTGTCCCCGCTGTGTCCCCGCTGTGTCCTCGCTGTGTCCCGCTGTGTCCTCACTGTTTCCTCCACTGAATCCCGCTCTGTCCCCCGCTGAGTCCCCCGCTGTCTCTCGCTGTGTCCCCCGCTGTGTCCCGCTGTGTCCCCTGTGTCCCCGCTGTGTCCCGCTGTGTCCCCGCTCTGACCCACGCTGGATCTCGCGGTGTCCTCAGCTGTGTCCCGCTGTGTCCCATGCTGTGTCCCGCTGTGTCCCGCTGGGTCCCTGCTGTGACCCGCTCTGTCCCACGCTGTGTCCCGCTGTGTCCCCCACTGTGTTCCGCTGTGTCCCGCTGTGTCCCCGCTGTGTCCCCCGCTTTGTTCCCCGCTTTGTCCCGCTGTGTCCCGCTATGTCCCGTTGTGTCCCGCTGTGTCCTCTCTGTGTCCCCCCCAGTTTCCCCCGCGGTGTCCCCCCCTGTGTCCCACTGTGTTCCCCGCTGTGTCCCCCGCTGTGTCCCGCTGTGTCACCGCTGTGTCTCTGCTGTGTTCCAATGTGTCCCATTTAATCCCCGCTGTATTCCGCTGTGTCCCGCTGTGTTCTCTCTGTGTCCCCTGCTGTGTCCCGCTATGTCTCCCGCAGTGTTCCCCGCTGTGTCCCGCTGTGTCCCACGCTGTGTCCCATTGTGTCCCGCAGTGTCCTCTGCTGTGTCCACTCTGTGTCCTTGCTGTGTCCCCGCTGTGTCCCGCTCTGTATCCCGCTGTGTCCAGCTGTGTCCCCTCTGTGTCCAGCTGTGTTCCCCGCTGTGTCCCCCGCTGTGTCCCCCGAGTTGCCCCCCTCTGTGTCGAAGATGTGTCCTGCTGTGTCCCCGCTGTGTCCCGCTGTGTCCTGCTGTATCACGCTGTGTCCTACCGTGTCCTCGCTGTGTCCTCCGCAGTGTTCTGGTGTGTCCCGCTGTGTCCACGCTGTGTTCCGCTGTTTCCCCGCGGGGTCCCCGCTGTGTCCCCGCTGTGTCCCCATGTGTTCCCCGCTGTGTCCCCCGCTGTGTCCCCCGCTGTGTCCAAGATGTGTCCCGCTGTGTCCCCGCTGTGTCCCGCTGTGTCCCCACTGTGTCCCACTCTGTCCTGCTGTGTCCCACTTTGACCCCCTGTGTTCCCCGCAGTGTGGCCTTGTGTCCCGCTGTGTTCTCTCTGTGTCCCCTGCTATGTCCCCGCTTTGTCCAACGCTGTGTCCCGCTGTGTCCCCCGATGTGTCTTGCAGTGTCCCGCGTTGTCCCGCTGTGTCCTCCGCTGTGTACCCCACTGTGTCCCGCTGTGTCCCCCGCTGTGTCTCGCAGTTGGCCGCTGTGTGCGCTCTGTGTCCCCCGCTGTGACCCCGCTGTGTCCCGCTCTGTCCCCGCTCTGTCCCACGCTGGATCCCGCGGTGTCTTCAGCTGTGTCCCATGCTGTGTCCTGCTGTGTACCCTCTGTTTCCCCAGCTGTGTCCCGCTGGGTCCCTGCTGTGACCCGCTCTGTCATACGCTGTGTCCCGCTCTGTCCCCCACTGTGTTCCGCTGTGTCCCGCTGTGTCCTTGCTGTGTCCCCGTAGTCTCCCGCTGTGACTCACGGTGTGTCCCGCTGTGTCCCGCTGTATCCCCCGCTTTGCTCCCCGCTTTGCCCCGCTGTGTCCCGCTATGTCCCGTTGTGTCCCGCTGTGTTCTCTCTGTGTCCGCCGCTGTGTCCCGCGATGTCCCCTGCAGTGTCCCCCGCTGTGTCCCGCTGAGACCACGCTTTGTCCCGTTGTGTCCCTCTGTGTCCTCTGCTGTGTCCCCGATGTATCCTCGCTGTGTCCCCACTCTGTATCCCGCTGTGTCCAGCTTTGTCCCCGCTGTGTCCCGATGTGTCCCCGCTGTGTCCAGCTGTGTCCCCGTTGTGTCCCCGCTGTATCCCGCTGTGTCCCGCTGTGTTCTCTCTGTGTCCGCCACTGTGTCCCGCTATGTCCCCTGCAGTGTCCCCCGCTGTGTCCCGTTGAGACCACGGTTTGTCCCGCTGTGTCCCGCTGTGTCCTCTGCTGTGTCCCCGCTGTATCCTCGCTGTGTCCCCACTCTGTCCCGCTCTGTATCCCGCTGTGTCCAGCTGTGACCCCGCTGTGTCCCGATGTGTTCCCCGCTGTGTCCCCCGCTGTGTCCAAGATGTGTCCCGCTGTGTCCCTGCTGTGTCCCGCTGTGTCCCCGCTGTGCCTCCACTGTGCCCCACTCTGTCCAGCTGTGTCCAACTGTGACCCCCTGTGTCTCCCGCAGTGTGCCGTTGTGTCCCGCTCTGTCCCGCTCTGTCCCGCTGTGTCCTGCTGTGTCCTCGCTGTGTCACCCTATGTGTCCCCGTTGTTTCTCCGCTGTATCCCTCTGTGTCCTGCTGTGTTTTCTCTGTGTCCCCCGCTGTGTCCCCGTTGTGTCCGACGCTGTATCCCGCTGTTTCCCGCTGTGTTCTCTCTGTGTACCCCGCTGTGTCCCGCTATATCCCCCGCAATGTCCCCCGCTGTGTCCCCCTGCTTCCCACGCTGTGTCCCGCTGTATCACCGCTGTGTCCCCGCTGTGTCCCCGCTGTGACCGACGCTGTGTCCCGCTGTATCCACCGATGTGTCTCGCAGTGTCCCACTTTGTCCGCTCTGTCCCCCGCTGTGTCCCCCGCTTTTTCCCGCTGTGTCCCCTGCTGTGTCTCGCAGTGTCCCGCTGAGTCCTCGCTGTGTCCCCGCTGTGTCCCTCCGTGTATCCCGCTTTGTCAGCTGTGTCCCCCGATGTGTCCTTCTGTGTCCCGCTGCGTCCCCTGCTGTGTCCCGCTGTGTCCCCGCTGTGTCCCCGCTGTGTCCTCGCTGTGTCCCGCTGTGTCCTCACTGTTTCCTCCACTGAATCCCGCTCTGTCCCCCGCTGAGTCCCCCGCTGTCTCTCGCTGTGTCCCCCGCTGTGTCCCGCTGTGTCCCCTGTGTCCCCTCTGTGTCCCGCTGTGTCCCCGCTCTGACCCACGCTGGATCTCGCGGTGTCCTCAGCTGTGTCCCGCTGTGTCCCATGCTGTGTCCCGCTGTGTCCCCTCTGTGTCCCCCGCTGTGTCCCGCTGGGTCCCTGCTGTGACCCGCTCTGTCCCACGCTGTGTCCCGCTGTGTCCCCCACTGTGTTCCGCTGTGTCCCGCTGTGTCCCCGCTGTGTCCCCCGCTTTGTTCCCCGCTTTGTCCCGCTGTGTCCCGCTATGTCCCGTTGTGTCCCGCTGTGTCCTCTCTGTGTCCCCCCCAGTTTCCCCCGCGGTGTCCCCCCCTGTGTCCAACTGTGTTCCCCGCTGTGTCCCCCGCTGTGTCCCTCTGTGTCACCAGCGGTGTCCCCGCTGTGTCCCACTGTGTCCCGCTGTGTCCTTCTGTGTCCCGGCTGTGTCCCACTGTGTCCCCCGCTGTGTCCTGCTCTGTCCCCGCTGTGTCCCGCTGTGTCCCGCTGTGTCACCGCTGTGTCTCTGCTGTGTTCTGATGTGTCCCGTTTTATCCCCGCTGTATCCCGCTGTGTCCCGCTGTGTTCTCTCTGTGTCCCCTGCTGTGTCCCGCTATGTCTCCCGCAGTGTCCCCTGCTGTGACCCACTGTGTCCCACGCTGTGTCCCGTTGTGTCCCGCAGTGTCCTCTGCTGTGTCCACGCTGTGTCCTTGCTGTGTCCCCGCTGTGTCCCGCTCTGTATCCCGCTGTGTCCAGCTGTGTCCCCTCTGTGTCCCGCTGTGTTCCCCGCTGTGTCCCCCGCTGTGTCCCCCGCGGTGCCCCTCTCTGTGTCAAAGATGTGTCCTGCTGTGTCCCTGCAGTGTCCTGCTGTGTCCTGCTGTATCACGCTGTGTCCTACCCTGTCCTCGCTGTGTCCCCCGCAGTGTCCTGGTGTGTCCCGCTGTGTCCACGCTGTGTCCCGCTATTTCCCCGCGGGGTCCCCGCTGTGTCCCCGCTGTGTCCCGATGTGTTCCCCGCTGTGTCCCCGCTGTGTCCCGCTGTGTCCCCACTGTGTCCCACTCTGTCCCGCTGTGTCCCACTTTGACCCCCTGTGTCCCCCGCAGTGTGGCCTTCTGTCCCGCTGTGTCCCAGCTGTGTCCCCGCTGTGTACTGCTGTGTCCCCGCTGTGTCCCACGCTGTGTCCTGCTGTGTCCCCCTATGTGTCTTGCAGTGTCCCACGTTGTCCCGCTGTGTCCCCCGCTGTGTCTCGCAATTTGCCACTGTGTGCGCGCTGTGTCCCCCGCTGTGACCCCGCTGTGTCCCACTGTGTCCCCGCTCTGTCCCACGCTGGATCCCGCGGTGTCTTCAGCCGTGTCCCATGCTGTGTCCCGTTGTGTCCCCTCTGTTTCCTCCACTGTGTCCCGCTGGGTCCCTGCTGTGACCCGCTCTGTCATACGCTGTTTCCCGCTCTGTCCCCCACTGTGTTCCGCTGTGTCCTTGCTGTGTCACCGTAGTCTCCCGCTGTGACTCACGGTGTGTCCCGCTGTGTCCTGCTGTGTCCCCCGCTTTGCTCCCCGCTTTGGCCCGCTGTGTCCCGCTATGTCCCGTTGTGTCCCGCTGTGTCCTCTCTGTGTCCCCCCCTGTTTCCCCCGCTGTGTCCCCCGCTGGCTCCCACTGTGTCCCCCGCTGTGTCCTGCTGTGTCACCAGCGGTGTCCCCACTGTGTCCCACTGTGTCCCGCTGTGTCCTTCTGTGTCCCGGCTGTGTCCCACTGTGTCCCCCACTGTGTCCTGCTCTGTCCCCGCTGTGTCCCGCTGTGTCACTGCTGTGTTCCGCTGTGTACCGTTGTGTCCTCGCTGTATCCTGTTGTGTCCCGCTGTGTTCTCTCTGTGTCCCCCACTGTGTCCCGCTATGTCTCCCTCAGTGTCCCGCTGTGTCCCACGCTGTGTCCCGTTGTGTCCCGCTGTGTCCTCTGCTGTGTCCCCGCTGTGTCCTCACTGTGTCCCCGCTGTGACCCGCTCTGTATCCCGCTGTGTCCAGCTGTGACACCGCTGTGTCCTGATGTGTTCCCCGCTGTGTCCCCCGCTGTGTCCCCCGCTGTGCCCCCCTCTGTGTCGAAGATGTGTCCTGCTGTGTCCCCACTGTGTCCCGCTGTGTCCTGCTGTATCACGCTGTGTCCTACTGTTTCCTCGATGTGTCCCCGCAGTGTCCCTGTGTGTCCCGCTGTGTCCCTTCTTTGTCCCGCTGTTTCCCTCGGTGTTCCCCCTGGGTCCCCGCTGTGTCCCACGCTGTGTCCCGCTGTGTACCCCTATGTGTCTCGCAGTGTCCTGCTTTGTCCCGCTCTGTCCCACGCTGTGTCCCCCGCTGTAACCCGCTGGATCCCCCATTGTGTCTAGCAGTGTGCTGCTGTTTCCTCGCTCTGTCCCCTGCTCTGTCCCGCTGTGTCCCCCTCTGTGTCCCGCTGTGTCCCGCTTTGTCCCGCTGTGTCCCCTGTGTCCCCGCTGTGTCCCGCTTTGTCCCGATGTGTCCCGCTGTGTCCCGCTTTGTCCTCGCTGTGTCCCCGCTGTGATCCGCTCTGTATGCCGCTGTGTCCAGCTGTGTCCCCGCTGTATCCCGCTGTGTCCCGCTGTGTTCTCTCTGTGTCCGCCGCTGTGTCCCGCTATGTCCCCTGCAGTGTCCCCCGCTGTGTCCCGCTGAGACCACGCTTTGTCCCGCTGTGTCCCGCTGTGTCCTCTGCTGTGTCCCCGCTGTGTCCTCGCTGTGTCCCCGCTCTGTCCCGCTCTGTATCCCGGTGTGTCGAGCTGTGTCCCCGCTGTGTCCCGATGTGTTCCCCGCTGTGTCCCCCGCTGTGTCCCCCGCTGTGTCCAAGATGTGTCACGCTGTGTCCCCGCTGTGTCCCGCTGTGTCCCCGCTGTGCCTCCACTGTGTCCCACTCTGTCCAGCTGTGTCCCACTGTGACCCCCTGTGTCCCCCGCAGTGTGCCGTTGTGTCCCGCTGTGTCCCCGCTGTGTCCCCGCTGTGTACTGCTGTGTCCCCGCTGTGTCCCCCCTGTGTCCCCGCTGTGTCCCACGCTGTGTCCCGCTGTGTCCCCCGATGTGTCTCGCAGTGTCCCGCGTTGTCCCGCTCTGTCCCCCGCTGTGTCACACGCTGTGTCCCGCTGTGTCCCCCGCGGTGTCCCGCAGTTTGCCGCTGTGTGCTCGCTGTGTACACCGCTGTGTCCCCCGCTGTGTCCCGCGGTGACCCACTGTGTCCCCTGTGTCCCAGCTGTGTCCCGCTGTGTCCCCGCTCTGTCCCACACTGGATCCCTCGGTGTCCTCAGCTTGGTCCTCTGTCTCCCATGCTGAGTCCCGCTGTGTCCCCTTTGTGTCCTGCTCTGTATCCCGCTGTGTCCAGCTGTGTCCCCGCTGTGTCCCGATGTGTTCCCCGATGTGTCCCCCGCTGTGTCCCCTGTTGTGCCCCCCACTGTGTCGAAGATGTGTCCAGCTGTGTCCCTGCTGTGTCCCGCTGTGTCCTGCTGTATCACGCTTTGTCCTATTGTGTCCTCGCTATGTCCCCAGCAGTGTCCAACTGTGTCACGCTGTGTCCCCGTTGTGTCCCGCTGTTTCCCCGCTTTGTTCCCGCTGTGTCCCCGCTGTGTCCCACGCTGTGTCCCGCTGTGTCCCCCTATGTGTCTCGCAGTGTCACGCTTTGTCCCGCTGTGTCCCCCGCTGTGTCCCCCGCTGTAACCCGCTGTGTCCCCCGCTGTGTCTCGCAGTGTGCCGCTGTGTCCTCACTCTGTCCCTTGCTGTGTCCCGCTGGGTCCCCGCTGAGTCCCCCGCTGTGTCCCTCTGTGTCCCCTGTGTCCCCTCTGTGTCCCGCTGTGTCCCGATGTGTCCTGCTGTGTCCCGCTTTGTCCTCGCTGTGTCCCCGCTGTGTCCCGCTCTGTATGCCGCTGTGTCCAGCTGTTTCCCCGCTGTGTCCCGCTGTGTCCCAGCTGTGTCCTGCTGTGTCCCCGTTGTTTCCCCGCTGTATCCCGCTGTGTTCTCTCTGTGTCCGCCGCTGTGTCCCGCTATGTCCCCTGCAGTGTCCCCCGCTGTGTCCTGCTGAGACCACGCTTTGTCCCGCTGTGTCCCGCTGTGTCCTCTGCTGTGTCCCCGCTGTGTACTCACTGTGTCCCCGCTTTGTCCTGCTCTGTATCCCGCTGTGTCGAGCTGTGTCCCCGCTGTGTCCCGATGTGTTCCCCACTGTGTCCCCCACTGTGTCCGCCGCTGTGTCCCCCGCTGTGTCCACGATGTGTCACGCTGTGTCCCCGCTGTGTCCCGCTGTGTCCCCGCTGTGCCTCCACTGTGTCCCACTCTGTCCAGCTGTGTCCCACTGTGACCCCCGGTGTCCCCCGCAGTGTGCCGTTGTGTCCCGCTTTGTCCCCGCTGTGTCCCCGCTGTGTCCTGCTGTGTCCCCGCTGTGTCACCCCTGTGTCCCCGCTGTGTCCCACGCTGTGTCCCACTGTGACCCGCTGTGTCTCCTGTGTCCCCGCTGTGTCCCGCTGTGTCCCCGCTCTGTCCCACGCTGGATCCTGCGGTGTCCTCAGCTGTGTCCCGCTGTGTCCCATGCTGTGTCCCGCTGTGTCCCCTCTGTGTCCCCCGCTGTGTCCCGCTGGGTCCCTGCTGTGTCCCGATCTGTCTCACGATGTGTCCCACTCTGTGCCCCGCTGTGTCCCGCTGTGTCCCTGCTGTGTCCCCCGGTGTGTCCCGCTGTGTCCCGCTGTGTCCCCCGCTTTGTTCCCCGCTTTGTCCCGCTGTGTCCCGCTATGTCCCGATGTGTCCAGCTGTGTCCTCTCTGTGTCCCCCCCTGTTTCCCCCGCTGTGTTCCCCGCTGTGTCCCACTCTGTCCCCCGCTTTGTCCCCCGCTGTGTCCCGCTGTATCACCAGCGGTGTCCCCGCTGTGTCCCACTGTGTCCCGCTGTGTCCTTCTGTGTCCCGGCTGTGTCCCACTGTGTCCCCTGCTGTGTCCTGCTCTGTCCCCGCTGTGTCCCGCTGTGTCCCGCTGTGTCACCGCTGTGTCACTGCTGTGTTACGCTGTGTCCCATTTTTGTCCCCACTGTATCCCACTGTCTCCCGCTGTGTTCTCTCTGTGTCCCCTGCTGTGTCCAGCTATGTCACCCGCAGTGTCCACCGCTGTGTCCCGCTGTGTCCCACGCTGTGTCCCGTTGTGTCTCGCTGTTACCTCTGCTGTGTCCCCGCTGTGTCTCCGCTGTGTCACTGCTGTGTCCCACTTTGTCACGTTCTGTCCCTGCTGTATCCCGCTGTGTCCCGCTGTGTTCTCTCTGTCCCCCGCTATGTCAATGTTCTGTCCCCGCTGTATCCCTCTGTGTCCCGCTGTGTTCTCTCTGTGTCCCCTGCTGTGTCCCGCTATGTCTCCGCAGTGTCCCCCGCTGTGTCCCGCTGTGTCCCACGCTGTGTCCCATTGTGTCCCGCTGTGTCCTCTGCTGTGTCCCCGCTCTGTCCACTGCTGTGTCCCGGCTGTGTCCTGCTCTCTATCCCGCTGTGTCCAGCTCTGTCCCAGCTGTGTCCCGATGTATTCCCCGCTGTTTCCCCGATGTGTCCCACTGTGTCTCGCTCTGACCTCCGTAGTGTCCCGGTGTCTCCCGCTGTGTCCCCGCTGTGTCCTGCTGTGTCCCGCTGTGTCCCCGCTGTGTCCCTGCTGTGTCCCTTCTGTGTCCCATGCTGTGACCCGCTGTGTCCCCCTATGTGTCTCGCAGTGTCCCGCTTTGCCCGCTCTGTCCCCCGCTGTGTCCCCTGCTGTATCCCGCTTTGTCCCCCGCTGTGTTTCGCAGTGTGCCGCTGTTTCCTCGCTCTGTCACCCGCTATGTCCCGCTGTGTCCCCGCTGTGTCCCCCACTGTGTCCCGCTGTGTCCCGCCGTGTCCCCTGTGTCTCTGCTGTGTCCCGCTGTGTCCCGCTGTGTCCTGCTGTGCCCCGCTGTGTCCTCTCTGTGTCCCTGCTGTGTCCCGCCTTGTATCACGCTGTGTCACGCTGTGTCCCCCCATGTGTCTCTGCTGTGTCCCGCTGTGTCCCGCTGTGTCCTGCTGTGTCCCGCTGTGTCCTCTCTGTGTCCCCGCTGTGTCCCGCCTTGTATCACGCTGTGTCACGCTGTGTCCCCCCATGTGTCCTGCTGTGTCTCGCTGTGTCCCCCGCTGTGTCTCGCTGGGTCCCGCTGTGTCCCGCTGTGTCCCGCTGTTTCCTCGCTGTGTCCCTGCTGTGTCCCTCCATGTATCTCGCTGTGTCAATCTGTGTCCCCCGATGTGTCCCGCTGTGTCCCGCTGTGTCCCCCGTTGTGTCCCGCTGTGTCCCCGCTGTTTCCCCGGTGTGTCCTGCTTTGTCCCGCTGTGTCTCACTGTGTCCTCGCTGTGTCCCCCGCTGTGTCCCACTCTGTCCGCCGCTGTGTCCCCCGCTGTGTCTCGCTGTGTCCCGCTGTGTCCCCCTCTGTGTCCCGCTGTGTCCCGCTGTGTCCCCCTCTGTGTCCCGAAGTGTCCCCGCTGGGTCCTGCTGTGTCACAGCTGTGTCCCCGCTGTGTCCCTGGCTGTGTCTCGATGTGTCCCCGCTGTTTCCCTCGCTGTGTCCCCGCTGTGTCCCCCACTCTGTTCCCCGCTGGGTCCCACTGTGTCCTCTGCTGTGTCCCGCTGTTTCCCACGCTGTGTCCCGCTGTGTCCCCTGTGTCCCCGCTGTGTCCCACTGTGTCCCAATGTGTCCCGCTGTGTCCCCATGTGTCCTCGCTGTGTCCCCGCTGTGTCCCACCGTGTATCCCGCTGTGTCAAACTGTGTCCCCCAATGTGTCCCGCTGTGTCCCCCTGTGTCCCGCTGTGTCCCGCTGTGTCCTGATATGTCCCTGCTGTGTCCTGCTGTGTCCCAGCTGTATCCCCGCTGTGTCCGTCGCTGTGTCCTGATGTGTCCCCTCTGTGTACCCCGCTGTATCTCTCTGTGTCCCCCGCTATGTTCCGCTGTGTCGCCAGCTGTGTCCCCCTGTGTGCTGCTGTGGCCCGCTGTGTCCCCCGCTGTGTCCCGATGTGTCCCCGCTGTGTCCTGCTGTGTCCAAGCTGTGTCCCCACTGTGTCCCCCGCTGTTTCCCGATGTGTCCCCGCTGTGTCCCCCACTGTGTCCCGCTGTGTCCCCCGCTTTGCCCCGCTGTGTCCTGCTATGTTCTGCTGTGCCCACTGCTGTGTCCCGCTGTGACCCCGCTGTGTCCCGCTGTGTCCCCCGCTGTGTCCCCCCCTGTGTCACCACTGTGTCCCCCTGTGTTCCACTGTGTCCTCGCTGTTTCCCGCTGTGTCCCGCTGTGTACATGGCTGTGTCCCCGACTGTGTTCCGCTGTGTTCTGCTGTGTCCGGTGGTGTCTTGATTTGTCCCCCGCAATGTCCCCGGCTGAGTCCCCGCTGTGTCCCTGGTGTGTCCCGCTGTGTCCTCCCTGTGTCCCCCGATGTGTCCCGCTATCTGTCCCTCAGTGTCCCCCGCTGTGTCACACTGTGTCCCGCTGTTTCCTCGCTGTGTCGTCCGCTGTGTCCCGCTGTGTCCTCGCTGTGTCCCTGCTGTGTCCCCCCTGTGTCCCGCTGTTTCCTCGCTGTTTCCCCCGTTCAGTCCCGCTGTGTCCCCGCTGTGTCCAGATGTGCCCTCGCTGTGTTCCCCGCTGTGTCCAGCTGAGTCCCTGGTGTGTCCCGCTGTGTTCCCCGCTCTGTCCCCCGCTGTGTTCCGCTGTGTTCCCCTCTGAGTCCTGCTGTGTCCCGCTGTGTCCTCCGCTGTATCCCCGCAGTTTCCACACTGTGTCCCGCTGTGTTCCGCTGTGTCCCGTGGTGTCCTGCTTTGTCCCCCGCTGTGTCCCCCGCTGAGTCCCGATGTGTCCGGCTGTGTCCCGCTGTGCACCGCTGTGTCCTCACTATGTCCCCCGCTGTGTCCCCACTAAGTCCCACGGTGTGTACCTCTGTGTCTCCGCTGTGTCCCGCTGTGTCCCATGCTGTGTCCCGCTGTGTTCCTACAGTGACCCGGCTGTGTGCCCGCTGTGTCCCGCTGTGTCCCCGCTGTGTCACATGCTGTGTCCCGTTGTGTCCCCAGCTGTGTCCCGCTGTGTCCCTACATTGTCCCCGCTGTGTCCCGCTGTGTATCTCGCTGTGTCTCCCGCTGTTTCCCTCTGTCTCCCCGCTGTGTCCCGATGTTTCCCGCTGTGTCCCAGCTGTGTCCCCTCTGTGTCCCCCGCTGTGTCCCACTGTGTCCCCCGCTGTGTCCCGCTGTGTGCCGCTGTGTCCCCCTGTGTCCCCTGCTGTGTCCCGATGTGTCCCTGCTGTGTCCTGCTGTGTCCAAGCTGTGTCCCCGCTGTTTCCCCCGCTGTGTCGCTATGTGTCCCCGCTGTGTCCCCCACTCTGTCCCCAGTTGGTTCCTGCTCTCTCCTACGCTGTGTCCCGCTGTGTCCCGCTATTTCGCCACTGTGTCCCCCGCTGTGTTCCCGATGTGTCCCACTGTGTCCCGCTGTGTCCCGCTGTGTCCTCGCTGTGTCCCCCGCAGTGTCCCGCTGTATCCCGCTGTTTCCCCCTGTGTCCCCTCTGTGTCCTGCTGTGTCCCCCGCTGTGTCCCGCTGAGTCCCCCATTGTGTCCCCGCTGTGTCCCATGCTGTGTCCCGCTGTGTTCCCTCTGTGTCCCCCGCTGTGTCCCGCTGGGTCCCCGCTGTGTCCAGCTGTGTCCCACGCTGTATCCCGCTGAGTCCCCCGCTGTGTCCTGCTGTGTCTCAGCTGTGTCCCCGCTGTCTCCCGCTTTGCCCCCCCTTGTGTCCCGCTGTGTCCCGCTGTGTCCTGCTGTGTCCCGCTATGTCCTGCTGTGTCCCGCTCTGTCCTCTCTGTGTCCCCCCTGTATCCCCCGCTGTGCCGCCGCTGTGTCCCGCTGTGTCCCCCGCTGTGTCCCCCGCTGTGTCCCGCTGTGTTCTCTCTGTGTCCTCCACTGTGTCGCGCTATGTCCCCCACAGTGTCCCCCGCTCTGTCCCGCTGTTTCCCACGCTGTGACCTACTGTGTCCCGCTGTGTCCCGCTGTGTCCTCGCTGTGTCCCACGCAGTGTCCCGCTGTGTCCCGCTGTGTCCCCGCTGTGTCTCCGCTGTGTCCTGATGTGTCCCCGCTGTTTCCCCGCTGTGTCCCCGCTGTGGCCCACGCTGTGTCCCTCTGTGTCCACCTATGTGTCTCTCAGTGTCCCGCTTTGTCCCGCTCTGTCCCCCGCTGTGTCGCCCGCTTTGTCCCGCTGTGTCTCCCGGTGTGTCCCGCTGTGTCCTCGCTGTGTTTCCGCTGTGTCCCGATGTGTCCCGATGTGTCCCCCGCTGTGTCCCGCTGTGTCCCCCGCTGTATCCCGGTGTGTCCCGCTGAGTCCCCGCTATGTCCCCCGCTGTGTCCCGAAGTGTCCCCACTGTGTCCCCCGCTGTGTCCCGCTGTGTCCCCGCTGTGTCCCCGCTCTGTCCCCGGCTGGTTCCCGCTCTGTCCTCCGCTGTGCCCCGCTGTGTCCCGCTCTGTGTCCCACTGTGTCCCCTCTGTGTCCCCCTCAGGGTCCCGCTGGGTCCCCGCTGTATCCTGCTCAGTCCCGCAGTGTCCCGCTGTATCCTGCTTTGTCCTCGCTGTGTCCTCGCTGTGTCCCCGTTGTGTCCCGAAGTGTCCCCGCTCTGTCCCCCGCTGTGTCCCTTCTGTGTCCCCCGCTGGGTCCTGATGTGTCCCCTCTCTGTCCCCCGCTCTATCCCGCTGTGTCCCCGCTGTGTCCCCCGGTCTGTCCCCCGCTGGGTCCCGTTGTGTCCTCGCTGTGTTCCCCGCTGTGTCCCCATTGTGTCCCCGCTGTATCCCGCTGTGTCTCACTGTGTTCTCTCTGTGTTCCCTGCTGTGTCCCCGTTGTGTCCACGCTGTATCCCGCTGTTTCCCGTTGTGTCCCCGCTGTGTCCCCCGCTGTGTCCCGCTATATCCCCCGCAGTGTCCCCCGCTATGTCCCGCTATGTCCCGCTGTGTCCCCCGCTGTGTCCCTCGCTGTGTCCTGCTGTGTCCCCTTCTTGTTCCCCTGTGTCCCGCTGTGTCCCCGCTGTGTCCCCGCTGTGTGCCGCTGTGTCCTCGCTTTGTCCCCTGCTGTGTCCCGCTGTGTCCCGATGTGTTCCCTGCTGTGTCCCCACTGTGTCCCTGCTGTGTCCCTCTGTGTCCTAGTTGTGTCCCGCTGTGTCCCCGCTGTGTCCCCACTGTGTCCTCGCTGTGACCCCGCTGTGTCTCCGCTTTGTCCCGCGGTATCCCCGCTGTGTCCTGCTGTGTCCGCGCTGTGTCTCCCTCTGTGTCCCGCTGTGTTCCGCTGTGTCCCCCGCTGTGTCCCGCTGTGTCCCACTGTGTCCCGCTGTGTCCTGCTGTGTCCTCACTTTGTCCCCGCTGTGTCCCGCTCTTTATACCGCTGTGTCCAGCGGTGTCCTCGCTGTGTCCCGATGTGTATCCCGCTGTGTCCCGTGCTGTGTGTCCCGCTGTGTCCCCCGCTTTGTCTATACTGTGTCCCGCTGTGTTCCCGCTGTGTCCCCGCTGTGTCCCCACTGTGTCCTGCTGTGACCCGGCTGTTTCCCACTGTGTCCCACGCTGTGTCCTGCTGTGTCCCACGCTGTGTCCTGCTGTGTCCCCGGTTTGTCCCGCTGTGTCCTCGCTGTGTCCCCCGCATTATCCCGCTGTGTCCCGCTGTGTCTCCGCTGTGTCACCGCTGGGTTCCGCTGTGTCCCGCTGTGACACCACTGTGTCCCGCTGTGTCCCGCTGTTTCCCCCTTCTGTCCCTGCTGTGTCTCGCTGTGTCCCCGCTGTCCCCAGCTGTGTCCCCCTGTGCACTGCTGAGTTCCCCGCTGTGCGCCGGTGTTTTCCTGCTGTGTCTCCTTGTGTCCCCCGCTTTGTCCCCCGCTGTGTCCCGATCTGTCCCTGCTGTGTCCCCCGCTGTGTCCCGCTCTGTCCCCCGCTTTGTCCCGCTGTGTCCCGTTGTGTCCCGCTGTGTCCAGTCTGTGTCCCCCGCTGTGTGCTGCTCTGTCCCCACAGTGTCCCGCTGTGTTCCCCGCTGTGTCCTGCTGTGTCCCCCGCTGTATCCCGCTGTGTCCAGCTGTGTCCCCGCTATGTCCCGATGTATTCCCGCTGTGTCCCCCGCTGTGTCCACTGCTGTGTCCCCCGCTGTGTCCAAGCTGTATCCCGCTTTGTCCCCGCTGTGTCCCGCTATGTCCCCAAGGATTCCCGCTGTGTCCCGGCTGTGTCCCACTGTGTCCCACCTTGTGTCCCGCAGTGTCCCCCGCTTTGTCCCGCTGTGACCCGCTGTTTCCCCACTGTGTGCCCCGCTGTGTCCCTGCTGTGTCTCACTATGTCCCGCTGTTCCGGCTGTGTCCCCGCTGTGTCCCCGCTGTGACCCCCGCTGTGTCCCGCTCTGTCCCCGCTGTGTCCTGCTGTGTCCCCGATGTCCCCCGGTGTGTCCCTGCTGTTGCCCGCTATGTACCCCATTGTGTCCCGCTGTGTCTCACTGTGTCCCGCTGTGTCTCTGCTGTGTCCCCGCTGTGTCTCGCAATGTCCCCGCTGTCCTCCGCTGTGTCCCCGCTGTGTAAAGTTGTGTCCCGCTGTGTGGCCGCTGTGTCCCACCTGTGTCCCGCTGTGTCCTGCTGTGTCCCCCGCTGTGTCCTCTGCTGTGTCTGCGCTGTGTGCCTGCTGTGTCCCGCTGTGTCCCCCACTGTGTCCCCGCTGTTTCCCCCCCTGTGTCCCGATGTGTCATCGCGCTGTCCCTAGCTGTGTCCCGCTGTGTACCCGCTGTGTCCTGCTGTGTCCCTGCTGTGTCCCACTTTGTACCCGCTGTGTCTCGTTGTGTCCCCCTCTGTGTCCCCGCTGTGTCCCGATGTGTCCCCGCGCTGTCCCCTGTTGTGTACCCTCTGTGTCCCCAGCTGTGTCCCGGTGTGTCCCTGCTGTGTCCCACGCTATGTACCCGCTGTGTCCCCGCTGTGTCCCGCTGTGTCCCCCGCTGTGTCCTGCTGTTTCCCCGATTTCCCCGCCTGTGTCCCCGCCTTGTCCCGCTGTGTCCCCGCTGTCCCCCGCTATGTCCACCTGTGTCCCCCGCTGTGTCCCCCTGTTTCCCCAATGTCCCCAGGTGTGTCGCCGCTGTGTCCCCCTGTGAAGCTGCTGTTTCCCCGCTTTGTAACGCTGTGTCCCCCGCTGTGTCCCCCGCTGTGTCCCACACTGTGGCCCACTGTGTCCCCGCTGTCCCCTGCTGTGTCCCGCTGTTTCCCCACTGTCCCCCGGTTTGTCACCACTGTCCCCGACTGTGTACCCCGCTGTGTCTCGATGTGTCCCGCTGTGTCCCACTGTGTACCGCTGTGTCCACACTGTGTCCCCCGCTTTGTCCCCACTGATTCCCACGGTGTGTCCCGCAGTCTCCGCTGTGTGCTTGCTGTGTCCCGCTGTGTTCCGCTGTGTCCACACTGTGTCCCGCTGTGTCCCCTGCTGTGTCCCGCTGTGTCCTGCTGTGTCCCCGTTGTATCCCCCACTGTGTCCCGCTGTGTCCCCCTGTGTCCGGCTGTGTCCCCTGCTGTGTCCCTGCTGTGTCCCCGCTGTGTCCCTGATGTGTCCCCGCTTTGTCCCACTGTGTCCTCGCTGTGTCACCCGCTGTTTCCTGCAGTGTCCCCGGCTGTGTCCCCCGCTTTGTCCTGCTGTATACCCGGGTGTGTCCCCGTCGTGTCTCGCTGTGTCCCCGCTGTCCCCAGCTGTGCCCCCTGTGCCCCGATGAGTTCCCTGCTGTGTCCCGGTGTGTCCCTGCTGTGTCTCCTTGTGTCCCCCGCTGTGTCCCCCGCTGTGTCCCGCTCTGTCCCCCGCTGTGTCATGCTGTGTCTCGCTCTGTCCCCCGCTTTGTCCCGCTGTGTCCCGTTCTGTCCCGCTGTGTCCCGTCTGTGTCCCCCGCTGTGTCCTGCTCTGTCCCCGCAGTGTCCCGCTGTGTTCCCCGATGTGTCCTGCTGTGTCGCCCGCTGTGTCCCGTTGTGTCCCGCTGTGTCCCCGCTGTGTCTTGCTGTGTCCTCGCTGTGTCCCCGCTGTGTCCCGCTCTGTATCCCGCTGTGTCCAGCTGTGTCCTCGCTGTGTCCCGATGTATTCCTGCTGTGTCCCCGGCTGTGTCCCGATGTGTCCTCGGTGTGTCTGCCGCTTTGTAGCGCTGTGTCCCCTGCTGTGTCCCGCTGTGTCCCCGATGTGTCACGCAGTATCGCGCTGTGTCACGCTGTGTTCCCCGAGGTGTCCCGTTGTGTCCCGCTGTGCTCTCCGCTGTGTCCCGCAGTGTCCCCGCAGTGTCCACACTGTGACACGCTGTGTCCCCCACTGTGTCCCCCGCTCTGTCCAGCAGTGTCCCCCGCTGTGTCCCACTGTGTCCCACTGTGTCCTCCACTGTGTCCCGCTGTGTTCCATGCTGTGTCCCGCTGTGTCCCCTCTGTGTCCCCTGCTTTGTCCCGCTGGGTGCCTGCTGTGTCCCGCTGTGTCCCCGCAGGGTCCCCGCTGTGTCCCACGCTGTGTCCCGCTGTGTCTCGCAGTGTCCCGATTTGTCCCGCTCTGTCCCCTATTGTGTCCCCCGCTGTGTCCCGCTGTGTCCTCCGCTTTGTCCCCCGCTGTGTCCCGCTGTTTCCCCGCTGTGTCCTGTGCTGTGTCCCGCTGTGTCCTCGCTGTGTCCCTGCTGTGTCCCCCCTGTGTCCCGCTCTGTCGTCGCTGTTTCCCCCTTGTGTCCCGCTGTGTCCCCCGCTGTGTCCCCGCTGTGTTCCACTGTGCTCTCGCTGTGTCCCACGCTGTGTCCCATTGTGTCATCGTTGTGTTCCCCGCTGTATGGAGCTGTGTCCCCCGCTGTGTCCCACTGTGTCCCCTCTGTGTCCCCGCTGTGTCTCGCTGTGTCCCCTCTGTGTCCCCGCTGTGTCACGCTGTGTCGCCCGCTGTGTCCAGCTGAGTCCCCGCTGTGTCCCGCGGGGTCCCACTGTGTCCTCCGCTGTGTCCCGCTGTGTCCCGGCAGTTTCCCCACTGTGTCCCGCTGTGTTCCGCTGTGTTCCGTGGTGTCCTGCTTTGTCCCCCGCTGTGTCCCCCGCTGAGTCCTCGCTGTGTTCCGCTGTGTCCCCCACTGTGTCCCGCTCTATCCCCCGCTGTGATTCCTGCTTGGTCACCGCTGGGTCCCGCTGGGTCCCGCTGTGTCCCGCTGTGTCCCCCACTGTGTCCCGCTGTGTCCCTGCTGTGTCCCGCTGTGTCCCCGCTGTGTCCCGCGCTGTGTCCCCTGCTGAGTCCCAGCTGTGTCCCCACTGTGTCCCGCCGTGTCCTCCCTGTTTCCCCCGCTGTGTCCCGCTCTATCCCCCGCTGTGATTCCCACTTTGTGCCTGCTGTGTCACGCTGTGTCCGGCTGTGTCCCGCTGTGTCCCCCTCAGTGTCCCGTTGTGTCCCTCTGTGTCTTCGCTTTATCCCCCACTGTGTCCCGCTGTGTCCCGCTATGTCCCGCTGTGTGCCCCGCTGTGTCCAGCTGTGTCCCCGCTCTGTCCCGCTGTGTCCCGCTGTGTTCCCCGCTTTGTACCCGCTGTGTCTCTCGCTGTGTCCCGCTGTGTCCCCGCTGTGTCCCGCTGTGTCCCCGCTGTGTCCCCGCTGTGTCACCCGCTGTGTCCTGCTCTGTCCCTGCTGTGTCCTGCTGTGTCCCCACTGTCCCCCGGTGTGTCCCTGCTGTTCCCCGGTATGTACCCCACTGTGTCCCGTTGTGTCCCGTTGTGTCCCGTTGTGTCCTCGCTGGGTCCCCCTCTATGTCCCCACTGTGTCCCCCGCTGTGTCCCGTTATATCCCGCTGTGGCCCCCGCTGTGTCCCTGCTGTGTCCCGCTGTGTCCCGCGCTGTGTCCCGTTGTGTCCCCGCTGTGTCTCCTGCTGTATCCCGCTGTGTCCCACTGTGTCCCCGCTGTGTCCCGCGCTGTGTCCCCTGCTGACTCCCAGCTGTGTCCCCGCTGTGTCCCGCCGTGTCCTCCCTGTTTCCCCCGCTGTGTCCCGCTCTATCCCCCGCTGTGATTCCCGCTTTGTGCCTGCTATGTCACGCTGTGTCCCGCTGTGTCCCGCTGTGTCCCCCTCAGTGTCCCGTTGTGTCCCTCTGTGTCTTCGCTTTATCCCCCACTATGTCCCGCTGTGTCCCCAGCTGTGTCCCCTGCTGTGTCCCGCTATGTCCTGCTATGTCCCGCTTTGTGCCCCGCTGTGTCCAGCTGTGTCCCCGCTCTGTCCCGCTGTTTCCCGCTGTGTTCCCCGCTTTGTACCCGCTGTTTCTCACCCTGTGTCCCGCTATGTCCCCCACTGTGTCCCGCTGTGCTCCCCGCTGTGTCCCGCTGTGTCCCATCTGTGTCCGCGCTATGTGGCCCACTGGGTCCCGCTGTGCTCCCCGCTGTGTCCCCGCTGTGTCCCAGGTATGTCTCGCTGTGTCCTGCTGTGTCCTCCGCTGTGTTCAGCTGTGTCCCGCTGTGTCCGGCTGTGTCCCGATGTGTCCTCGCTGTGTCCCCCGCTGTGTCCCGCTGTGTCCCCGCTGTGTCCCGCTGTGTCCCCACAGTGTCCCCACTGTGTTCCGCTGTGTTCCGCTGTGTCCTGTGGTGTCCTGCTTTGTCCCCTGCTATGTCCCCCGCTGAGTCCCCGCTGTGTCCCGCTCTGTCCCCCGCTGTGTCTCCCGCTTTGTCCCCACTGTGTCCCGCTGTGTCCCGCTGTGTTCCCCTCGGTGTCGTGTTGTGTCCCTCTGTGTCCTCGCTGTATCCCCCACTGTGTCTCGCTGTGTCCCCAGCTGTGTCCACTGCTGTGTCCCGCTGTGTCCCGCTATGTCGCGCTGTGTGCCCCGCTGTGTCCCGCTGTGTCCCCGCTCTGTCCCGTTGTGTTCCCCGCTGTGTACCCGCTGTGTCTCTCACTGTGTCCCGCTGTGTCCCCTCTGTGTGCTGCTGTGTCCCCGCTGTCCCCAAGTGTGTCCCTGCTGTTCCCTGCTATGTACCCCACTGTGTCCCGCTGTGTCCCCGCTCTGTCCCGCTGTGTCCCGCTGTGTTCCCCGCTGTGTACCCGCTGTGTCTCTCGCTGTGTCCCGCTGTGTCCCCGATGTGTCCCGCTGTGTCCCCGCTGTTTCCCCCGCTGTGACCTGCTCAGTCCCCGCGGTGTCCCGCTGTGTCCCCCACTGTGTCCCCCTTTATCCCCCGCTGTGATTCCCGCTTTGTCACCGCTGTGTCCCGCTGTGTCCCGCTGTGTTCCCCACTGTGTCCCGCTGTGTCCCCGCTGTGTCTCCCTGTGTTCCTGCTCTGTCCCCACTGTGTCCCACTCTGTGTCCCCTGCTGATTCCCCGCTGTGTCCCCGCTGTGTCCCGCTGTGTCCTCCCTGTGTCCCCCGCTGTGTCCCGCTCTATCAGCCGCTGTGATTCGCGCTTTGTTCCTGCTGTGTCCTGCTGTGTCCCGCGGTGTCCCGCTGTTTCCCACTGTGTCCTCGCTGGGTCCCCCTCTATGTCCCCACTGTGTCCCCCGCTTTGTCCTGCTGTGGCCCCGCTGTGTCCCGCTGTGTCCCTGCTGTGTCCCTGCTGTGTCCCGCTTTGTCCCCGCTGTGTCACCTGCTGTGTCCCGTTGTGTCCCGAGCTGTATCCCACTGTGTACCCGCAGTGTCCCCGCTGGGTCCCGCTTTGTCCCGAGGTGTCCCGCTTTGTCCCCCGCTGTATCCACCGCTGAGTCCCCGCTTTGTCCCTGCTGTGTCCCGCTGTGTCCCGCTGTGTTCCCCTCGGTGTCGCTTTGTGTCCCTCTGTGTCCTCGCTGTATCCCCCATTGTGTCTCGCTGTGTCCCCAGCTGTGTCCCCTGCTGTGTACCGCTGTGTCCCGCTATGTCGTGCTGTGTGCCCCGCTGTGCCCCGCTGTGTCCCCGCTGTGTCCCGATGTGTCCCGCTTTGTTCCCTGCTGTGTACAAGCTGTGTCTCTCGTTGTGTCCCGCTGTGTCACCACTGTGTCGCGCTGTGTCCCCGCTGTTACCCGCTATGTACCCCACTGTGTCCCGCTGTGTCCCGTTGTGTCCTCGCTGGGTCCCCCTCTATGTCCCCACTGTGTCCCCCGCTGTGTCCCGTTGTGTCCCGCTGGGGCCCCCCGCTGTGTCCCGCTGTGTCTCCGCTGTGTCCCTTCTGTGTACTGCTGTGTCCCGCTATGTCCCGGGCTGTGTCCCGTTGTGTCCCCGCTGTGTCTCCTGCTGTATACCGCTGTGTCCAGCTGTGTGCCCCTGTGTCCCGCTGTGTCCGCTGTCTCCTCGCTTTGTCCCCCGTTGTGTCCCGGTGTGTCCTGGCTGTGTCCCCAGCTGCGACCCGCCGTGTCACCGCTGTGCCCCCTGCTGTGTCCCGCTGTGTCCCCACAGTTTCCCCGCTGTGTCCCGCTGTGTCCCGTGGTATCCCGCTTTATTCCCCGCTGTATCCACCGCTGAGTCCCCCCTTTGTCCCCGCTGTGTCCTGCTGTGTCCTACCTGTGTCCCCTGCTGTGACCCGGTCTACCCCTGCTGTGTACCCCGCTTTGTCCCTGCTGTGTCCCGCTGTGTCCCGCTGTGTTCCCCACTATGTCCCGTTGTGTCCCCAGCTGTGTACCCTGCTGTGTCCCGCTGTGTCCCTGCTGTATCGACGCTGTCCCCCGCTGTGTCCCACGCTGTGTCCCGCTCTGTCCCCGCTGTGTCTCGCTGTGTCCCGCTGTGTCCCCGCTGTGTCCCACTGTGTCCCCACTGTGTCCCGATGTGGTCCTGCTGTGTCCCCGCTGTGTCCCCTGCTGTGTCCCCCGCTGTGTCCCCGCTGTGTCCCCTGCTGTATCTCTCGCTGTGTCCTGCTGTGTCCTTGCTGTGTCCCGCTGTGTCCCGCTGTGTCCCCCCTCTGTCCCACACTGTGTCCCGCTGTGTCCATGCTGTGTCCTGCTGTGTCCCCCGCTGTGTCCCGCTGTGTCGCGCTGTGTCCCCCGCTGTGTCCCTGCTGTGTTCCCGCTGTGTCCCGATGTGTCCTGCTGTGTCACTCTGTGTCCCGCTCTGTCCCCGCTGTGTCCCACTTAGTCCCGCTTTGTCCCCGCTGTGTCCCGCTGTGTCCCCCGCTCTGTCCCCCGCTGTGTCCGGCTGTGTCCCCTGCTGTGTCCCGCTGTGTCCCTCTGTGTCCCGCTGTGTCCCCCGATTTGTCCCGCTCTGTCAACGCAGCGTCCCCTCTGTGTCCCGCTGTGTCCCACTTTGTCCCCTGGTGTCCTGCTTTGTCCCCCACTGTGTCTCCCACTGAGTCCCCTCTGTGTCCCCGCTGTGTCCCGCTGTATCCTCGCTGTGTCCCCCCCCCTCTCTCCCGGTTTGTCTCCCGCTGTGTCCTGCTGTGTCCCGCTGTGTCCTCGCTGTGGCCCCAGCTGTGGCCTGCTGTGACCCCGCTGTGTCGCGCTGTGTCCCAGCTGTGTCTGCGTTATGTCCCCCACTGTGTCCCGCTGTGCTCCCCGCTGTGTCCCCGCTGTGTCCCAGCTATGTCGCGCTGTGTCCTGCTGTGTCCCCCGCTGTGTCCCGCTGTGTGCCGCTGTGCCCCCACTGTGTCCCGCTGTGTCCCCGCTGTAACCTGCTGTGTCCCCGCTGTCCCCCGGTGTGTCCCTGCTGTTCCCCGCTATGTACCCCACTATGTGGCGCTTTGTCCCGTTGTGTCCCGTTGTGTACTCGCTGGGTCCCCCTCTATGTCCCCACTGTGTCCCTCGCTGTGTCTCGTTGTGTCCCCCTGTGACCCCCGCTGTGTCCCTGCTGTGTCCCTCTGTGTCCCCGCAGTTTCCCCACTGTGTCCCGCTGTGTTCTGCTGTGTCCCATGGTGTCCCGCTCTATCCCCCGCTGTAATTCCCGCTTTGTCCCGGCTGTGTCCCTCTGTGTCCTCCCTGTGTCCCCCGCTGTGTCCCTCTCTATCCCTCGCTGTGATTCCCGCTTTGTCCCTGCTGTGTCCCGCTGTGTCCCGCTGTGAACCCCTCCGTGTCCCGTTGTGTCCCTCTGTGTCCTCGCTATATCCCCCACTGTGTCCCGCTTTGTCCCCAGCTGTGTCCCCTGCTGTGTCCCCTCTCTGTCCCGCTGTGTCCCGCTGTGTAACCACTGCTTAGATCGCTGTGTCCCAATGTGTCACCGCTGTGTCCCGCTGTGTCCCCGCTGTGTCCCCCGCTGTGACCTGCTCTGTCCCCGCTGTGTCCTGCTGTGTCCCCGCTGTCCCCTGGTGTGTCCCTGCTGTTCCCCACTATGTACCCCACTGTGTCCCGCTGTGTCCCACTGTGTCCCGTTTTGTCCTCGCTGGGTCCCCCTCTATGTCCCCACTGTGTCCCCCGCTGTGTCCCGTTGTGTCCCGCTGTGGCCCCCGCTGTGTCCCTGCTGTGTCTCCGCTGTGTTCATGCTGTGTCCCGCTGTGTCCCTGCTGTGTCCCCCTGTGTCCCCGCAGTTTCCCCACTGTGTCCCGCTGTGTTCTGCTGTGTCCCATGGTGTCCTGCTTTGTCCCCCGCTGTGTCCCCGCTGAGTCCCCGCTGTGTCCCGCTGTGTCCCCCACTGTGTCCCGCTCTATCCCCCGCTGTGATTCCCGCTTTGTCCCCGCTGTGTCCCGCTGTGTCCTCCCTGTGTCCCCGCTGTGTCCCCAGCTGTGTCCTGCTCTGTCCCCGCTTTGTCCTGCTCTGTCCCCGCTGTCCCCCGGTGTGTCCCTGCTGTTCCCCGCTATGTACCCCACTGTGTCCCGCTGTGTCCCGCTGTGTCCCGTTGTGTCCTCGCTGGGTCCCCCTCTATGTCCCCACTGAGTCCCCCGCTGTGTTCCGTTGTGTCCCGCTGGGGCCCCCGCTGTGTCCCGCTGTGTCTCCGCTGTGTCCCTTCTGTGTACCGCTGTGTCCCTGCTGTGTCCCGCTGTGTCCCGCGCTGTGTCCCGTTGTGTCCCCGCTGTGTCTCCTGCTGTATCCCACTGTGTCCCACTGTGTCCTCGCTGTGTCCCGCGCTGTGTCCGCTGTCTCCTCGCTTTGTCCCCCGTTGTGTCCCGGTGTGTCCTGGCTGTGTCCCCAGCTGTGTCCAGCTGTGTCCTCGCTGTGCCCCCTGCTGTGTCCCGCGCTGTTTCCCGCTTTGTCTCCCTTTGTGTCCCGCTGTTTCCCACTGTGTCGCCGCTGTGTCCCCGCTGTGTCCCGCTGTGTCCCCGCTGTGGTACCTGCTGTGTCCTGTTGTGTCCCCAGCTGTGTCCCGCTGTGTCCCCACAGTTTCCCCGCTGTGTCCCGCTGTGTCCTCGCTGTGTCCCCCACTGTGTCCCCCGCTGTGTCCCTGCTGTGTCCCTGCTGTATCCTGCTGTGTCCCCGCTGTCCCCCGGTGTGTCCCTGCTGTTCCCCGCTATGTACCCCACTATGTCCCCTTGTGTCCCACTTTGTCCCGTTGTGTACTCGCTGGATCCCCCTCTATGTCCCCACTGTGTCCCTCGCTGTGTCTCGTTGTGTCCCGCTGTGGCCCCTGCTGTGTCCCTGCTGTGTCCCGCTGTGTCCCTGCAGTTTCCCCACTGTGTCCTGCTGTGTCCCATAGTGTCCGGCTCTATCCCCCGCTGTGATTCCCGCTTTGTCCCTGCTGTGTCCCGCTGTGTCCTCCCTGTGTCCCCCGCTGTGTCCCTCTCTATCCCCCGCTGTGATTCCCGCTTTGTCCCTGCTGTGTCCCGCTGTGTCCCCGCTGTGTCCCCCTGTGTCCTCCCTGTGTCTCCCGCTGTGTCTTGCTCTATTCCCCGCTGTGATTCCCACTTTGTCCATGCTGTGTCCCGCTGTGTCCTGCTGTTTCCCGCTGTGTCCCCCTCGGTGTCCCGTTGTGTCCCTCTGTGTCCTCGCTGTATCCCCCACTGTGTCCCGCTGTTTCCCCAGCTGTGTCCCCTACTGTGTCCCGCTGTTTCCCGCTATGTCCCGCTGTGAGCCCCGCTGTGTCCCGCTGTGTTCCCCGCTGTTTACCCGCTGTGTCTCTCGCTGTGTCCCTCTGTGTCACCGCTGTGTCCCGCTATGTCCCCGCTGTGTCCCCAGCTGTGTCCTGCTCTGTTCCCGCTTTGTCGTGCTCTGTCCCCGCTGTCCCCTGGTGTGTCCCTGCTGTTCCCCGCTATGTACCCCACTGTGTCTCACTGTGTCCTGCTGTGTCCCTTTGTGTCCTCGCTGGGTCCCCCTCTATGTCCCCACTGTGTCCCCCGCTGTGTCCCGTTGTGTCCCGCTGGGGCCCCCGCTGCGTCCAGCTGTGTCTCCGTTGTTTCCCTTCTGTGTACCGCTGTGTCCCTGCTGTGTCTCGCTGTGTCCCGCGCTGTGTCCCGTTGTGTCCCCGCTGTGTCTCCTGCTGTATCCCGCTGTAACCAGCTGTGTGCCCCTGTGTCCCGCTGTGTCCGCTGTCTCCTCGCTTTGTCCCCTGTTGTGTCCCGGTTTGTCCTGGCTGTGTCCCCAGCTGTGTCCCACTGTGTCCCCGCTGTGTCCCCTGCTGTGTCCCCCGCTGTCTCCCCCTTTGTCCCGGGCTGTGTCCCGCTGTTTCCCACTGTGTCGCCGCTGTTTCCCCCACTGTGTCCCACTCTATCCCCTGCTTTAATTCCCGCTTTGTCACCGCTGTGTCCCGCTGTGTCACGCTGTGTCCCCCACTGTGTCCCGCTGTGTCCTTGCTGTGTCCTACTTTGTCCCCGCTGTGTCCTACTGTGTCCCGTTGTGTCCCTCTGTGTTCTGCTGTTTCCCACTGTGTCCCCGCTGTGTCCCGCTGTGTCCCCGCTGTGTCCCCCTGTGTTCCTGCTTTGTCCCCGTTGTGTCCCCCGCTGTGTCCCCCAATGAGTCCCCGCTGTGTCCCCGCTGTGTCCCGCTGTGTCCTCCCTGTGTCTCCCGCTGTGTCTCGCTCTATCCCCAGCTGTGATTCCCGCTTTTTCCGTGCTGTGTCCCGCTGTGTCCCGCTGTGTCCCGCTGTGTCCCCCTCGGTGTCCCGTTGTGTCCCTCGGTGTCCTCGCTGTATCCTCCACTGTGTCCCCAGCTGTGTCCCCAGATGTGTCCCCTGCTGTGTCCCGCTGTGTCCCGCTATGTCCCGCTGTGAGCCCCGCTGTGTCCCGCTGTGTACCCGCTCTGTCCCGCTTTGTCCCGTTGTGTTCCCCGCTGTTTGCCCGCTGTGTCTCTCGCTGTGTCCCTCTGTGTCACCGCTGTGTCCCGCTATGTCCCCGCTGTGTCTCCAGCTATGTCCTGCTCTGTCCCCGCTTTGTCCTGCTCTGTCCCCGCTGTCCCCCGGTGTGTCCCTGCTGTTCCCCGCTATGTACCCCACTGTGTCCCGCTGTGTCCCGCTGTGTCCCGTTGTGTCCTCGCTGGGTCCCCCTTTATGTCCCCACTGTGTCCCCCGCTGTGTCCCGTTGTGTCCCGCTGGGGGCCCCGCTGTGTCCCGCTGTGTCTCCACTGTGTCCAGCTGTGCTCCCCGCTGTGTCCCCGCTGTGTCCCCCGCTGTGTCCCGCTCTGTCCCGCTGTGTTCCCTACTGTGTCCCGCTGTGTCCCCGCTGTGTCCTGCTGTGTCCCCGCTGTGTCCCACTTTGTCCCGTTGTGTCCTCGCTGTGTCCCACTGTGTCCCTCTGTGTCCCAGCTGTGTCCCGCTGTGTCCCCGATGTGACCCGCTGTGTCCCTCTGTCCCCCACTGTGTCCCGCTGTGTCTCGCTGTGTCCCCCGCTGTGTCCCCTTGTTGTCCCGCTTAGTCCTCGCTGTGTTCCGCAGTCTTCCACTGTGTTCTCGCTTTGTCCCCCGCTGTGTCCCGCTGTGTCCTTGCTGTGTTCCCCGCTGTGTAACGCTGTGTCCCCCGCTGTGTCCCCCGCTGTGTCCCCGCTGTGTCTCCGCTGTTTCCCGCTGTGACCTCCTGTGTCCACGATGTGTCACGCAGTGTCCTGCTGTGTCTCCGCTGTTTCCCTTTGTGTCCCCAGCTGTGTAACCCGCTGTGTTCCACTGTGTCCTCGCTGTGTTTCCCGCTGTGTAGCGCTGTGTCCCCCGGTGTGTCCCTCTGTGTCCTGCTGTGTCCCGCTGTGTCCTGCTGTGTACCCGATGTGTCACACAGTGTCCCGCTGTGTCCCTGCTGTGTCCCCACTCTGTCACGCTGTATATCACGCTGTGTCCAGCTGAGTCCCCGCTGTGTCCCGCTGTGTCCCCCACTGTGTCCCCCACTGTGTTCCGTTGTGTTCACCGATGAGTCCCGCTGTGTCCCGCTGTTTCCCCCGCTGTGTACCGCTGTGTCCCCACAGTGTCCCCACTGTGTTCCTCTGTGTTCCGCTGTTTCCCGTGGTGTCCTGCTTTGTCCCCTGCTATGTCCCCCGCTGAGTCCCCGCTGTGTCCCCGCTGTGTCCGGCTCTGTGCTCCGCTGTGTCTCCCGCTTTGTCCCCACTATGTCCCGCTGTGTCCCGTTGTGTCCTGCTGTTTCCCACTCTGTGTCCCGTTGTGTCCCGAGCTGTGTACACCACTGTGTCCCGCTGTGTCCCCGCTGTGTCCGGCTGTGTCCCGCTGTGACCCATTCTTTGTCCTGCTGTGTCTTGCTGTGTCCCGCTGTGTTCCCAGCTGTGTCCTGCTGTGACCCCGCTGTGTCCCGCTGTGTCCCAGCTCTGTCCCAGCTCTGTCCCCCGCTGTGTCCCGATGTGCTCCCCGCTGTGTCTCTGCTGTGTCTCCGCTGTGTCCCGCTGTGTCCCGCTGTGTCCCCGCTATATACCACTGTATCCCCGCTTTGTCCCTATGTGGCCGCGCTTTGTCCCCGCTGTGTCCCCTGCTGTGTCCCCTGCTGTGTCCCTGCTGTGTCCCCGCTCTGTCCCACGCTGTGTCCCCCTGTGTCCATGCTGTGTCCTGCTGTGTCTCCCGCTGTGTCTTGCTGTGTCACGCTGTCTCCCCCACTGTGTCCCTGCTGTGTCCCCGCTGTGTCCCGCTCTGTCCCTGCTGTGTCCCGCTTTGTCCCCGCTGTGTCCTGCTGTGTCCCCCGATCTGACCCCGTTGTGTCTGGCTATGTCCCCCATGTGTCCCACTGTGTCCCGTTGTGTCCCCTGATTTGTCCCGCTCTGTCCACGCAGTGTCCCCTCTGTGTCCCGCTGTGTCCCACTTTGTCCCGTGGTGTCCTGCTTTGTCCCCCACTGTGTCCCCCGCTGAATCCCCTCTGTGTCCCCGCTGTGTCCCGCTGTATCCTCGCTGTGTCCCCTACTCTTTCCCGCTTTGTCCCCCGCTGTGTCCCGCTGTGTCCCGCTGTGTCCTCTCTGTGTCCCGCGCTGTGTCCCGCTGTGACCCCGCAGTGTCCCGCTGTGTCCCAGCTGTGTCGCGCTGTGTACTGCTGTGTCCCCTACTGTGTTCCGATGTGTCCCGCTCTGTCCCGATGTGTCCCGATGTGTCCTCGCTGTGTCCCCCGCTGTGTCCCGCTGTTACCCCTCTGTGTCCCGCTTTGTCCCAACTGTGTCTGCGCTATGTCCCCCACTGTGTCCCACTGTGCTCCCCGCTGTGTCCCCGCTGTGTCCCAGCTATGTCGCGCTGTGTCCTGCTGTGTCCCCCGCTGTGTCCCGCTGTGTCCCGCTGTTTCTCCAACTGTGTCCCGCTCTGTCCCCGCTGTGTTCCTTTGTGTCCCCGCTGTGTCCCACTGTGTCCCGCTGTGTCCCCGCTGTGTCCCGCTGTGTCCCTCTGTGTCCCCGATGTGTCCCGCTGTTTCCCTGCTGTGACCCGATGTGTCCCGCTGTGTCCCCCGCTGTGTCCCCTGCAGTGTTCCGTTGTGTTCACCAATGAGTCCCGCTGTGGCCCGCTGTGCCCCCCGCTGTGTCCTGCTGTGTCCCCACAGTGTCCCCAAGATGTTCCGCTGTGTTCCGCTGAGTCCCGTGGTGTCCTGCTTTGTCCCCCGCTATGTCCCCGGCTGAGTCCCCGCTGTGTCCCCGCTGTGTCCCGCTCTGTCCCCCGCTGTGTCACCTGCTTTGTCCCCACTGTGTCCCAATGTGTCCCGCTGTGTCCCGCTGTGTCCCCACATTGTCCCCACTGTGTTCCGCTGTGTTCCGCTGTGTCCCGTGGTGTCCTGCTTTGTCCCCTGCTATGTCCCCCGCTAAGTCCCTGCTATGTACCCGCTGTGTCCCAGCTGTGTCCCGCTCTGTCCCCCACTGTGTCTCCTTCTTTGTCCCTGCTGTGTCCCGCTGTGTCCCTCTGTGTCCCGCTGTGTCCCCGCTGTGTCCCGCTGTGTTACCATCGGTGTAGCGCTCTGTCCCCCGCTGTGTCCCGCTGTTTCCCACTGTGTCCACTCATTGTCAACCGCTGTGTCCCCCGCTGTTTCCCCGCTGTGTCTCCCCTGTGTCCCGCTGTGTCCCGCTATGTCCAGGATGTGTCACGCAGTGTCCTGCTGTGTCCCTGCTGTGTTCCCGCTGTGTCATGCTGAATACCCCGCTGTGTCCAGCTGAGTCCCCGTTGTGTTCCTCTGTGTCCCCCGCTCTGTCCCCCGCTGTGTTCTGTTGTGTTCACCGATGAGTCCCACTGTGTCCCGCTGTGTCCCCCGCTGTGTCCCGCTGTGTCCCCGGATTGTCCCCACTGTGTTCCGCTGTGTTCCGCTGTGTCCCGAGGTGTCCTGCTTTGTCCCCCGCTATGTCCCCCGCTAAGTCCCTGCTGTGTACCCGCTGTGTCCCCGCTGTGTCCCGCTGTGTTCTCCCTGTGTCCCTCGCTGTGTCCCGCTCTCTCCCCCGCTGTGTCTCCCGCTTTGTCCCTGCTGTGTTCCGCTGTGTCCCGCTGTGTCCCCCGCTGTGTCCCGTTGTGTCCCCAGCTCTGTACCCCGCTGTGTCCCGCTGTTCCCCTGCTGTATCGACGCTGTGTCCCGCTGTGTCCAGCTGAGTCCCCGTTGCGTCCCGCTCTGTCCCCCGCTCTGTCCCCCGCTGTGTTCGGCTGTGTTCCCCGCTGAGTCTCGCTGTGTCCCGCTGTGTCCTCCGCTGTGTCCCGCTGTGTTCCGCTATGTCCCGTGGTGTCCTGGTTTGTCCTCCGCTGTGTCCCCTGCTGTGTCCTCCCTGTGTCCCCCGCTGTGTCCCGCTCTATCCACTGCTGTGATTCACGCTTTGTCCCCCCTGTGTCCCGCTATCCCGCTGTGTCACGCTGTTACCCACATTGTGTCCCGCTGTGTCCCCGCTGTGTCGTGCTGTGTCCCCGCTGTGTCCCACTGTGTCCCCGCTCTGTCCTGTTGTGTCCCGCTGTGTCCCCTATTTGTCCCGCTGTGTCCCCACTGTGTCCCATGTGTCCCCGCTCCGTCCCTGCATTTTCCCCCGCTGAGTACCCGCTTTGTCCCCACTCTGTCCCGCTGTGTCCTCCCTGTGTCCCCCATTGTGTCCCGCTCTATCCCCCGCTGTGATTCCCGCTTTGTCCCTGCTGTTTCCCGCTGTGTCCTGCTGTGTGGCGCTGTGGCCCGCTGTGTCCCCCTTGTGTCCCGTTGTGTCCCCAGCTGTGTACCCCGCTGTGTCCCGCTGTGTCCCCACTGTATCGACGCTGTGTCCCGCTGTGTCCCGCTGTGTTCCCCGCTGTGTAGCGCTGTGTCCCCCGTTGTGTCCCGCTGTGTCCCGCTGTGTCTCACTCTGTCTTCGCTGTGTCTGCCGCTGTGTCCCCCGCTGTGTCCCGCTGTGTCCACGATGTGTCACGCATTGTCCTGCTGTGTCCCCGCTGTTTCCCTACGTGTCCCCAGCTGTGTACCATGCTGTGTCCTCGCTGTGTGTTCCCGTTGTGTAGTGCTTTGTCCCCCGCTGTGTCCCACTATGTCCCGCTGTGTCCCACAGGGTTCTCGATGTGTCACGCAGTGTCCTGCTGTGTCCCCGCTGTGTCCCCACTCTGTCACACTGTATACCCCGCTGTGTCCAGCTGAGTCCCCGCTGTGTCCCTCTGTGTCCCCCGCTCTGTCCCCCGCTGTGTTCCGTTGTGTTCATCGATGAGTCCCGCTGTGTCCCACTGTGTCCCCCGCTGTGTCCCTCTCTGTCCCCGCATTGTCCCCACTGTGTTCCGCTGTGTTCCGCTGTTTCCCGTGGTGTCCTGCTTTGTCCCCCGCTATGTCCCCCGCTGAGTCCCCGCGGTGTCCCCGCTGTGTCCCACTGTGTCCTCCCTGTGTCCCCCGCTATGTCCCGCTCTGTCCCCCGCTGTGTCTCCCGCTTTGTCCCAGCTGTGTCCCGCTGTGTCCCGCTGTGTCCTGCTATGTCTCCCGCTGTGTCCCGTTGTGTCCCCAGCTCTGTACCCCGCTGTGTCCCGCTGTGACCCCGCTGTATCGACGCTGTGTCCCGCTGTGTCCCCGGCTTTGTCCCGCTGTGTCCTGCTGTGTCCCTCTGTGTCCCCCGCTGTGTCCCGCTGTGACCCAGCTGTGTCCCGCTGTGTCCCACTGTGTCTCGCTGTGTCCGTGCTGTGTCCCGCTGTGTCCCGCTGTGTCCCCGCTGTGTCCCGCTGTGTCCCCGCTGTGACCCGCTGTTTCCCTCTGTGTCCCCCGCTGTGTCCTGCTGTGTCCCGCTGTGTCCTCGCTGTTTCCCCCGCTGTGTCCCGCTGTGTCCCCCGCTGTGTCCCGCTGTGTCCCCCGCTGTGTCCTGTTGTGTTCCCAGCTGTGTACCCCGCTGTGTCCCTGCTGTGTACCCGCTGTGTCCCGCTGTGTCCTCGCTGTGTCCCCCGCTGTGTCCTGCAGTGTCCCCCGCTGTGTCTCACAGTTTGCCGCTGTGTCCCCGCTGTGTCCTGCTGTGTCCCCGGTTGTGTCCCCCGCTGTGTCCCGCTGTGTCCTGCTGTGTCCACGATGTGTCACGCAGTGTCCTTCTGTGTCCCTGCTGTTTCCCTTTGTGTCCCCAGCTGAATACCCCGCTGTATCCAGCTGTGTCCCCGCTGTATCGACGCAGTGTCCCGCTGGGTCCTGCTGTGTCCTCGCTGTGTCCCCCACTGTGTCCTGCAGTGACCCCAGCTGTGTCCCCCGCTGTGTCCTGAAGTGTCCCCGCCTTGTCCCCCGCTGTGTACCGCTGTGTCCCTCTGTGTCCACGACGTGTCACGCAGTGTCCTTCTGTGTCCCCGCTGTTTCCCTTTGTGTCCCCAAATGTATTCCCCGCAGTGTCCCGCAGGGTTCTTGCTAGGTCCCGTTGTGTCCTCGCTGTGTCCCCCGCTGTGTAGCGCTGTGTTCCCGCTGTGTCCCCTGCGGTGTCCCGCTTTGTTCCGCTGTTTCCCCCGCTGTGTCCCAGCTGTGATCCCGGTGTTTCCCGCTGTGTCCATCTGTGTCCATTGTGTCCCCCGCTGTGTCCCCCGCTGTGTCCTCGCTGTGTCCCAGTTTGTCCCACTCTGTCCCGCTGTGTCCCCCGCTGTGCCCCACTGTGTCCTGCTGTGTCCCGCTGTGTCCCCGATGTTTCACGCAGTGTCCCGCTATGTCCCCGCTGTTTCTCCACTGTGTCTCGCTGTGTTCCCCGCTGTGTCCCGATTTTTCCCCGCTGTGTCCTCCGCTGTGTCCCGCTCTGTCCTCGCTGTGTCCTGCTATGTCGCCCTCTGTGTCCTGCTGTGTGCCCCGCTGTGTCCCTGCTGTGTCCCCCCTGTGTCCCGCTGTGTCCTCGCTGTTTCCCCCGTTGTGTCCCGCTGTGTCCCCCGCTGTGTCCCCGCTGTTTCCCGCTTTGTCCTCGCTGTGTCCCGCTGTGTCGCACTGTGTTCTCGCTGTGTCCCCCGCTGTGTCCCGCTGTGTACTCGCTGTGTTCCCCGCTGTGTAGCGCTGTGTCCCCCGCTGTGTCCCGCTGTGTCCTGCTGTATCCCCGATGTGTCACGCAGTGTTCCGCTGTATCCCCGCTGTGACCCCGCTGTGTCACGCTGTGTCCCCCGCTGTGTCCAGCTGAGTCCCCGTTGTGTCCCGCTCTGTCCCCCGCTCTGTCCCCCTCTGTGTTCCGCTGTGTTCCCCGCTGAGTCCCGCTGTGTCCCGCTGTGTCCTCCGCTGTGTCCCGCTGTGACCCCGCAGTTTCCCCACTGTGTCCCGCTGTGTTCCCCTATGTCCCATGGTGTCCTACTTTGTACCCCGCTGTGGCTCCGCTGTGTCCTCCCTGTGTCCCCCGCTGTGTCCCGCTCTATCCCCCGCTGTGATTCTCGCTTTGTACCCACTGTATCCCGCTGTGTCCCTCTGTGTCCTCCACTGTGTCCCGCTGTGTCCTCGCTGTGTCGTGCTGTGTCCCCGCTGTGTCCCACTGTGTCCCCGCTCTGTCCTGTTGTGTCTCGTTGTGTCCCCGATTTGTCCCGCTGTGTCCCCAATGTGTCCCCCTGTGTCCCCGTTCTGTCCCCGTTTTGTCTCCCGCTGAGTCCCCGCTGTGTGCCCGCTCTGTCCCGCTGTGTCCTCCCTGTGTCCCCCGCTGTGTCCCGCTCTATCCCCCGCTGTGATTCCCGTTTTGACCCTGCTAGTTCCCACTTGGTCCTTCCTGTGTCCCCCGCTGGGTTCCACTGTGTCCCCCGCTGTGTCCCCCTTTGTGTCCCCCGCAGTGTCCCTCTGTGTCCCGCTGTGTCCCCGCTTTGTCCCCCGCTGTGTCCCGATGTGTCCTCGCTGTGTCCTGCTGTGTCCCCCGATCTGTCCCGCTGTGTCCTGCTGTGTCCCCCGCTGTGTCCCTGCTGTGTCCCGCTCTGTCCCGCTGTGTCCCCTGCTGTGTCCCGCTTTGTCCCGCTGTGTCCCGATGTGTCCTGCTGAGTCACCCGCTCTCTCCCGCTTTGTCCCCCGCTGTGTCCCGCTGTGTCCTCGTTGTGTCCCCCGCTGTGTCCCGCTTTGACCCCACTGTGTCCCTCTGTGTCCCAGCTGTGTCCCCGCTATGTCTCCCACCGTGTCCCGCTGTGCTCCCCTCTTTGTTCCCCCTGTGTCCCCGCTGTGTCCCGCTGTGTCGCGTTGTTTCCCGCTGTGTCCCCCGCTGTGTCCCGATGTGTCCCGCTGTGTCCCCCGCTGTGTCCCGCTGTTTTCCCTGTGTGTCCTGCTGTGTCCCTGCTGTGTCCCCGCTCTGTCCCGCTGTGTACCCGCTGTGTCCCCGCTGTGTCCCGAACTGTGTTCCCTGCTGTGTCCCGCTGTAACCCGCTGGTTCCTCGCTGTGTCCCCCGCTGTGTACTGCTGTGTCCCCGCTGTGCCCCTCTGTGTCCCGCTGTGTCCCCGCTGTGTCCCGCTGTGTCCCCGCTGAGTCCCCCGCTGTGTCCCGCTCTGGCCCGCTGTGTCCCGGTGTGTCCCGCTGGGTCCCCGCCTTCCGCCGCTGTGTACCGCTGTGTCCCTGCTGTGTCCCCACTGTGTCCTTCTGTGTCCCCGCTGTGTCCCGCTGTGTCCTCCGCTGTGACCCGCTGTGTCCCCTGCTGTGTCATGCTGTGTCCCGCTTTGTACCGTTGTGTCCCTCTGTGTCCTCCCTATATCCTCGATGTGTCCAGCTGTCTGTCACACTGTGTCCCGCTGTGTCCCGCTGGGTCTCACTGTGTCCCCTGGTTTCCCACTCTGTCCCGCTGTGTCCCCCGCTGTGTCCCGCTGTGTCCCCGTTGTGTCCTGCTCTGTCCCCTCTGTGTCCTGCTGTGTTGCCCGCTGTGTCCCCGCTGTGTCCCCGTTGTGTCCCCACTGTGTCCTGCTGTGTCCCCGCTGTGTCCGCTGTGTCCCCCGCTGTGTCCAGCTGTGTCCCTGCCGTCCCCCGTGTGTCCCCGCTGTCCCCAGCTGTGTCCCCTGCTGTGTCTCGCTGTGTCCCCCGCTGTGTCCCCGCTGTGTCCCGCTGTTTCACCCTGTGTCCTGCTGTGTCCCCGCTTTGTCCCGGCTCTGTCCCCGCGCTGTCCTGCTCTGTCCCCGGCTGTGTCCCCGCTGTGTCCCCGATGTGTCCCACTGTGTTCTCGCTGTGACCCACGCTGTGTCCAGCTGTGTTCCCTCTGTGTCGCGGCTGTGTCCCTCTGTGTTGCGCTGTGTCCCCCGCTGTGTCCCGCTGAGTACCCTGCTATGTCCCGCTGTGTCCCGCTGTGTCCTCCCTGTGGAACCGCTTGTCCCGAGGTTTATCACGCTGTGTCCAGCTGTGTCCCCGCTGTGTCTCCGCTGTGTCTCGCTGTGTCCCGGGCTGTGTCCCCGCTGTGTCCCCGCTGTGTCCCGCTGTAATCTCGCTGTGTCCCCCGCTGTGTCCCTCTGTGTCCCGGGCTGTGTCCCCGCTGTGTCCCGCTGTGTCCTCGCTGTGTCCCCCGCTGTGTCCCGCTGTTTCCAAGCTGTGTCCCTGCTGTATCCCCGCTGTGTGCCGGTGTGTCCCGCTTTTTCCCGTGGTGTCCCGGTTTGTCCCCCGCTGTGTCCCCCGCTGAGTCCCCTCTGTGTCCCCACTATGTCCCGCTGTGTCCTCCCTGTGTCCCCCGTTGTGTCCCTCTCTGTCCCTGCTGTTTCCTGCTGTGTCCTCGCTCTGTACCCGCTGTGTCCCGCTGTGTCCTCGCTGTGTCCCCCCTGTCCCCAGCTGTGTCTTTGCTGTGTCCCGCTGTGTCCCGCTGTGTCCCGTTGTGTCCCCCGCTCTGTCCCGCTGTGTCTTGCTGTGTCCCACTGTGTCATAGTTGTGTCCCCGCTATGTCCCACTGTGTATCCCCCTGTGTACAGCTGTGTTCCCGCTGTCCAATTGAGTGTCCCCGCTGTGTCCCCGCTGTGTCTCGCTGTTTCCTGCTGTGTCCCACTGTGTCCTCACTGTGTCCCCCGCTGTGTCCCCGCGGTATCCTGCTATGTCACCTGCTGTGTCCACGCTGTGTCCCCGCTGTGTCCTGCTCTGTCCCGCTGTGTCCTCGCTGTGTCCCGCTGTGTCCCTGCTGTGTCTCCCGCTGTGTCCTACTGTGTCCCCTGGTTTCACACTCTGTCCCGCTGTGTCCCCCGGTTTTTCCCTGCAGTGTCCCCGCTGTGTCCCGCTGTGTCCCCCGCTGTGTCGCCCGCTCTGTCCCTGCTGTGTCCCGCTGTGTCCCCCGTTGTGTCCCGCTATGTCCCCGGCTGTTTCCCCCGCTGTTTACCACTGTGTCCCTGCTGTGTCCCCACTGTGTCCTTTGTGTCCCCACTGAGTCCCGCTGTGTCCCCCGCTGTGTCACGCTGTGTCTCGCTGTGTCCTGATGTGTTTGCTGCTGTGTCCCGGCTGTGTCCCCACTGTGTCCCGCTTTGTTCCACTGTGTCCCTCTGTGTCCTCGCTGTGTCCCCGATGTGTACCGTTGTGTATCCAGCTGTGTCCAACTGTGTCCCCGCTGTGTCCTGCTTTGTTCCCCACTGATTCCCCCGCTGTGTCCAATGCTGTGTCCCCGATGTGTCCCCGCTGTGTCCCCGATGTGTCGAGCTGTGTCCCACGCTGTGACCCTGCTGTGTCCAAGATGTGTCCCGCTGTGTCCCGTTGTGTCCCCGCTGTCACCCACTGTGTCCCCGCTGTGTCCCGCTATGTCCCCGCTGTGTCATCTCTGTGTCCCGCTGTTTCCCCGCTGTCCCCCGCTGTGTCCCCGCTGTGTCCCGCTGTGACCCGCTGTGTCCCTGCTGTCCCCCGCTGTGTCCCGCTGTGTCCCTGCTGTCCCCTGCAGTGTCCGCGCTGTGTCCCGCTCTGTCCCACTGTGTCCCCCACTGTGTCCCCGCTGTTTCCCCCCCGTGTCCCGATGTTTCATCTCGCTGTCCCTCGCTGTGTCCCGCTGTGTCCCCGCTGTGTTCCGCTGTGTCCCCGCTGTGTCCTGCTTTGTACCCGCTGTGTCCCGTTGTGTCCCCCGCTGTCTCCCTGCTGTGTCCCGCTGTGTCCCCGGGCTGTCCCCTGCTGTGTCCCCTCTGTGTCCCCAGCTGTGTCCCGGTGTGTCCCTGCTGTGTCCCACACTATGCACCCGCTGTGTCCCCGCTGTATCCCGCTGTGTCCCCCGCTGTGTCCTGCTGTTTCCCAGATGTCCCCAGCTGTGTCCCCGCTGTGTCCCGCTGTGACCCCGCTGTCCCCCGCTATGTCTTCTGTGTCCCCTGCTGTGTCCCCTGTTTCCCCAATGTCCCCCGCTGTGTCGCCGCTGTGTCCACTGTGAAGCTGCTGTTTCCCGCTGTGTAACGCTGTGTCCCACGCTGTGTCCCACTCTGTGTCCAGTTTTGTCCGCAGCTGTGTACACCGCTGTGTAGCTCTGTGTCCCTGCTGTGTCCTGCTTTGTCCCGCTGTGTCCCGCTGTTTCCCCCGCTTTGCCCCGCTGTGTCCTGCTATGTCCCGCTGTGTCGACCGCTTTGTAACGCTGTGACCCCGCTGTTCCCCGTTGTGTCCCGCTGTGTCCTCCGCTGTGTCCCGCTGTGTCCCCCGCTGTGTCCCACTGTGTCCCCGCTGTGTCCCACTCTGTCCCCGCTGTGTCCCCCTGTGTCCCCGCTCTGTCCCCGCTGTGTCCCCCGCTATGTCCCTCAGTGTCCCCCGCTGTGTCCTACTGTGTCCCGCTGTTCTCCTGCTGTGTCGTCCGCTGTGTCCCGCTGTGTCCTCGCTGTGTCCCTGCTGTGTCCCCCCTGTGTCCCGCTGTTTCCTCGCTGTTTCCCCCGTTCTGTCGACGCTGTGTCCCCTGTGAAGCTGCTGTTTCCCCTTGTCCGCAACTGTGTACACCACTGTGTCCCCCTGTGTTCCGCTGTGTTCCGCTGTGTCCCGTGGTGTCTTGCTTTGTCCCCCACAATGTACCCGGCTGAGTCCCGGCTGTGTCCCTGCTGTGTCCCGCTGTGTCCTCCTTGTGTCCCCCGATGTGTCCCCCGCTCTGTCCCTCAGTGTCCCACGCTGTGTCCCACTGTGTCCCGCTGTTTCCCCGCTGTGTCGTCCTCTGTTTCCCGCTGTGTCTTCGCTGTGTCCCTGCTGTGTCCCCCCTGTGTCCTGCTGTTTCCCCCGTTCTGTCCCGCAGTGTCCCCCACTGTGTCCAAGCGGTGTCCCGCTGTGCCCTCGCTGTGTCCGGCTGTGTCCCGTGGTGTCCTGAGTTGTCCCCCGCTGTGTCCCCCGCTGAGTCCCCGCTGTGTCCCACTGTGTCCTCCCTGTGTCCCTCGCTGTGTCCCGCTCTATCCCCCGCTGTGATTCCCGCTTTGTCCCTGCTGTGTCCTGCTGTGTCCCGCTGTGTCCCGCTGTGTCCCCCACTGTGCCCCATTGTTTCCCCGCTGCGTCCTGCTGTTTCCCGCTGTGTCCCGCTGTGTCCCCGCTGTTTCCCCCTGTTTCCCCCCTCTGTCCCCGCTGTGTCCCCCGCTGTGTCCCCGCAGAGTCCCCGCTGTGTCCCCGCAGTGTCCCGCTGTGTCCTCCCTGTATCCCCCGCTGTGTCCCGCTCTATCCCCCTCTGTGATTCCCGCTTTGTCCCTGCTGTGTCCCGCTGTGTCCCGCTGTGTCCCGCTGTGTACCCCTCGGTGTCCCGTTGTGTGTCGTCGCTGTATCCCCCACTGTGTCCCGCTGTGTCCCCAGCTGTGTCCCCTGCTTGTCCCGCTGTGTTCAGCTATGTCCCGCTGTGTGCCCCGGTGTGTCCCGCTGTGTCCCGCTGTGTTCCCCGCTGTGTTCCCCGCTGTGTACCCGCTGTGTGTCTCGCTGTGTCCCGCTGTGTCACCGTTGTGTCCCGCTGTGTCCGGCTGTGTCCCCGCTGTGTCCCTGCTGTGACTCCGCTGTGTCCCGCTGTGTCCCCGCTGTGTCACTCTGTGTCCCGCTCTGTCCCAGCTGTGTCCCGCTTTGTCCCGCTTTGTCCCCGCTGTATCCCGCTGAGTCCCCCGCTCTGTCCCCAGCTGTGTCCGGCTTTGTCCCCCGCTCTGTCCCGCTGCGTCCCGCTGTGTCCCCCGATTTGTCCGGCTCTGTCCCCGCAATGTCCCCTCCGTGTCCCGGTATGTCCCACTGTGTCCCGTGGTGTCCCTCATTGTCCCCCGCTGTGTCCCCCGCTGAGTCCCCTCTGTGTCCCCGCTGTGCCCCGCTGTATCCTCGTTGTGTCCCCCACTCTCTCCCGCTTTGTTCCCCGCTGTGTCCCGCTGGGTCCCTCTGTGTCCTCGCTGAGTCCCCCGCTGTGTCCCGCTGTGCCCCTGCTGTGTCCCGCTGTGTCCAAGTTGTGTCCGCGCTATGTCTGCCACTGTGTCCTGCTGTGCTCCCAGCTGTGTCCCCGCTGTGTCCCCGCTGTGTCGCGCTGTGTCCTTCTGTGTCCCCCGCTGTGACCCCTGTGTCGCGCTGTGTCCTGCTGTGTCCCCAGCTGTGTCCCCAGCTGTGTCCCCTGCTGTGTCCCGCTGTGTCTCGCTATGTCCCGCTGTGTGCCCACCTCTGTCCCGCTGTGTCCCCGCTCTGTCAAGTTGTGTCCCGCTGTTTTCCCTGCTGTGTACCCGCTGTGTCTCTCGATGTGTCATGCTGTGTCCCTGCTGTGTCCCCCACTGTGTCCCGCTCTGTCCACGCTGTGTCCTGCTGTGTCCCCTCTGTCCCCCGGTGTGTCCCTGCTGTTCCCTGCTATGTACCCCACTGTGTCCCACTGTGTCCCGCTGTGTCCCGTTGTGTCCACGCTGGGTCCCCCTCTATGTCCCCACTGTGTCCCCCGATGTGTCCTGTTGTGTCCCGCTGTGTCCCTGCTGTGTCCTGCTGTGTCCCGCGCTGTGTCCCGTTGTGTCCCCGCTGTGTCTCCTGCTGTATCCCGCTGTGTCCAGCTGTGTCCCCGGTGTGTCCCGCTGTGTCCGCTGTGTCCTCGCTTTGTCACCCGCTGTGTCCCGCTGTGTCCTGGCTGTGTCCCCAGCTGTGTCCCCTGCTTTGTCCCCCGCTGTCTCCCACTTTGTCTCCCGCTGTGTCCCGCTGTTTCCCACTGTGTCCCCGCTGTGTCCTCGCTGTGTCCCGCTGTGTCCCCGCTGTGTCACCTGCTGTGTCCCGTTGTGTCCCCATCTGTGTCCCCGCAGTGTCCCCGCTGTGTCCCGCTGTGTCCCGTGGTGTTCCGTTTTGTCCCCCGCTGTATCCCCGGCTGAGTCCCCGCTTTGTCCCCGCTGTGTCCCGCTGTGTCCTCCCTGTGTCCCCCGCTGTGTCCCGGTCTGTCCCCCGCTGTGTCCCCCGCTTTGTCCCTGCTGTGTCCCGTTGTGTCCCCCCTGTGTACCGCTGTGTCCTCCCTGTGTCCTCCGATGTGTCCCCCGCTCTGTCCCTCCGTGTCCCCCGCTGTGTCCCAATATGTCCCTCTGTTTCTCCGCTGTGTCCTCCGCTGTGTCCCGCTGTGTCCTCGCGGTGACCCTGCTGTGTCCCCCCTGTTTCTCGCTGTGTCCTCGCTGTTTCCCCCGTTGTGTCCAGCTGTGTCCCCCGCTGTGTCCCCGCGGTGTCCCACTGTGTCCTCGCTGTGTCCCACTGTGTTCTCGCTGTGTTCCCCGCTTTGTCCCGCTGTGTCTTCTCTGTGTTCCCCGCTGTTTAGCGCTATGTCCCCCGCTTTGTCCCGCTGTATCCCGCTGTTTCCCCGATGTGTCACGCAGTGTCCCGCTGTGTCCCCGCTGTGTCCCCGCTGTGTTACTCTGTGTCCCCCGCTGTGTCCAGCTGAGTCCCCGCTGTGTCCCACTGTGTCCCCCGCTCTGTCCCCCGCTGTGTTCCGCTGTGTTCCCCGCTGAGTCCCGCTGTGGCCTGCTATATCCTCCGCTGTGTCCTGCTGTGTCCCCGCAGTTTCCCCACTGTGTCCGCTGTATTCCGCTCTGCCCCATGGTGTCCTGTTGTCCCCGGCTGTGTCCCCCGCTGAATCCCTGCTGTGTCGCGCTGTGTCCCCCACTGTGTCCCGCTCTATCCCCCGCTGTGATTCCCGCTTTGTCACCGCTGTGTCCCGCTGTGTCCCGCTGTGTCCTGCTGTGTCCCCGCTGTGTCCCACTGTGTCCCGTTGTGTCCCGTTGTGTCCTGCTGTGTCCCGCTGTGTCCCCGCTATGTCCTGCTGGGTCCCCGATGTGTCACACAGTGTCCCGCTGTGTCCCCGCTGTGTCCCCGCTCTGTCACGCTGTATACCCCGCTGTGTCCAGCTGAGTCCCCGCTGTGTCCCGCTGTGTCCCCTGCTGTGTCCCCCTCTGTGTTCCGTTGTGTTCACCGATGAGTCCCGCTGTGTCCCGCTGTGTCCCCCGCTGTGTCCCGCTTTTTCCCCGCAGTGTCCCCACTGTGTTCCGCTGTGTTCCGCTGTGTCCCGTGGTGTCCTGCTTTGTCCACCGCTATGTCCCCCACTGAGTCCCCGCTGTCTCCCCGCTGTGTCCCGCTGGGTCCTCCCTGTGTCCCGCACTGTGTCCTGCTCTGTCCCCCGCTGTGTCTCCCACTTTGTCCCCACTGTGTCCCACTGTGTCCCGCTGTGTCCTGCTGTGTCCCACTCTGTGTACCATTGTGTCCCCAGATGCGTACACCGCTGTGTCGCGCTGTGTCCAATCAGTGTCCCGCTGTGTCCCACGCTTTGTCCCGCTGTGTCGTGCTATGTCCCGCTGTGTCCCCCGCTGTGTCCCGCTGTGACCCCGCTGTGTCCCGTTGTGGCCCTGCTGTGTCCCCGCTATGTCCCCCGCTGTGTCCCGCTGTGTCCCCGCTATGTTCTGCTGTGTCCCGCTGTGTCCCTGCTGTGTCCCCGCTGTGTCCCGCTGTGTCCCGCTGTGTCCCCGCTGTGTTCCACTGTGTCCCCGCTGTGTCCCGATATAGCCCCGCTGTGTCCCCGCTGTGTCCCCTTCTGTGTCCCCCGCTGTGTCCCCGCTGTGTCCCATGCTGTGTCTTTCGCTGTGTCCCGCTGTGTTCCCGCTGTGTCCCTGCTGTGTCCCCGCTGTGTCCCCCTCTGTGTCCCCCAGTGTATCCCACTGTGTCCAGCTGTGTCCCAGCTGTGTTCCCGCTGTGTCCCACCTGTGTCCCGCTGTGTCCTTGCTGTGTTCCCGCTTTGACCCTGCTGTGTCCCCGCTGTGTCCCGCTGTGTCCCCCACTGTGACCCTTCTGTATCCCCGCTTTGTCCTGCTGTGTGCCCCGCTGTGTCCTGCTATATCCCCGCTGTGTCCCCGCTGTGTCCCCCGCTGTGTCCCCCACTGTGTTCCGCTGTGTCCCTGCAGTGACCCGCTGTGTCACGCTTTGTCCCCCGCTCTGTCCCCGATGTATCCTGCTGTGTCCCGGCTCTGTCTCCGCTGTGTCCGCGCTATGTCCTGCTGTGTTCCCCGCTGTGTCCCGCTGTGTGCCCCGCTGTGTCCCGCTGTGTCCCCCGTTGTGTCCCTCGCTGAGTCCCCACTGTGTCCCCGCTGTGTCCCGCTGTGTCCTCGCTGTGTCCCCCGTTGTGTCCCCGCTCTGTCCCCAATGTGTCCTGCTGTGTCCCGCTGTGTCCTCGCTGTGTCCCCTGCTGTGTCCCGCTGTGTCCCCAGCTTTGTCCCTGCTGTTTCCCCGCTGTGTCCCGGTGTGTCCCGCTGTTTCCCGTGGTGTCCCGGTTTGTCCCCCGCTGTGTTCCCCTCTGAGTCCCCGCAGTGTCCGCGCCGTGTCCCGCTGTGTTCACCGCTGTGTCCTGCTGTGTCTTGGGCTGTGTCCCCACTGTGTCCCCGATGTGTCTTGCTGTGTCCCGCTGTGTCCTCGCTGGGTCCTCGCTGTGTCCCCCTTTGTGTCCAGCTGTGTCTCCCGCAGTGCCCAGCTGTGTCCCGCTGTGTCCCCATGTGTCCCCGCTGTGTCCCCCGCTGTGTCTCACTGTGTCCCCAGCTGTGTCCGGCTGTGTCACCCGCTGTGTCCAGCTGTGTGCCGCTGTGTCCCGCTGTGTCCCCCGGTGTGTCCCGATGTGTCCCCGCTGTGTCCTGATGTGTCCCAGCTGAGTACCTGCTGTGACCCGCTGTGTCCCTGCTGTCCCCCGCTGTGTCCCGCTGGTTATCAGGCTGTGTCCAGCTGTGTCCCGGCTGTGTCCTCGCTGTGTTCCGCTGTGTCTCGCTGTATCCCAGGCTGTGTCCCCGCCGTGTCCCGAGGTGTCCCGCTGTGTCCCGCTGTGTCCTCGCTGTGTCCCCCGCTGTGTCCCTCTGTGTCCAGGGCTGTGTCCCCGATGTGTCCACAATGTGTCCCGCGGTGTCCCGCTGTGTCCCCCGCTGTGTTCCGCTGTGTCCCCAGCTTTGTCCCCGCTGTGTCCCCGCTGTGTCCCGGTGTTTCCGGCTGTTTCCCGTGGTGTCGCGGTTTGTCCCCGGCTGTGTCCCCCACTGAGTCAGCGCTGTGTCCCCGCTGTGTCCCTAATGTGTCCCGCTGTGCCCCGCTGTGTCCTCGCTGTGTCCCCCGCTGTGTCCTGCTGTGTGTCCCGCTGTGTCCTCGCTGTGTCCCCCGCTGTGTCCCGCTGTGTCCTCAGCTTTGTCCCTGCTGTTTCCCAGCTGTGTCCCGGTGTGTCCCGCTGTTTCTCCTGGTGTCCCGGTTTGTCCCCCGCTGTGTTCCCCTCTGAGTCCCCGCAGTGTCCGCGCCGTGTCCCGCAGTGTCCACCGCTGTGTCCTGCTGTGTCTTGGGCTGTGTCCCCACTGTGTCCCCGATGTGTCTCGCTGTGTCCCGCTGTGTCCTCGCTGGGTCCTCGCTGTGTCCCCCGTTGTGTCCCGCCATGTCCCGCTTTGTCCCGATGTGTCCCGATGTGTCATGCTGTGTCCCCTGTGTAACCGCTGTGTCCCACTGTGTCCCGCTGTGTCCCGCTGTGTCCCGCTGTGTCCCACTGTGTCCCACGCTGTGTCCGGCTGTGTCCTGCTGTGTCCCCAGCTGAGTCCCGCTGAGTCCCGCTGTTTCCCCGCTGTGTCCCCCGCTATGTCCCCGCTGTGTCCCACTGTGTCACGCTTTGTCCCTCTGTGTCCTTGCTGTGTCCCCCGCTGTGTCCCGCTGTGTCCCGCTGTGTCCCCTCTTTGTCCCCGCTGTGTCCCGCTGTGTCCCATGCTGTTTCCCGCTGTGTCCTCTCTGTGTCCCCCGCTGTGGCCCGCTTGGTCCCTGCTGTGTCCTGCTGTGTCCCACGTTGTGTCCTGCTGAGTCCGCCGCTGTGTCCTACTGTGTTCCCGCTGTGTCCTCGCTGTGTCCCACGCTGTGTCCCGCTGGGTCCCCACTGTGTCCCCCTCTGTGTCCCCTTGTGTCCCCAGTGGTGTCCCTGCTGTGTCCCGCTCTGTCCCACTGTGTTCTCTCTGTGTCCCCCGCTGTGTCCCCGTTGTGAGCCCTGTATTCCGCTGTGTCCCGCTGTGTCCTCCCTGTGTCCCCCGCTGTGTCCCGCTATGTCCCCCGCAGTGTCCCCAGCTATGTCCCGATGTGTCCCACTCTGTGTCCCGCTGTGTCCCGCTGTGTCCCCCACTGTGTCCCGCTGTTTCCCCGCTGTGTCCCCCGCTGTGTCCCCACTGTGTCCCACTGTGTCCCGCTGTGTCCCGCTGTGTCCTCGCTGTGTCCCCCGCAGTGTCCGGCTATGTCCCGCTGTGTCCTGCTTTGTCCCCCGCTGTGTCCCACGCTGTGTCCCGCTGTGTCCCGCTATGTCCCCTGTATCCACGCTGTGTCTCGCTTTGTCCCGCTGTGTCCCGCTGTGTCCCGCTGTGTCCTCGCTCTGTCCCCGCTGTGTCCTGCGGTGTATCCCGCTGTGTCAAGCTGTGTCCCCCGATGTGTCCGGCTGTGTCCTGACGTGTCCCTGCTGTGTCCCCCGCTGTGTCTCGCTGTGTCCCCCGCTGTGTCCTGCTGTGTCCCACGCTGTGTCCCGCTGTGGGCCGCTGGGTCCCGCTGTGTCCCCCGCTGTGTACCGCTGTGTCCCCGCTCTGTCCTGCTGTGTCTCCCGCTGTGTCCCGATGTGTCCCTGCTGTGTCCCGCTGAGTCCCGCTGTGTCCCCTGCTGTGTCCCAATGTGTCCTAGCTGTGTCCCTCTGTATACCCCACAGTGTCCCGCTTTGTCCCGCTGTTTCCCCACTGTGTCACCCGCTGTGTCCCCGCTGTGTCCCACGTGTCCCGCTGTCCAGCTATGTCCTAGCTGTGTCCCCCGCAGTGTCCCGCTGTGTCCCCGCTGTGTCCCGCTGTGTTCTCCGCTGTGTCCCCTGTGTCCCCCGCTGTGTCCCCTTGTGTCCCGCTGTGTCCCGCTGTGTCCTCGCTGTGTCCTTGCTGTGTCCCCGATGTGTCCCGCTGTGTATCCCGCTGTGTCCAACTGTGTCCCCGCTGTGTCCCGCTGTGTTCCCCACTGATTCCCCCGCTGTGTCCCCCGCTGTGTCCCGCTGTGGCTCCGCTGTGACCCCTGTGTCCCCGCTGTATCCCGGTCTCTCATCGCTGTGTCCCCACTGTGTCCTGCTGTGTTCCTGCTGTGTCCCGCTGTGTCACCCGCTGTTTCCTCCCCTCTGTCCCCCGCTGTGTCCCGCTGTGTCCTGCTGTGTCCCGCTGTGTCCGCTGCTGTGTCCCCGCTGTGTTCCCACTGTGTTCCGATGTGTCCTGCTGTGTCCCGAAGTGTACCGCTGTGTCCTTGCTCTGTCCCCGCTGTGTCCCCCTGTGTATCTCGCTGTGTCCAGCTGTGTCCCCGCTGTGTCCCGCTGTGTTCCCTGCTGTGTCCCCCACTGTTTCCCCCGCTGTGGTCCCCGCTGTGTCCCCGCTGTGTCCCGCTGTGTCCCCACTGTATCCCGCTGTGTCCCCGCTGTGTCCCCACTGTGTCATGCTGTGTCCCCGCTGTGTCGCGCTGTGTTCTCCGCTTTGTTCCCTGTGTCCCCCGCTGCGTCCCGCTGTGTCCCGTTGTGTCCCGCTGTGTCCCGCTGTGTCTTCGCTGTGTCCTCGTTGTATCGCCGATGTGTCCCGCTGTGTATCCCGCTGTGTCCAACTGTGTCCCCGGTGTGTCCCGCTGTGTTCCCCACTCGTTCCCGAGTTGTGTCCCCCGCTGTGTCCCCGCTGTGTCCCCGCTTATTCCCCCGCTCTGTATCTCGCTGTGTCCACCTTGTCCCCTCTGTGTCCCGCTGTGTTCCCCGCTGTGTCCAGCTCTGTTTCCCCCACTGTGTCCCCCGCTGAGTCCCCGCTGTGTCCCGCTGTGTGCCCCGCTGTGTCCCGCTGTGTCCCCCGTTGTGTCCCTCGCTGAGTCCCCACTGTGTCCCCGCTGTGTCCCGCTGTGTCCTCGCTGTGTCCCCCGTTGTGTCCCCGCTCTGTCCCCAATGTGTCCTGCTGTGTCCCGCTGTGTCCTCGCTGTGTCCCCTGCTGTGTCCCGCTGTGTCCCCAGCTTTGTCCCTGCTGTTTCCCCGCTGTGTCCCGGTGTGTCCCGCTGTTTCCCGTGGTGTCCCGGTTTGTCCCCCGCTGTGTTCCCCTCTGAGTCCCCGCAGTGTCCGCGCCGTGTCCCGCTGTGTTCACCGCTGTGTCCTGCTGTGTCTTGGGCTGTGTCCCCACTGTGTCCCCGATGTGTCTTGCTGTGTCCCGCTGTGTCCTCGCTGGGTCCTCGCTGTGTCCCCCTTTGTGTCCAGCTGTGTCTCCCGCAGTGCCCAGCTGTGTCCCGCTGTGTCCCCATGTGTCCCCGCTGTGTCCCCCGCTGTGTCTCACTGTGTCCCCAGCTGTGTCCGGCTGTGTCACCCGCTGTGTCCAGCTGTGTGCCGCTGTGTCCCGCTGTGTCCCCCGGTGTGTCCCGATGTGTCCCCGCTGTGTCCTGATGTGTCCCAGCTGAGTACATGCTGTGACCCGCTGTGTCCCTGCTGTCCCCCGCTGTGTCCCGCTGGTTATCAGGCTGTGTCCAGCTGTGTCCCGGCTGTGTCCTCGCTGTGTTCCGCTGTGTCTCGCTGTATCCCAGGCTGTGTCCCCGCCGTGTCCCGAGGTGTCCCGCTGTGTCCCGCTGTGTCCTCGCTGTGTCCCCCGCTGTGTCCCTCTGTGTCCAGGGCTGTGTCCCCGATGTGTCCACAATGTGTCCCGCGGTGTCCTGCTGTGTCCCCCGCTGTGTTCCGCTGTGTCCCCAGCTTTGTCCCCGCTGTGTCCCCGCTGTGTCCCGGTGTTTCCGGCTGTTTCCCGTGGTGTCGCGGTTTGTCCCCGGCTGTGTCCCCCACTGAGTCAGCGCTGTGTCCCCGCTGTGTCCCTAATGTGTCCCGCTGTGCCCCGCTGTGTCCTCGCTGTGTCCCCCGCTGTGTCCTGCTGTGTCCCCCGCTGTGTCCCCGCTGTGTCACTGCTGTGTCTGGCTGTGTCCCGCTGTTTCCCGTGGTGTCCCGGTTTGTCCCCCGCTGTGTCCCCCGCTGAGTCCCCACTGTGTCCCCGCTGTGTCCCGCTGTGTCCTCGCTGTGTCCCCCGTTGTGTCCCCGCTCTGTCCCCAATGTGTCCTGCTGTGTCCCGCTGTGTCCTCGCTGTGTCCCCCGCTGTGTCCCGCTGTGTCCTCAGCTTTGTCCCTGCTGTTTCCCAGCTGTGTCCCGGTGTGTCCCGCTGTTTCTCCTGGTGTCCCGGTTTGTCCCCCGCTGTGTTCCCCTCTGAGTCCCCGCAGTGTCCGCGCCGTGTCCCGCAGTGTCCACCGCTGTGTCCTGCTGTGTCTTGGGCTGTGTCCCCACTGTGTCCCCGATGTGTCTCGCTGTGTCCCGCTGTGTCCTCGCTGGGTCCTCGCTGTGTCCCCCGTTGTGTCCCGCCATGTCCCGCTTTGTCCCGATGTGTCCCGATGTGTCATGCTGTGTCCCCTGTGTAACCGCTGTGTCCCACTGTGTCCCGCTGTGTCCCGCTGTGTCCCGCTGTGTCCCACTGTGTCCCACGCTGTGTCCGGCTGTGTCCTGCTGTGTCCCCAGCTGAGTCCCGCTGAGTCCCGCTGTTTCCCCGCTGTGTCCCCCGCTATGTCCCCGCTGTGTCCCACTGTGTCACGCTTTGTCCCTCTGTGTCCTTGCTGTGTCCCCCGCTGTGTCCCGCTGTGTCCCGCTGTGTCCCCTCTTTGTCCCCGCTGTGTCCCGCTGTGTCCCATGCTGTTTTCCGCTGTGTCCTCTCTGTGTCCCCCGCTGTGGCCCGCTTGGTCCCTGCTGTGTCCTGCTGTGTCCCACGTTGTGTCCTGCTGAGTCCGCCGCTGTGTCCTACTGTGTTCCCGCCGTGTCCTCGCTGTGTCCCACGCTGTGTCCCGCTGGGTCCCCACTGTGTCCCCCTCTGTGTCCCCTTGTGTCCCCAGTGGTGTCCCTGCTGTGTCCCGCTCTGTCCCACTGTGTTCTCTCTGTGTCCCCCGCTGTGTCCCCGTTGTGAGCCCTGTATTCCGCTGTGTCCCGCTGTGTCCTCCCTGTGTCCCCCGCTGTGTCCCGCTATGTCCCCCGCAGTGTCCCCAGCTATGTCCCGATGTGTCCCACTCTGTGTCCCGCTGTGTCCCGCTGTGTCCCTCACTGTGTCCCGCTGTTTCCCCGCTGTGTCCCCCGCTGTGTCCCCACTGTGTCCCACTGTGTCCCGCTGTGTCCCGCTGTGTCCTCGCTGTGTCCCCCGCAGTGTCCGGCTATGTCCCGCTGTGTCCTGCTTTGTCCCCCGCTGTGTCCCGCGCTGTGTCCCGCTGTGTCCCGCTATGTCCCCTGTATCCACGCTGTGTCTCGCTTTGTCCCGCTGTGTCCCGCTGTGTCCCGCTGTGTCCTCGCTCTGTCCCCGCTGTGTCCTGCGGTGTATCCCGCTGTGTCAAGCTGTGTCCCCCGATGTGTCCGGCTGTGTCCTGACGTGTCCCTGCTGTGTCCCCCGCTGTGTCTCGCTGTGTCCCCCGCTGTGTCCTGCTGTGTCCCACGCTGTGTCCCGCTGTGGGCCGCTGGGTCCCGCTGTGTCCCCCGCTGTGTACCGCTGTGTCCCCGCTCTGTCCTGCTGTGTCTCCCGCTGTGTCCCGATGTGTCCCTGCTGTGTCCCGCTGAGTCCCGCTGTGTCCCCTGCTGTGTCCCAATGTGTCCTAGCTGTGTCCCTCTGTATACCCCACAGTGTCCCGCTTTGTCCCGCTGTTTCCCCACTGTGTCACCCGCTGTGTCCCCGCTGTGTCCCACGTGTCCCGCTGTCCAGCTATGTCCTAGCTGTGTCCCCCGCAGTGTCCCGCTGTGTCCCCGCTGTGTCCCGCTGTGTTCTCCGCTGTGTCCCCTGTGTCCCCCGCTGTGTCCCCTTGTGTCCCGCTGTGTCCCGCTGTGTCCTCGCTGTGTCCTTGCTGTGTCCCCGATGTGTCCCGCTGTGTATCCCGCTGTGTCCAACTGTGTCCCCGCTGTGTCCCGCTGTGTTCCCCACTGATTCCCCCGCTGTGTCCCCCGCTGTGTCCCGCTGTGGCTCCGCTGTGACCCCTGTGTCCCCGCTGTATCCCGGTCTCTCATCGCTGTGTCCCCACTGTGTCCTGCTGTGTTCCTGCTGTGTCCCGCTGTGTCACCCGCTGTTTCCTCCCCTCTGTCCCCCGCTGTGTCCCGCTGTGTCCTGCTGTGTCCCGCTGTGTCCGCTGCTGTGTCCCCGCTGTGTTCCCACTGTGTTCCGATGTGTCCTGCTGTGTCCCGAAGTGTACCGCTGTGTCCTTGCTCTGTCCCCGCTGTGTCCCCCTGTGTATCTCGCTGTGTCCAGCTGTGTCCCCGCTGTGTCCCGCTGTGTTCCCTGCTGTGTCCCCCACTGTTTCCCCCGCTGTGGTCCCCGCTGTGTCCCCGCTGTGTCCCGCTGTGTCCCCACTGTATCCCGCTGTGTCCCCGCTGTGTCCCCACTGTGTCATGCTGTGTCCCCGCTGTGTCGCGCTGTGTTCTCCGCTTTGTTCCCTGTGTCCCCCGCTGCGTCCCGCTGTGTCCCGTTGTGTCCCGCTGTGTCCCGCTGTGTCTTCGCTGTGTCCTCGCTGTATCGCCGATGTGTCCCGCTGTGTATCCCGCTGTGTCCAACTGTGTCCCCGGTGTGTCCCGCTGTGTTCCCCACTCGTTCCCGAGTTGTGTCCCCCGCTGTGTCCCCGCTGTGTCCCCGCTTATTCCCCCGCTCTGTATCTCGCTGTGTCCACCTTGTCCCCGCTGTGTCCCGCTGTGTTCCCCGCTGTGTCCAGCTCTGTTTCCCCCACTGTGTCCCCCGCTGAGTCCCCGCTGTGTCCCGCTGTGTCCGCGCTGTGTCCCACTGTGTCCCGGCTGTGTCCCCATTGTGTCCTCGCTCTGTCCCCACTGTGTCCCGTTGTGTTCCGGTGTGTCTCGCTTTGTCCCCCGCTGTGTCCTGCTGTGTCCCCGCTGTGTCATGCTGTGTCCCCGCTGTGTCCCCGCTGTGTCCTGCTTTGTCCCCTGGGTCCCAATGTGTCCCCAGTGTCCCCCTTGTGTCCAACTGTGTCCCGATATGTCCCGCTCTGTCCTCGCTGTGTCCCTGCTGTGTCCTGCCGTGTATCTCGCTGTGTCCCCCGATGTGACCCGCTGTGTCCCCGTGGGTCCCTCGCTGTGTCCTGCTGTGTCCCGCTGTGTCCCGATGTGTCCCCGCTTTGTCCTGCTGTGTCCCAGCTGTATCCCCTCTGTGTTCCCTGCTGTGTCCCGCTGTGTCCCACTGTGTACCCTGTGTCCCTGCGGTCTCCCGCTGTGTCCCGATGTGTCCTGCTGTGTCCTCACTGTGTCCCCGCTGTGTCCTGCCATGTATCCCGCTGTGTCAAGCTGTGTCACCCGATGTTTCCCGCTGTGTCCCCGCTGTGTCCCCCGCTGTGTCTCGCTGAGTCCCCCGCTGTGTCCAGCTGTGTCTGCCGGTGTGTCCAGCTGTGTCCCCCTGTGTCCTGCTGTGTCCCAGCTGTGTCCCCGTTGTGTCCCCCGCTGTGTCCCGCTGTGACCCGCTGTGTCCCCCTCTGTGTCCCGATATGTCCCCGCTGTGTCCCGCTGTGTCCTCGCTCTGTCCCCGCTGTGTCCCGCCTTGTATCCCGCTGTGTCAAGCTGTGGCCCCCGATGTGTCCGGTTGTGTCCTGATGTGTCCCTTCTGTGTCCCCCGCTGTGTCTCGCTGTGTCCCCCGCTTTGTCCCCGGCTCTGTCCGCTGCTGGATCCCGATGTGTTCTCCACTGTGCCCTGCTCTGTCCCATTCTGTGTCCCGCTGTGTCCACACTGTGTCTCCTGCTGGATGCTGCTGTGTCCCTGCTGTGTCCCGCTGTGTCCCACGTTGTGTACCGCTGAGTCCCCCGCTGTGTCCCCGCTGTGTCCCCGCTGTGTCCCCGCTGTGTCCCCAGGTGTGTCCCTCTGTGTCCCGCTGTGTCCACTGTGTCACCGCTGTGTCCTGCTGTGTCCCGCTGTGTCCCGATGTGTCCCGCTGTGTCCCGCTGTGTCCCCCCCTGTGTCCCGCTGTGTCCCGCTGTTTCCCCACTGTGTCCCCCGCTGTGTCTCACTGTGTCCCCAGCTGTGTCCGGCTGTGTCGCCCGCTGTGTCCAGCTGTGTGCCGCTGTGTCCCGCTGTGTCCCCCGGTGTGTCCCGATGTGTCCCCGCTGTGTCCTGCTGTGTCCCAGCTGAGTCCCCGCTGTGTCCCCCGCTGTGTCCCGCTGTGTCCCGCTGTGTAGCCCGCTGTGTCCCGATGTGTCCCCGCTGTGTCCCGCTGTGTCCTCGCTCTGTCCCCGCTGTGTTCCGCCGTGTATCCCGCTGTGTCAATCTGTGGCCCCCGATGTGTCCGGCTGTGTCCTGATGTGTCCCTTCTGTGTTCCGCGCTGAGTCTCGCTGTGTCCGCCGCTTTGTCCCAGGCTCTGTCCCCTGTGGGATCCCGCTGTGTCCTCCACTGTGATCTGCTCTGTCCCATGCTGTGTCCCGCTATGTCCACTCTGTATCCCCTGCTGGATCCTGCTGGGTCCCTGCTGTGTCCCGCTGTGTCCCACGCAGTGTCCCGTTGAGTCCCCTGCTGTGTCCCGCTGTGTTGCGCTCTGTCCCCGCTGTGTAACCGCTGTCCCCCCCTGTGCCCCCCGCTGTGTCCCCCGCTGTGTCCCGCTGTGTCCCCGCTGTGTCCCCCGCTGTGTCCCTCTGTGTCCCGCTCTGTCCCGCTGTGTCCACTGTGTCCCCGCTGAGTCCCGCTGTGTCCCGATGTGTCCCGCTGTGTACCGCTGTGTTCCTCGCTGTGTCCCGCTGTGTTCCGCTGTGTCCCCCCCTGTGTCCCGCTGTGTCCCGCTGTTTTCCCGCTATGTCCCCCGCTGTGTCCCCGCTGTGTCCCACTGTGCTGGCTTTGTCCCGCTGTGTCCTTGCTGCGTCCACCGCAGTGTCCCGCTGTGTCCAGCTGTGTCCCCGCTGTGTCCCGCTGTGTCCCGCTGTGTCCCCGCTGTGTCCCGCTGTGTCCCGCTGTGTTCCTGCTGTGTCCCCGCTGTGTCCCCCCTGTGACCCGCTGTGTCCCGCTGTGTCCCCTGTTTCCCCGCTGTGTCCCCCGCTGTGTCACCGCTGTGTCCCACTGTGTCCCGCTTTGTCCTGCTGTGTCCTTGCTGTGTCCCCCGCAGTGTCCCGCTGTGTCCCCTCTTTGTTCCCGCTGTGTCCTGCTGTGTCCCGCTGTGTGCCCACTGTGTCCCCTTGTGTCCCCCGCTGTGTCTTGCTGTGTCCCTCTGTTTCCCCGCTGTGTCCCCCGCTCTGTCCCGCTGTGTCCCTCTGTGTCGCGCTGTGTCCCCTGTGTCCCTGCTGTGTCCCGATGTGTCCCGATGTGTCCGGCTGTGTCCCGATGTGTCCTTGCTCTATCCCCGCTGTGTCCCGCCGTGTATCCCGCTGTGTCAAGCTTTGTCCCCCGATGTGTCCCGCTGTGTCCCCGCTGTGTCCCGCTGTGTCCCGCTGCATCTCTCTGTGTCATCCTCTGTGTCTCGCTGTGTCCCCCTCTGTGTCCCGCTGTGTCCCCCGCTGGATCCCGCTTTCTCCTCCACTGTTTCCTGCTGTGTCCCATGCTGTGTTCCGCTGTGTCCTCTGTGTTCCCCGCTGTGTCCCGCTGGATCCCCACTGTGTCCCGCTGTGTCCCACGTTGTGTCCTGCTGAGTCCCCCGCTGTGTACTGCTGTGTCCGGCTGTGTCCCCGCTGTGTTCCCGCTGTCCCCCCCTGTGTACCCCGCTGTGTCCCCGCTGTGTCCCCTGCTGTGTCCCGCTGTGTCCCCAGTGGTGTCCCTGTTGTGTCCTGCTCTGTCTCGCTGTGTCCCGCTGTGTCCTGCTGTGTCCTCGCTGTGTACCCCGCTGTGTCCAAATTGTGTCCCCGCTGTATCCCGCTGTGTCACGCTGTGTTCTCTCTGTGTCCCCCGCTGTGTCCCCGTTGTGTCCCCCTGTATTACGCTGTGTCCCGCTGTGTCCTCCCTGTGTCCCCCGCTGTGTCCAGTTATGTCCACCGCAGTGTCCCCAGCTATGTCCAGCTGGGTCCCACTCTGTGTCCCGCTGTGTCGCCCACTGTGTCCCGCTGTTTCCCCGCTGTGTCCCCCGCTGTGTCCCCGCTGTGTCCCACGGTGTCCCGCTGTGTCCTGCTGTGTCCTCGCTGTGTCCCCGCAGTGTCCGGCTGTGTCCCGCTGTGTCCTGCTGTATCCCCCGCTGTGTCACCCGCTGTGTCCCGCTGTGTCCCACTGTGTCCCGCTATGTCCCCTTTGTCCCCGCTGTGTCTCGCTGTGTCCTGATGTGTCCCGCTGTGTCCCCTGTTTCCCCGCTGTGTCCCCCGCTGTGTCACCGCTGTGTCCCACTGTGTCCCGCTTTGTCCTGCTGTGTCCTTGCTGTGTCCCCCGCAGTGTCCCGCTGTGTCCCGCTGTGTCCCCTCTTTGTCCCCGCTGTCTCCTGCTGTGTCCCGCTGTGTGCCCACTGTGTCCCGCTGTGTCCCCCGCTGTGTCTTGCTGTGTCCCTCTGTTTCCCCGCTGTGTCCCCCGCTGTGTCCCCCGCTGTGTCCCGCTGTGTCCCACTGTGTCGCGCTGTGTCCCCTGTGTCCCCGCTGTGTCCCGATGTGTCCCGATGTGTCCGGCTGTGTCCCGATGTGTCCTTGCTGTATCCCCGCTGTGTCCCGCCGTGTATCCTGCTATGTCAAGCTTTGTCCCCCGATGTGTCCCGCTGTGTCCCCGCTGTGTCCCGCTGTGTCCCGCTGCGTCTCGCTGTGTCCCCCTCTGTGTCTCGCTGTGTCCCCCTCTGTGTCCCGCTGTGTCCCCCGCTGGATCCCGCTGTCTCCTCCACTGTTTCCTGCTGTGTCCCCTGCTGTGTTCCGCTGTGTCCCCTCTGTGTTCCCCACTGTGTCCCGCTGGATCCCCGCTGTGTCCCGCTGTGTCCCACGTTGTGTCCTGTTGAGTCCCCCACTGTGTACTGCTGTGTCCGGCTGTGTCCCCGCTGTGTCCCCGATGTCCCCCCCTGTGTACCCCGCTGTGTCCCCGCTGTGTCCCCTGCTGTGTCCCGCTGTGTCCTCAGTGGTGTCCCTGTTGTGTCCTGCTCTGTACCGCTGTGTCCTGCTGTGTCCTCGCTGTGTACCCCGCTGTGTCCAGTTATGTCTCCTGCAGTGTCCCCAGCTATGTCCAGCTGGGTCCCACTCTGTGTCCCGCTCTGTCCCCCACTGTGTCCCGCTGTTTCCCCGCTGTGTCCCCCGCTGTGTCCCCGCTGTGTCCCACTGTGTCCCGCTGTGTCCCGCTGTGTCCTCACTGTGTCCCCGCAGTGTCCGTCTGTGTCCCGCTGTGTCCTGCTGTATCCCCCGCTGTGTCCCCCGCTGTGTCCCGCTGTGTCCCACTGTGTCCCGCTATGTCCCCTGTGACCCCCTGTGTCCCGCTGTGTCCCGATGTGTCCCGCTGTGTCCGCTGTGTCCTCGCTCTGTCCCCGCTGTGTCCCACCTTGTAGCCCACTCTGTCAAGCTGTGTCCCCCGATGTGTCCGGCTGTGTCCTGATGTGTCCCAGCTGTGTCCCCCGCTCTGTCTCGCTGTGTCCCCCGCTGTGTCCCGCTGTGACCTGCTGTGTCCCCCGCTGTGTCCCCCGCTGTGTCCCCTGCTGTGTCCCGCTGTGTCCCGCTATGTCCCCTGTGTCACCGCTGTGTCCCGCTGTATCCTGCTGTGTGCCGCTGTGTCCTGCTGTGTCCCCCGCTGTGTACCGATGTGTCCACGCTGTGTCCTGCTGTGTCCCCCTCTGTGTCCCGATGTGTCCCTGCTGTGTCCCGCTGAGTCCCGCTGTGTCCCCCGCTGAGTCCCAATGTGTCCCAGCTGTGTCCCTCTGTATCCCCCAGAGTGTCCCGCTGTGTCCCGCTGTTTCCCCGCTGTGTCCCCCGATGTGTCCCGCTGTGTCCCCCTGTGGTCCCCAGTGTCCCGCTGTGTCCCCCTGTTTCCCCCGCTGTGTCCCGATGTGTCATCGGTGTTTTCTGCTGTGTCCCAGCTGTGTCCCCGCTGTGTCTCCCGCTGTTTTCCGCTGTGTCCCCGCTGTGTGCCCCACTGTGTCCCCCGGTGTTTCCTGATGTGTCCTCCGCTGGTTCCCGCTGTGTCCTCCGCTGTGTCCCGCTGTGTCCCCCGCTGTGTCCCCATTGTGTCCCCGCTGTGTCCCACTGTGTCACGCTGTGTTCTCTCTGTGTCCTCGCTGTTCCCCCGCAGTGTCCCGCTATGTCCTGCTGTGTCCCCGCTGTGTCCCCGCTGTGTCCCAGCTGTGTCCCTGCTGTGTCCAGCTGTGTCCCGCTGTGTCCCCAGCTGTGTCCCGATGTGTCCCCGCTGTTTCCCCTGCTGTTTCTCCCTGTGTCCCCCGCTGTGTCCCGCTGTGTCCCCCACTGTGTCCAGCTGTGTGCCGCTGTGTCCAGCTGTGTCCCCTGTTGTGTCCCGATGTGTCCTCGCTCCGTCCCCGGTGTGTCCCGCCGTGTATCTCGCTGTGTTAAGCTGTGTCCCCCGATGTGTCTGGCTGTGTCCTGATGTGTCCCTGCTGTGTCCCCCGCTGTTTCTCTCTGTGTCCCCCGCTGTGTCCTGCTGTGTCCCACGCTGTGTCCCGCTGTGTCCCCTCTGTGTCCCGCTGAGTCCCGCTGTGTCCCCGATGTCTCCCGCTGTGTCCCCCGCTGTGTCCCGATGTGTCCCCGCTGTTTCCCCCGCTGTGTCCAGCTGTGTGCCGCTGTGTCCCGCTGTGTCCCATGTGTGTCTCCCTGTGTCCCGATGTGTCCCCGCTGTGTCCCTCTGTGTCCTCGCTCCGTCCCCTGTGTGTCCCGCCTTGTATCCCGCTGTGTTAAGCTGTGTCCCCCGTTGTGTCTGGCTGTGTCCTGATGTGTCCCTGCTGTGTCCCCCGCTGTTTCTCGCTGTGTCCCCCGCTGTGTCCTGCTGTGTCCCCTCTGTGTCCCGCTGAGTCCCGCTGTGTCCCCGATGTGTCCCGCTGTGTCCCCCGCTCTGTCCCGATGTGTCCCCGCTGTTTCCCCCGCTGTGTTTCGCTGTGTGCCCCGCTGTGTCCCGCTGTGTCCCCGCTGTGTCCAGCTGTGTGCCGCTGTGTCCCGCTGTGTCCCAAGTGTGTCTCCCTGTGTCCCGCTGTGTCCCCCACTGTGTCCCGATGTGTCCCCGCTGTGTCCCTCTGTGTCCTCGCTCTGTCCCCGGTGTGTCCCGCCGTGTATCCCGCTGTGTTAAGCTGTGTCCCCCGATGTGTCCGGCTCTGTCCTGATGTGTCCCTGCTGTGTCCCCCACTGTTTCTCGCTGTGTCCTCCGCTGTGTCCTGCTGTGTCCCACCCTCTGTCCCGCTGTGTGCCGCTGGGTCCCCCGCTTTATACCGATGTGTCCCCCCTGTGTCCTGCTGTGTCCCCCGCTGTGTCCCGCTGAGTCCCCTCTGTGTCCCGCTGAGTCCCGCTGTGTCCCCGCTGTGTCCCGATGTGTCCCAGCTGTGTCCCTCTGTGTCCTCCACTGTGTCCCCTTGTGTCCCGCTGTTTCCCCGCTGTGTCCCCTGCTGTGTCCACGCTGTGTCCCACGAGTCCCGCTTTGTCCCGCTATATCCTTGCAGTGTCCCCCGCAGTGTCCCGCTGTGTCCTCGCTCTGTCCACGCTGTGTCCCACCGTGTATCCAGTTGTGTTAAGCTGTGTCCCCCAATGTGTCCGGCTGTGTCCTGATGTGTCCCAGCTGTGTCCCCCGCTGTGTCTCGCTGTGTTCCCCGCTGTGTCCCGCTGTGTCCTGCTGTGTCCCCCGCTGTGTCCCGCAGTGTCACGCTGTGTCCCGCTATGTCCCTTGAGTCCCCGCTGTGTCCCGCTGTGTGCCGCGGTGTCCAGCTGTGTCTCCCGCTGTGTACCGATGTGTCCCCGCTGTGTCCTGCTGTGTCCCCCGCTGTGTCCCGATGTGTCCCTGCTGTATCCCGCTGTGTCCCCCGCTGTGTCCCAATGTGTCCCAGCTGTTTCCCGCTGTGTCCCCCACTGTGTCCCCTTGTGTCCCGCTGTTTCCCCGCTGTGTCCCCCGCTGTGTCCCTGCTGCGTCCCACGAGTCCCGCTGTGTCCCGCTATATCCTTGCTGTGTCCCCCGCAGTGTCCCGCTGTGTCCTGCTGTGTCCCGGCTGTGTCCCCGCTATGTCCCGCTGTGTCCCCCGCTGTGTTCCCCGCTGTGTCCCGCTGTGTCCCAACTGTGTCCCTTGTGTCCCCGCTGTGTCCTGCTGTGTCTCAGCTGTGTCCCCGCTGTGTCCTCCGCTGTGTCCCGCTGTGTCCCGCTGTGTCCACCGCTGTGTCCCGATGTGTCCCCGCTGTGTCCTGCAGTGTCACAGCTGTATCCCCGCTGGGTCCCCCGCTGTGTCCCGATGTCTCCCCGCTGTTTCCCTATGTGTTCCTGCTGTGTCCTGCTGTGTCCCAGCTGTGTCCCCGCTGTGTCCCCCGCTGTGTCCCTCTGTGTCCCCGCTGTGTCCCCCGCTCTGTCCCCTGCTGGTTCCCGCTGTGTCCTTCGCTGTGTCCCGCTATGTCCCGCTGTGTCCTATCTGTGTCCCCCGCTGTGTCCCGCTATGTCCCCCCTCTTTGTCCCCAGCTGTGTCCCGCTGTGTCCCACACTGTCTCGCTGTGTCCCGCTGTGGCCCAATGTGTCCAGCTGTTTACCCACTGTGTCCCCCGCTGTGTCCCCGCTGTGTCCCACTTTGTTCCGCTGTGTTCCGCTGTGTCTTCGCTGTGTCCCCCGCTGTGTCCGCTATGTCCTGCTGTGTCCCCTCTGTGTCCCCACTGTGTCCCGCTGTGTCCCTGCTGTGTCCCCACTGTGTCCCGCTGTGTCCCGCTGTGTTCCCCGCTGTGTCCCGATGTGTCTCCGCTGTGTCCCCCGCCGTGTGTCGCTGTGTCCCCCGCTGTATCTCGCTATGTCCCCCAATGAGTCCAGCTGTGTGCCGCTGTTTCCCGCTGTGTGCCCCGCTGGGTCCCGATGTGACCCCGCGGTGTCCTGCTGTCCACAATGTGTCCCGCTGTGTCCTCGCTGTGTCACCAGCTGTGTCCTGCTGTGTCCCCCGCTGTGTCCCGCTGTGTCTCGCTGTGTCCCTCTGTGTCCCCGCTCTGTCCCTCTGTGTCCCGCTGTGTCCTCGCTGTGTCCCCGCTGTCTCACACTGTGTATCCTGCTGTGTCCCTCTGTGTCCCCGCTGTCCCCCCGCTGTGTCCCGTTGTGACCCGCTGTGTCCCTGCTGTCCCCCGATGTATCCCGCTGTGTCCCCGCTGTCCCCTGGAATTTCCCCGCTGTGTCCTGCTGTGTCCCGCTGTGTTCCCGCTCCGGCCCCACTGTGTACCACTGTGTCCCGCTGTGTCCTCTGCTGTGTCCCCCGCTTTGTGCCCCGCTGTTTCCCCGCTGTGTCCTGCTGTGTCCCCGCTGTGTCCCCAGCTGTGTCCCGCTGTATCCCCCGGTGTGTCCCGCTGTGTCCCGCTGTGTCGTCTGTGTCCCGCTGTGACCCTGCTGTGTCCCTGATGTGTCCCGCTGTGTCCCGTTGTGTCCCTGCTGTCCCCCACTTTGTCCCCGCTGTGTCCCGCTGTGTCCCAGCTGTCCCCCACTTTGTCCCCGCTGTGTCCCGCTGTGTCCCAGCTGTCCCACCGCTGTGTCCCGCTGTGTCCCGTTGTAACCCGCTGTGTCCCTGCTGTCCCCCGATGTATCCCGCTGTGTCCCCGCTGTCCCCTGGAATGTCCCCGATGTGTCCCGCTGTGTTCCCACTCCGTCCCCACTGTGTACCACTGTGTCCCGCTGTGTCCTCTGCTGTGTCCCCCACTTTGTGCCCCGCTGTGTCCCGCTGTGTCCCCGCTGTGTCACCAGCTGTGTCCCGCTGTATCCCCCGGTGTGTCCCGCTGTGTCCCGCTGAGTCGTCTGTGTCCTGCTGTGACCCTGCTGTGTCCCTGATGTGTCCCGCTGTGTCCCGTTGTGTCCCCGCTGTCCCCCACTGTCCCCCCGCTGTGTCCCGCTGTGTCCCCGCTGTCCCCCCGCTGTGTCCCGCTGTGTCCCGTTGTGACCCGCTGTGTCCCTGCTGTCCCACGATGTATCCCGCTGTGTCCCCGCTGTCCCCTGGAATGTCCCCGCTGTGTCCCGCTGTGTCCCACTGTGTTCCCGCTCCGTCCCCACTGTGTACCACTGTGTCCCGCTGTGTCCTCTGCTGTGTCCCCTGCTTTGTGCCCCGCTTTTTCCCCGCTGTGTCCCACTGTGTCCCCGCTGTATCCTGCTGTGTCCCCACTGTGTCCTTCTGTGTCCCTGCTGTGTCCCGCTGTGTACTCCGCTGTGTCCCGCTGTGTCCCGCTGTTTCTCTCTGTGTCCCAATGTGTCCACTTCTGTGTCTCCGCTGTGTCTCCGCTGTGTCCCCGCTGTGTCTCCGCTGTGTCCCCGCTGTGTCCCGCTGTGTCCCTCTGTGTCCCGCTGTGTCCCACTGTGTCCCCCATCTGTCCCGCTGTGGATCTCCTGTGTCCAACTGTGTCGCCGCTGTGTCCCGCTGTGTTCCCCACTGATTCCCCCGCTGTGTCCCCCGCTGTGTCCCCGCTGTGACTTGCTGTGTCACCGCTGTGTCCCCGCTGTGTCCCGGTGTGTCCCGCTGTTTCCCGTGGTTTCCCAGTTTGTCCCACTTTGTGTCCCCCGCTGAGTCCCCGCTGTGTCCCCGACGTGTACCGCTGTGTCCCCCGATGTGTCCCGCTGTGTACCGGTCTGTGTTTCCTCTGTGTCCCCAATGTGTCCCGCTGTGTCCTCGCTGTGTCCCCAGCTGTGTCCAGCTGTGTCCCCCGTTGTGTCACGCTGTGTCCCCCGCTGTGTCCCGCTGTGTCCCGCTGTGTCCCCAGCTCTGTCCCGCTGTGTCCTCGCTGTGTCCCCGCTGTGTCCCACTGTTAATCCCGCTGTGTCCAGCTGTGTTCCAGGTGTGTCGCCGCTGTGTCGTCTATGTCCCGCTGTGTCCCACGCTGTGTCCCGCCGTGTCCCGCTGTGTCCCATTGTGTCCCCGGCTGTGTCCCGCTGTGTCCTGCTGTATCCCGCTGTGTCCTCACTATGTCACCGCTATGTCCCCCTGTGTAACACGCTGTGTCCAGCTGTGTCCTCGCTGTGTCCACGCTGTTTCCCGCTGGTTCTCCTGCTGTGTCCCTGCTGTGCCTCAATGTGTCCCACTGTTTCCCTCTGTGTCCTCACTGTGTCCCCCACTGTGTCCTTATGTGTCCCCCGCTGTGTCCTGCTGTGTTACCCGCTGTGTCCCGCTGTGTCCCGCTGTGTCCCCGCTGTGTCCCCGCTGTGTCCTCGCTCTGTCCCCCGCTGTGTCCCGCTGTGTCCCCCGTTGTGTCCCCTGCTGTGTCCCACTGTGTCCCCGATCTGTCCCGCTGTGTATCCCGCTGTGTCCAACTGTGTCCCCGCTGTGTCCCGCTGTGTTCCCCACTGATTCCCCCGCTGTGTCCCCCCTGTGTCCCCGCTGTGTCCCACTGTGTCCCCGCTGTCCCATTGAGTGTCCCTGCTCTGTCCCTGCTGTGTCTCGCTGTGTCCTGCTGTGTCCCACTGTGTCCTAGCTGTGTCCCCGCTGTGTCCCGCTGTGTCACCCTGTGTCCTACTGTGTCCCCTCTGTGTCGCCGCTGTGTCCCCGATTTGATCCACTGTGTCCCCCGCCTTGTCCCCGCTGTGTCCACGATGTGTCGCGCTGTGTCCTCTCTGTGACCCTGCTGTGTCCCGCTGTGTCCCGCTTTGTCCCGTTGTGTCCCCGCAGTCACCCACTGTGTCCCCGCTGTGTCCCCGCTGTCCCCCCGCTGTGTCCCACTGTGTCCCGCTGTGACCCGATGTGTCCCTGCTGTCCCCCGATATGTCCCGCTGTGACCCCGCTGTCTCCTGGAGTGTCCCCGCTGTGTCACCGCTGTGTCCGGCTGTGTTCCCGCACTGTCCCCGCTGTGTACCACTGTGTCCCGCTGTGTCCCCCGCTGTGTCCCCCGCTTGTGTCCCGCTCTTTCCCCGCTGTGTCCCGCTGTGTCCCCGCTGTATCCTGCTATGTCCCCACTCTGTCCCCACTGTGTCCTTCTGTGTCCCTGCTGTGTCCCGCTGTGTACTCCTCTGTGTCCCGCTGTGTCCCCCGCTGTGTCCCGCTGTGTCTCGCTGTGTCCAACTGTGTCGCCGCTGTGTCCCGCTGTGTTCCCCACTGATTCCCCCGCTGTGTCACCCGCTGTGTCCCCCGCTATGTCCCCGCTGTGACTCGCTGTGTCCCCGCTGTGTCCCCTCTGTGTCCCGGTGTGTCCCTCTGTTTCCCGTGGTGTCCCGGTTTGTCTCACTTTGTGTACCCCGCTGAGTCCCCGCTGTGTCCCCGACGTGTACCGCTGTGTCCCCCGATGTGTCCCACTGTGTACCGGTCTGTGTTCCTGCTGTGTCCCCAATGTGTCCCGCTGTGTCCTCGCTGTGTCCCCAGCTGTGTCCAGCTGTGTCCCCCGTTGTGTCACGCTGTGTCCCTCGCTGTGTCCCGCTGTGTCCCGCTGTGTCCCCAGCTCTCTCCCGCGGTGTCCTCGCTGTGTCCCCGCTGTGTCCCGCTGTTAATCCCGCTGTGTCCTGCTGTGTCCCGCTGTGTCCCGCTGTGTCCCCAGCTCTGTCCTGCTGTGTCCCCGCTGTGTCCTGCTGTGTCCCGCTGTTTCCCGTGGTGTCCCGGTTTGTCCCCCGCTGTGTCCGGATTTGTCCCCCGCTTGTCCCGCTGTGTACCGGTCTGTGTCCCCGCTGTGTCCCCGATGTGTCCCGCTGTGTCCCGCTGTGTCCTCCCTTTGTCCCCCGTTGTGTCCCGCTGTGTCCCCTGCTGTATTCCCCGTTGTGTCCCTGCTGTGTCCTGCTGTGTCCCACTGTGTCCTGCTGTATCCCCCGTTGTGTCCCGCTGTGTCCCCGGCTGTGTCCCCCGCTGTGTCCTGCTGTGTCCCTGCTGTGTTCCGCTATGTCTTGCTGTGTCCCCCTCTCTGTCCCTGCTGTGTCCCGCTGTGACCTCGCTGTGTCCCCCGCTGTACCCCTCTGTGTCCCGCTGTGTCCTCGTTTTGTCCCCGCTGTGGCCCGTTGTGAATACGGCTGTGTCCAGCTGTGTCCCCGCTGTGTACCTGTGTGTCACCGCTGTGTCCCGCTGTGTCCCCCGCTGTGTCCCCACTGTGTCCCCGATATGTCCTGCTGTGTCCCGCTGTGTCCTCGCTATGCCCGCGCTGTGTGTTGCTTTGTCACCCGCTGTGTCCCGCTGTGTCTCGCTGTGTCCTCGCTGTTTACCCTGCTGTGACCCTGTGTGTCCCGCTGTGTCCCGCTGTGTCCCACTCTCTCCCCGCTGTGTCCTGCTGTGTCCCCCGCTGTGTCCCTGCTTTGTCCCGCTGTGTCCCGCTGTGTACCGCTATGTCCCGCTGTGTCCCCCGCTGTGTCCCCGCTTTGTCCCGCTGGGTCCCTATGTGTCCCCGCTGTGTCCCGCTGTGTCCCTCTGTGTCCCCGCTTTGTCCCCGCTGTGTCCCGCTTTGTCCCTAGTTGTTTCCCGCTGTGACCACCGCTGTGTCCCCCACTGTGTCCCGCTGTGTATCAAGCTGTGTCCAGCTGTGTCCCCACTGTGTCCCGCTGTGTCCCACGCTGTGCCCCGCTGTGTCCCGCTGTGTCCCACTGTGTCACCTGCTGTGTCCACGCTGTGTCCCCGCTGTGTCCTGCTCTGTCCTGCTATGTCCCACTGTGTTGCGCTGTGTCCCGGCTGTGTCCCGCTGTGTCCCCTCTGTGTCCCCCGCTGTGTCCCCGCTGTGTCACACTGTGTACCGCTGTGTCCCGCTGTGTCCCTCATTGTGTCCCGCTGAGCCTCCCACTGTGTCCCCCACTGTGTCCCCCGCTGTGTCTCCCGCTGTGGCCCCGCTGTGGCCCGTTGATTCCCGCTGTATCCCCTCTGTCCCCCTTTGTGTCTCAGCTGGGTCCCGCTGGGTCCCCGCTGTGTCCTGCTGTGTCCCACTGTGTCCCATGCTGTGTCCCGCTGTATCCCCCGCTGTGTCCCGTTGTGTCCCCGCTGTGTCCCCCGCTGTTTCCCACTGTGTCCCCGCTGTCCCCCGCTGTGTACTGCTGTGACCCGCTGTGTCCCTGCTGTCTCCCGCTGTGTCCTGCTGTGTTCCCGCTGTCCCCTGGATTGTCCCCGCTGTTTCCGCACTGTTTCCCACTGTGTATCCCGCTGTGTCCAACTGTGTCCCCGCTGTGTCCCGCTGTGTTCCCGGCTGTGGCACGCTGTGTCCCCGGCTGTGTCGCGCTGTGTCCCCCCCTCTGTCCAGCTGTGTCCCACTGTATCCCGCTGTGTCCTCGCTCTGTCCCCGCTGTGTCCCGCTGTGTATCCCGCTGTGTCCAGCTGTGTTCCCTCTGTATCGCCGCTGTGTCCCTCTGTGTCGCGCCGTGTCCCCCCCTGTGTCCCGCTGAGTACCCTGCTATGTCCAGCTGTGTCCTTGCTGTGTCCCTCTGTGTCCTCGCTGTGTAACCGCTTGTCCCGCTGTTTATCATGCTGTGTGCAGCTGTGTCCCTGCTGTGTCCCCGCTGTGTCCCCGCTGTGTCCCCGCTGTGTCCCCGCTGTGTTCCCGCTGTTTCTCGCTGTGTCCCGGGCTGTGTCCCTGCTGTGTCCCCGATGTGTCCCGCTGTGTCCCGCTGTATCCTCGCTGTGTCCCCCGCTGTGTTCCTCTGTGTCCATTGCTGTGTCCTCGCTGTGTCCCCGATGTGTCCCGCTGTGTCCCGCTGTGTCCCGGGCTGTGTCCCTGCTGTGTCCCCGATGTGTCCCGCAGTGTCCCGCTCTTTCCTCGCTGTGTCCCCCACTGTGTCCCGCTGTGTCCCACGCTGTGTTCCTGCTGTGTCCCTGCTGTGTCCCGCTGTGTCCCGCTGTTTCCCGTGGTGTCCCGGTATGTCCCCCACTGTGTCCCCATCTGAGTCCCCGCTGTGTCTCTGCTGTGTCCCGCTGTGTCCTCGCTGTGTCCCCCGTTGTGTCCCGCCGTGTCCCCTGCTGTTTCCCCCGCTGTGTACCACTGTGTCCCTGCTGTGTCCCCACTGTGTCCTTCAGTGTCCCCGCTGTGTCCCGCTGTGTCCTCCGCTTTGTCCCGCTGTGTCCCCCGCTATGTCACGCTGTGTCTCGCTGTGTCCCGATGTGTCCGCTGCTGTGTCCCCGTTTTTCCCCACTGTGTCCTGCTGTGTCCCGCCTAGTCCCACTGTGTCCCTCTGTGTCCTCGCTGTGTCCTCGATGTGTCCCGCTGTGTCCTCACTGTGTCCCGCTGTGTCCCCGCTGTGTCCCGCTGTGTCCCCGCTGTATCCTGCTGTGTCCCCGCTGTGTCACCACTGTGTCCTTCTGTGTCCCCGCTGTGTCCCGCTGTGTACACCGCTGTGTCCCGCTGTGTCCCCCGCTGTGTCCCGCTGTGTCTCGCTGTGTCCCGATGTGTCCACTGCTGTGTCCCCACTGTGTCCCCGCTGTGTCCCGCTGTGTCCTGCTTTGTCCCGCTGTGTCCCGCTGTGTCCTCGCTGTGTCCCCGATCTGTCCCGCTTTGTATCTCGCTGTGTCCAACTGTGTCCCCACTGTGTCCCGCTGTGTTCCCCACTGATTCCCAGGCTGTGTCCCCCGCTGTGTCCCCGCTGTGTCTCGCTGTGTCCCTGCTGTCTCCCAGCTGTGTCCCTGTGTGTCTCGCTGTTTCCGGTCGTGTCCCGATTTGTCCCACTTTGTGTCCCCCACTGAGTCCTTGCTGTGTCCCCGACGTGTTCCGCTGTGTCCCCCGTTGTGTCCCTGCTGTGTCCCGCTGTGTCCACCCCTTTGTCCCCTATTTGTCCCGCTGTGTCCCGCTGTGTACCGCTATGTCCCGCTGTGTCCCACGCTGTCTCCCGCGCTGTGTCACACGCTGTGTCCCCCGCTGTGTCCGGATGTGTCCCCCGCTGTGCCCCGCGGTGTACCGGTCTGTGTCCCCGCTGTGTTCCCGATCTGTCCCACTGTGTCCCGCTGTGACCTCGTTGTGTCCCCCGCTGTGTCCCGCTGTGTCCCCCACTGTGTCCCCGCTGTGTCCCCGCTGTGTCCCGCTGTGTCCCGCTGTTTCCCGTGGTGACCCGGTTTGTCCACCATTGGGTCCCCACTGAGTCCCCGCTTTGTCCCCGCTGTGTCCTGCTGTGTCCTCCCTGTGTCCCCCGCTGTGTCCCGCTGTGTCCAGCTGTGTCCCCGCTGTGTCCCCCGCTGTGTCCCGCTGTGTCCGCTGCTGTGTCCCTGCTGTGTCCCTGCTGTGTCCCGCTGTGTCCCGCTGTGTCCTGCTGTGTCCTGCTGTGACCTCGCTGTGTCCTCGCTGTGTCCCCGATGTGTCTCTCTGTGTATCCCTCTGTTTCCCCCGCTGTGTCCCCACTCTGTCCCCGCTGTGTCCCCACTGAGTCCCCCGCTGTATACCGCTGTGTCCCCCGCTGTGTCCCCCGCTGTGTCCCCCACTGTGTCCCACACTATGTTCACGTTGTGTCCCGCTCTGTCACCGCGGTATCCCGCTGTGTCCCGCTGTGTCCTGCTCTGTTCTCTCTCTGTCCCATGCTGTGTCCCCGTTGTGTCCCCGCTGTATCCCAATGTGTCCCGCTGTCTTCTCTCTGTGTCCCCTGCTGTGTCCCTATATGTCTCTCGCAGTGTCCCCCGCTGTGTCCCGCTGTGTCCCACGCTGTGTCCCGTTGTGTCCCGCTGTGTCCTCTGCTATGTCCACGCTGTGTTATCGTTGTGTCCCCGCTGTGTCCCACTCTGTATCCCGCTGTGTCCAGCTGTGTCCCCGCTGTGTCCCGATGTGTTCCCCGCTGTGTCCCCCGCTGTGTCCCCAGCTGTGTCCAAGATGTGTCCTGCTGTGTCCCCGCTGGGTCCCGCTGGGTCCCTGCTGTTTCTCCGCTGTGTCCCACTGTGTCCTCGCTGTGTCCCTTGCAGTGTCCCGGTGTGTCCCACTGTGTCCCCCCTGTGTCCCCGCTGTGTCCCGCTCTGTCCCCGCAGTGTCCCACGCTGTGTCCCCCTATGTGCCTCGCAGTGTCCCGCTTTGTCCAGTTCTGCACCCCGCTGTGTCTCTGCTGTATGCCGCTGTGTCCACCGCAGTGTCTCGCAGTGTGCCGCTGTTTCCTCGCTCTGTCCCGCGCTGTGTACCGCTATGTCCCCCGCTGTGTCCCCCGCTGTGTCCTGCTGTGTCCCGCTGTGTCCCGCTGTGTCCCGCTGTGTCCCGCTGTGTCCGGCTGTGTCCCTGCTGTGTCCCTCTGTGTCCCACTGTGTCCCCGCTGTGTCCCTGCTTTGTCCCGCTGTGTCCCCGCAGTGTCCCACGCTGTGTCCCCCTATGTGTCTCGCAGTATCCCGCTTTGTCCCGCTCTGCCCCCCACTGTGTACCCCGCTGTGTCCCGCTGTGTGCCCTGTGTCCCCTCTCTGTCCCGCTTTGTCCCGATGTGTCCCGCTGTTTCCCCCTGTGTCCTCACTGTGTCCCCCGCTGTATCCCGCTGTGTCCCGCTGTGTCCCCCGCTGTGTCCCGATATGTCCCTGCTGTGTCCTGCTGTGTCCCAGCTGTGTCCCATCTGTGTCCCCCGCTGTGTCCCAATGTGTCCCCGCTGTGTCCCCCGCTGTGTCTCGCTGTGTCCCCCGCTGTGTCCCCCTGTGTCCCCCCCTGTGTCCCGACGTGTCCCCGCTGTGTCCTGCTGTGTCCAAGCTGTATCCCCGCTGTGTCCTGCTGTGTCCTCGCTGTGTCTCCCGCTGTGTCCCGCTGTGTCCCCTTCTTGTTCCCCCGTGTCACGCTGTGTCCACGCTGTGTGCCCATTGTGTGCCGCTGTGTCCTTGCTTTGTCCCCTGCTGTGTCACGCTGTGTCCCGCTGTGTTCCCTGCTGTGTCCCCAATGTGTCCCTACTGTGTCTCTCTGTGTCCTAGTTGTGTCCCGCTGTGTCCCCCGTTGTGTCCCGCTGTATCCCCGCTGTGTCCTGCTGTGTCCTTGCTTTGTCCCCGCTGTGTCCCGCTCTGAATCTCGCTGTGTCCAGCTGTGTCCTCGCTGTGTCCCGATGTGTATCCCGCTGTGTCCCGCGCTGCGTTGTGTCCCCCGCTTTGTCCACGCTGTGTCCTGCTGTCTTCCCACTGTGTCCCCGCTGTGTCCACACTGTGTCCCGCTGTATCCCGGCTGTTTCCCACTGTGTCCCCGCTGTGTCACCGCTGTGTTCCGCTGTGTCCCGCTGTGTCACCACTGTGTCCCGCTGTGTCCTGCTGTTTCCCCCTTATGTCCCCGCTGTGTCCCCATTGTGTCTCGCTGTGTCCCCGCTGTCCCCAGCTGTGCCCCCTGTGCCCCGATGAGTTCCCTGCTGTGTCCCAGTGTGTCCCTGCTGTGTCTCCTTGTGTCCCCCGCTCTGTCCTCCGCTGTGTCCCCCTCTGGCCCCCGCTGTGTCATGCTGTGTCCCGCTCTGTCCCAAGCTTTTTCCCGCTGTGTCCCGTTGTGTCCCTCTGTTTCCCATTTCTATTCCCCGCTGTGTCCTGCTCTGTCCCCGCAGTGTCCCGCTGTGTTCCCCGCTGTGTCCTGCTGTGTCCCCCGCTGAGTCCCGTTGTGTCCCGCTGTGTCCCCGTTATGTCTTGCTGTGTCCTCCCTGTGTCCCCGCTGTGTCCCGCTTTGTATCCCGCTGTGTCCAGCTGTGTCCCCGCTGTGTCCCGCTTTGTATCCCGCTGTGTCCAGCTGTGTCCCCGCTGTGTCCCGATGTATTCGCGCTGTGTCCCCCGCTGTGTCCACTGCATGTGTCCCCCGCTGTCTCCACGCTGTATCCTGCTTTGTCCCCGCTGTGTCCCGCTGTGTCCCCAAGGTTTCCCGCTCTGTCCCAGCTGTGTCACACTGTGTCCCACCTTGTGTCTGCCAGTGTCCCCCGCTTTGTCCCGCTGTGTCCCGCTGTTTCCCCGCTGTGTCCCCCGCTGTGTCCCCGCTGTGTCCCACTATGTCCCGCTGTGTCCCGCTGTGTCCTCGCTGTTTCCTCACAGTGTCCCGCTGTGTCCCGCTGTGTTCTCTCTGTGTCCCCTGCTGTGTCCCGCTATGTCTCCTGCAGTGTCCCCTGCTGTGTCCCGCTATGTCCCACGCTGTGTCCCGTTGTGTCCCGCTGTGTCCTCTGCTGTGTCCCCGCTGTGTCCACACTGTGTCACCGCTGTGTCTCGCTCTGTATCCCGCTGTGTCCCCGCTGTTTCCCGATGTGTTCCCCGCTCTGTCCCCCGCTGTGTCCCCCGCTGTGCCCCCCTCTGTGTCGAAGATGTGTCCTGCTGTGTCCCTGCTGTGTCCTGCTGTGTCCTGCTCTATCACGCTGTGTCCTACTGTGTCCTCGCGGTGTCCCCTGCAGTGTCCCGGTGTGTTGCGCTGTGTCCCCGCTGTGTCCCGCTGTTTCCCCGCGGGGTCCCCGCTGGGTCCCCGCTGTGTCCCACGCTGTGTCCCGCTGTGTCCACTTATGTGTCTCACAGTGTCCCACTTTGGCCCGCTCTGTCCCCCGCTGTGTCCTCGCTGTGTCTCCTTTCTGTCCATCGCTGGATCCCGCGGTGTCCTCAGCTGTGTCCCATGCTGTGTCCCACTGTGTCCCCTCTGTGTCACCTGTTGTGTCCCGCTGTGTCCCCGCTGGGTCCCGATGTGTTCCCCGCTGTGTCCCCCGCTGTGTCCCCCGCTGTGTCCAAGATGTGTCCCGCTGTGTCCCGTTGTGTCCCCGCTGTGTCTCCACTGTGTCCCACTCTGTCCCGCTGTGTCCCACTGTGACCCCCTGTGTTCCCCGCAGTGTGCCGTTGTGTCCCGCTGTGTCCCCGCTGTGTCCTGCTGTGTCCCCGCTGTGTCCCCCCTGTGTCCCCGCTGTGTCCCACGCTGTGTCCCGCTGTGTCCCCCGATGTCTCTCGCAGTGTCCCGCTGTGTTCCCGCTCCGTCCCCACTGTGTACCACTGTGTCCAGCTGTGTCCTCTGCTGTGTCCCCCGCTGTGTCCCACTGTGTCCCGCTGTGTCCCCAGCACTGTTCCGCTGTGTCCTCGCTGTGTCCCCGCGGTGTCCCGCTGTTAATCCTGCTGTGTCCAGCTGTGTTCCAGGTGTGTCACCGCTGTGTCGTCTATGTCCAGCTGTGTCCCCCGCTGTGTCCCGCTGTGTCCCCCGCAGTGTTCCGCTGTGTCCCACGCTGTGTCCTCACTATGTCACCGCTATGTCCCCCTGTGTAACACGCTGTGTCCAGCTGTGTCCTCGCTGTGTCCACGCTGTTTCCCGCTGGGTCTCCTGCTGTGTCCCCCACTGTTTCCCCCGCTGTGTCCCCCGCTGTGTCCCACTGTGTCCCCCGCTGTGTCCCTCGCTGTGTCCCGCTGTGTCACAAGCGGTCTCCCCGCTGTGTCCCACTGTGTCCCCCTGTGTCCTTCTGTGTCCCGGCTGTGTCCCACTATGTCCCCCGCTGTGTCCTGTTCTGTCCCCGCTGTGTCCCGCTGTGTCCCGCTGTGTCACCTCTGTGTCACTGCTGTGTTCCGCTGTGTCCCGTTGTGTCCCCGCTGTATCCCACTGTGTCCCGCTGTGTTCTCTCTGTGTCCCCTGCTGTGTCCCGCTGTGTCCCACGCTGTGTCCCGTTGTGTCCCGCTGTGTCCTCTTCTGTGTCCCTGCTGTGTCCTCACTGTGTCCCCGCTGTGTCCCGCTCTTTCCCGCTGTGTTCTCTCTGTGTCCCCTGCTGTGTCCCGCTATGTTTCCCGCTGTGTCCAACTGTGACCCCGCTGTGTCCCGATGTGTTCCCCGCTGTGTCCCCCGCTGTGTCCCCCGCTGTGCTCCCCTCTGTGTCGAAGATATGTCCTGCTGTGTCCCCAATGTGTCCCGCTGTGTCCTGCTGTATCACGCTGTGTCCTACTGTATCCTCGCTGTGTCCCCCGCAGTGTCCCTGTGTGTCCCGCTGTGTCCCCGCTGTGTCCCACTGTGTCCCGCTGTTTCCCCGCGGTGTCCCCGCTGTGTCCCACGCTGTGTTCCGCTGTGTCCCCCTATGTGTCTCGCAGTGTCCCGCTTTGTCCCGCTGTGTCCCCCTCTGTAACCCGCTGTGTCCCCCGCTGTGTCTCGCAGTGTGCCGCTGTTTCCTCGCTCTGTCCCCTGCTGTGTCCCGCTGGGTCCCCGCTGTGTCCCCCGCTGTATCCCGCTGTGTCCTGCTGTGTAACCTGTGTCCCCGCTGTGTCCTGCTGTGTCCCAATGTGTCCCGCTGTGTCCCGCTTTATCCTCGCTGTGTCCCCGCTGTGTCCCGCTCTGTATGCCGCTGTGTCCAGCTGTGTCCCCGCTGTGTCGCGCTGTGTCCCCGCTGTGTCCAGCTGTGTCCCCGTTGTGTCCCCGCTGTATCCCGCTGTGTCCCGCTGTATTCTCTCTGAGTCCGCCGCTGTGTCCCGCTATGTCCCCTGCAGTGTCCCCCGCTGTGTCCCGCTGAGACCATGCTTTGTCCTGCTGTGTCCCGATGTGTCCTCTGCTGTGTCCCCGCTGTCTCCTCGCTGTGTCCCCGCTCTGTCCCACTCTGTATCCCGCTGTGTCCAGCTGTGTCCCCGCTGTGTCCCGATGTGTTCCCCGGTGTTTCCCCCGCTGTGTCCCCCGCTGTGCCCCCCTCTGTGTCAAAGATGTGTCATTCTCTCTGCCTTTCAAGGGTAGCCCGATTCTTACTTTACAAATTTCAGTAAAAACCAGGCCTCAATTTGTTCCATTCCTAGGGTCTATACTTAATGTTTCTTAGGTTACCTGGACTTGTTTGTCCAAGTTAAATGTCATTCTTCCTTGGTCCAATTAATACTCTATTTGTTTAATTTAACCTCGTTGTAACAAAGTGGAGTTGTAGTAGAGTACTACAAAAAAGTTCAGGGACAGTGTTCAGGTTCTGAGTTCAAGCCCAAGGGGGAAAAAAAAGAAGAGAGAGAAAAAAAAGAAAGCAAAATAAAAACGGACAAAAATAGAACCAGGAAATTTTTTTTTTTTTTTTGTCGGTCGTGGGGCTTGAACTCTGGGCCTGGGCGCTGTCCCTCAGCTCTTCAGCTCAAAGTGAGCGCTCTACCACTTGAGCTACAGCGCTACTTCCAGTTTTCTGGTGGTTTATTGGAGATAGGAGTCTCACGGTCTCTCCTGCCCGGGCTGGCTTTGAACCGCGATCTTCAGATCTCAGCCTCCTGAGTGGCTAGGATTACAGGCGTGAGCCACCAGCGCCTGGCTAGAACCAGGAAAAATTTAAAAATTAGAGACTATTGAACTTTAGAATATTTGGAAATCTAGGGGGGAGGGGGGAGGCTGGGAAGGGATGTGAAGGGTAAACAAAGGAGGAGGCTGCAATGCTTGGTAAGAAATGTACGCATTATCCTGCCCATGTAATTGTAACTCCTCTGTACAGTATGTTCACAAATAAAATAAAATAAAATTTTAAAAAAAAGAAAAAAAAAAAGATGTGTCATTCTGTGTCCCCGCTGTGTCCCGCTGTGTCCTGCTGTATCACGCTGTGTCCTACTGTGTCCTCGCTGTGTCCCCCGCAGTGTCCAGGTGTGTCCCGCTGTGTCCCCGCTGTGTCCCGAAGTTTCCCCACTGTGTCCCCGCTGTGTCCCGCTATGTCCCGTTGTGTCCCGCTGTGTCCTCTCTGTGTCCCCCCCGTTTCCCCCGCTGTGTTCCACGCTGTGTCCCACGCTGTGTCCCGCTGTGTCCCCCTATGTGTCTCGCAGTGTCACGCTTTGTCCCGCTCTGTCCCCCGCTGTGTCCCCCGCTGTAACCCGCTGTGTCCCCCGCTGTGTTTCGCAGTGTTCCACTATTTCCTCGCTCTATCCCCCGCTGTGTCCTGCTGGGTCCCCGCTGTGTCCCCCGCTGTGTCCCGCTGTGTCCCGCTGTGTCCCGCTGTGTCCCCTGTGTCCTCGCTGTGTCCCGCTGTGTCCCGATGTGTCCGGCTGTGTCCCGCTGTGTCCTCGCTTGTCCACGTTGTGTCCCGCTCTGTATGCCGCTGTGTCCAGCTGTGTCCCTACTGTGTCCCGCTGTGTCCCCGCTGTGTGCAGCTCTGTCCCCGCTGTGTCCCGCTGTGTCCCGCTGTGTCCTCGCTGTGTCCCCGCTGTGTCCCACTCTGTATCCCGCTGTGTCCAGCTGTGTCCCCGCTGTGTCCCGATGTGTTCCCCATTGTGTCCCCCGCTGTGTCCCCCGCTGTGTCGAAGATGTGTCCTGCTGTGTCCCCGCTGTGTCCCGCTGTGTCCCCGCTGTGTCCCGCTGTGTCCCCACTGTGTCCTGACTGTGTCTCACTCAGTGTCCTGGTGTGTCCCGCTCTGTCCCCCCTGTGTCCCCGCTGTGTCCCACGCTGTGTCCCGCTGTGTCCCCCGATGTGTCTCGCAGTGTCCCGTGTTGTCCCGTTCTGTCCCCCGCTGTGTTCCGCTGTGTCCCCCGGTGTGTCTCACAGTATGCCGCTGTGTGCTCCCTGTGTCCCCCGCTGTGTCCCCCGTTGTGTTCCGCTGTGTCCCGCTGTGTCCCCTGTGTACACTCTGTGTCCCGCTGCGTCCCGATGTGTCCCGCTGTGTCCCGCTGAGTCCTCGCTGTGTTCCCGCTGTGTCCCTCCGTGTATCCCGCTGTGTCAGCTGTGTCCCCCGATGTGTCCTTCTGTGTCGTCCTGTGCCCCCCGCTGTGTCTCGCTGTGTCCCCGCTGTGTCCCCGCTGTGTCCCGCTGTGTCCCGCTGTGTCCTCGCCGTGTCCCCCGCTGTATTCCGTTCTGTCCCCCGCTGAGTCCCCTGCTGTGTCTGGCTGTGTCCCCCGCTGTGTCCCGCTGTGGCCCCTGTGTCCCCGCTGTGTCCCGCTGTGTCCCCGCTCTGTCCCACACTGGATCCCGCGGTGTCCTCAGCTGTGTCACGCTGTGTCCCATGCTGTGTCCCGCTGGGTCCCTTCTGTGTCCCCCGCTGGGTCCCGCTGGGTCCCTGCTGTGACCCGCTCTGTCCCACGCTGTGTCCCTCTCTGTCGCTACCCGCCTCGACCAGCAAGGAGACGCGACACCGGACTCTTCTCTCTGCCGTTTATTCAGGACCTTTTTTAATCTTGTGACCCCAACCCCGGGGAGAATTCCCCACAGCCTTAAGTACCCGCTGGGTAGCCAACCCTGATACGCCACGTGGGAACCGCCAATAGGTTCAGGTGCGCGGAAGCAAGCCAGATTCTTTGCCTTAGCCATATCAGGAGTTGTTTACCACGAGAGCACTCGCCATTGGGAAGGCGGAGGGCGGAAGCCGGCACCATCTTCCAGGTGCGGCCTCTCGCAGCTCTCTGCACCTCTCTGTCCCCCACTGTGTTCCGCTGTGTCCCGCTGTGTCCCCGTAGTCTCCCGCTGTGACCCCCGGTGTGTTCCGCTGTGTCCCGCTGTGTCCCCCGCTTTGTTCACCACTTTGTCCCGCTGTGTCCCGCTATGTCCCGTTGTGTCCCGCTGTGTCCTCTCTGTGTCCCCCCCTGTTTCCCCCGCTGTGTCCCACTGTGTCCCCCGCTGTGTCCCTCACTGTGTCCCGCTGTGTCAGCAGCGGTGTCCCCGCTGTGTCCCACTGTGTCCCGCTGTGTCCTTCTGTGTCCCGGCTGTGTCCCACTGTGTCCCCGCTGTGTCCTGTTCTGTCCCCGCTGTTTCCCTCTGTGTTCCGCTGTGTCACCGCTGTGTCACTCCTGTGTTCCGCTGTGTCCCGTTGTGTCCCCGCTGTATCCCCCTGTGTCCCGCTGTGTTCTCTCTGTGTCCCCAGCTGTGTCCCGCTATGTCTCCCACAGTGTCCCCCGCTGTGTCCCGCTGTGTCCAACGCTGTGTCCCGTTGTGTCCCGCTGTGTCCTCTGCTGTGTCCCCGATGTGTCCTCACTGTGTCCCCACTGTGTCCCGCTCTGTATACCACTGTGTCCAGCTGTGTCCCCGCTGTGTCCCGATGTGTTCCCCACTGTGTCCCCGGCTGTGTCCCCCGCTGTGCGCCCCTCTGTTTCGAAGATGTGTCCTGCTGTGTCCCTGCTGTGTCCCGCTGTGTCCTGCTGTATCACGCTGTGTCCTACTGTTTCCTCGCTCTGTCCCCCACAGTGTCCCGGTGTGTCCCGCTGTGTCCCACTCTGTGTCCCGCTGTGTCCCCCTATGTGTCTCACAGTGTCTCAATTTGCCCGCTCTGTCCCCCGCTGTGTCCCCCACTGTGTCCTCGCTGTGTCCCCACTCTGTCCCGCTCTGTATCTCGCTGTGTCCAGCTGTGTCCCCGCTGTGTCCCGATGTGTTCCCCGCTGTGTCCCCCGCTGTGTCCCCGCTGTGTCCCGCTGTGTCCCCGCTGTGTCTCCACTGTGTCCCACTCTGTCCCGATGTGTCCCACTGTGACCCCCTGTGTCCCCCGCAGTGTGCGGTTGTGTCCCGCTGTGTCCCCGCTGTGTCCTGCTGTGTCCCCGCTGTGTCCCCCCTGTGTCCCCGCTGTGTAACACGCTGTGTCCCGCTGTGTCCCCCGATGTGACTCGCAGTGTCCCGCGTTGTCCCGCTCTGTCCCCCGCTGTGTCTCGCAGTTTGCTGCTGTGTGCGTGCTGTGTCCCCCGCTGTGTCTCGCTGTGTCCCGCTGTGTCTCCACTGTGTCCCACTCTGTCCCGCTGTGTTCCACTGTGCCCCCTGTGTCCCCCGCAGTGTGACGTTGTGTCCCTCTGTGTCAGCGCTGTGTCCCCGCTGTGTCCTGCTGTGTCCCCGCTGTGTCCCCCCTGTGTCCCCGCTGTGTCCCACGCTGTGTCCCGCTGTGTTCCATGATGTGTCTCGCAGTGTCCCGCGTTGTCCCGCTCTGTCCCCCGCTGTGTCTCGCAGTTTGCCGCTGTGTGCGCTCTGTGTCCCCCGCTGTGTCCACCGCTGTGTCCCGCTGTGTCCCGCTGTGTCCCCTGTGTCCCCGCTGTGTCCCGCTGTGTCCCCTCTCTGTGCCCCGCTGGATCCCGCGGTGTCCTCAGCTGTGTCCCATGCTGTGTCCCGCTGTGTCCCCTCTGTGTCCCCCGCTGTGTCCCGCTGGGTCCCTGCTGTGACCCGCTCTGTCCCACGCTCTGTCCCGCTCTGTCCCCCACTGTGTTCCGCTGTGTCCCGCTGTGTCCCCCGCTTTGTTCCCCGCTTTGTCCCGCTGTGTCCCGCTATGTCCCGTTGTGTCCCGCTGTGTCCTCTCTGTGCCCCCCCTGTTTCCCCCCCTGTGTCCCCCGCTGTGTCCCATTGTTTCCCCCACTGTGTCCCTTGCTGTGTCCCGCTGTGTTACCAGCGGTGTCCCCACTGTGTCCCACTGTGCCCGCTGTGTCCTTCTGTGTCCCAGCTGTGTCCCACTGTGTCCCCCGCTGTGTCCTGCTCTGTCCCTGCTGTGTCCTGCTGTGTCCCGCTGTGTCACCGCTGTGTCACTGCTGTGTTCCGCTGTGTCCCGTTCTGTCCCCGCTGTATCCCGCTGTGTCCCGCTGTGTTCTCTCTGTGTCCCCTGCTGTGTCCCGCTATGTCTCCCGCAGTGTCCCGCTGTGTCCCAAGCTGTGTCCCGTTGTGTCCCGCTGTGTCCTCTGCTGTGTCCCCGCTGTGTCCTCACTGTGTCCCCTCTGTGTCCCGCTCTGTCCCGCTGTGTTCTCTCTGTGTCCCTGCTGTGTCCCCACTGTGTCACTCTGTGTCCTGCTGTATCACGCTGTGTCCTACAGTGTCCTCGCTCTGTCCCCTGCAGTGTCCCTGTGTGTCCCGCTGTGTCCCCGCTGTGTCCCTGCTGTGTCCCTCTGTTTCCCCGCGGTGTCCCCGCTGGGTCCCCGCTGGGTCCCACGCTGTGTCCCGCTGTGTCCCCGTATGTGTGTCGCAGTGTCCCGCTTTGTCCCGCTGTGTCCCCCGCTGTAACCCGCTGTTTCCCCCGCTGTGTCTCGCAGTGTGCCGCTGTTTCCTCGCTCTGTCCCCTGCTGTGTCCCGCTGGGTCCCCGCTGTGTCCCCCGCTGTGTCCCCCTGTGTCCCGCTGTGTCCCGCTTTGTCCCCTGTGTCCCCACTGTGTCCCGCTGTGTCCCGATGTGTCCCGCTGTGTCCCGCTTTGTCCTTGCTGTGTCCCCGCTGTGTCCCGCTCTGTATACCGCTGTGTTCAGCTGTGTCCCCGCTGTGTCCCGCTGTGTCCCCGCTGTGTCCAGCTGTGTCCCTGTTGTGTCCCCACTGTATCCCGCTGTGTCCCGCTGTGTTCTCTCTGAGTCCGCCGCTGTGTCCCGCTATGTCCCCTGCAGTGTCCCCCGCTGTGTCCCGCTGAGACCACGCTTTGTCCTGCTATGTCCCGCTGTGTCCTCTGCTGTGTCCCCGCTGTCTCCTTGCTGTGTCCCCGCTCTGTCCCACTCTGTATCCCGCTGTGTCCAGCTGTGTCCCCGCTGTGTCCCGATGTGTTCCCCGCTGTGTCCCTCACTGTGTCCCCCATTGTGTCCAAGATGTGTCAGGCTGTGTCCCCGCTGTGTCCCGCTGTGTCCCCGCTGTGTCTCCACTGTGTCCCACTCTGTCCAGCTGTGTCCCACTGTGACCCCCTGTGTCCGCCGCAGTGTGCCGTTGTGTCCCGCTGTGTCCCCGCTGTGTCCCCGCTGTGTCCTGCTGTGTCCCCGCTGTGTCCCCCCTGTGTCCCCGCTGTGTCCCACGCTGTGTCCCGCTGTGACCCCGCTGTGTCTCGCAGTTTGCCGCTGTGTGCTCGCTGTGTCCACCGCTGTGTCCCCCGCTGTGTCCCGCTGTGTCCCGCTGTGTCCCCTGTGTCCCTGTTGTGTCCCGCTGTGTCCCCGCTCTGTCCCACGCTGGATCCCGCGTTGTCCTCAGCTGTGTCCCGCTGCGTCCCATGCTGTGTCCCGCTGTGTCCCCTCTGTGTCCCCCGCTCTGTCCCGCTGAGTCCCTGCTGGGTCCCGCTCTGTCCCACGCTGTGTCCCACTCTGTCCCCCGCTGTTTTCCGCTGTGTCTCGCTGTGTCCCCGCTGTGTCCCCCGCTTTGTTCCCCGCTTTGTCCCGCTGTGTCCCGCTATGTCCCGTTGTGTCCCGCTGTGTCCTCTCTGTGTCCTCCCCTGTTTCCCCCGCTCTGTTCCACGCTGTATCCCACTGTGTCCCCCGCTGTGTCCCCCGCTGTGTCCCGCTGTGTCACCAGCGGTGTCCCCGCTGTGTCCCACTGTGTCCCGCTGTGTCACTGCTGTGTTCCGCTGTGTCCCACTGTGTCGCCCGCGGTGTCCTGCTCTGTCCGCGCTATGTCCCGCTCTGTCCCACTGTGTCACCGCTGTGTCACTACTGTGTTCCGCTGTGTCCCATTGTGTCCCCGCTGTATTCCACTGTGTCCCGCTGTGTTCTCTCTGTGTCCCCTCCTGTGTCCCGCTATGTCTCCCGCAGTGTCCCCCTCTGTGTCCCGCTGTGTCCCACGCTGTGTCCCGTTGTGTCCCGCTGTGTCCTCTGCTGTATCCCCGCTGTGTCCTCGCTGTGTCCCTGCTGTGTCCCGCTCTGTATCCGGCTGTGTCCAGCTGTGTCCCCGCTGTGTCCCGATGTGTTCCCCGCTGTGTCCCCCACTGTGTCCCCCGCTGTGCCCCCCTCTGTGTCGAAGATGTGTCCTGCTGTGTCCCCGCTGTGTCCCGCTGTGTCCTGCTGTATCACACTGTGTCCTACTGTGTCCTCGCTGTGTCCCCCGCAGTGTCCAGGTGTGTCCCGCTGTGTCCCCGCTGTGTTCCGCTGTTTCCCCGCTCTGTTCCCGCTCTGTCCCCGCTGTGTCCCACGCTGTGTCCCGCTGTGTCCCCCTATGTGTCTCGCAGTGTCACGCTTTGTCCCGCTCTGTCCCCCGCTGTGTCCCCCGCTGTAACCCGCTGTGTCCCCCTCTGTGTCTTGCAGTGTGCCAATGTTTCCTCGCTCTGTCCCCCGCTGTGTCCCGCTGGGTCCCCGCTGTGTCCCCCGCTGTGTCCCGCTGTGTCCCGCTGTGTCCCCTGTGTCCCTGCTGTGTCCCGCTGTGTCCCGATGTGTCTCGCTGTGTCCTCGCTGTGTCCCCGCTGTGTCCCGCTCTGTATGCCTCTGTGTCCAGCTGTGTCCCCTCTGTGTCCCGCTGTGTCCCCGCTGTGTGCAGCTCTGTCCCCGCTGTGTCCCGCTGTGTCCTCGCTGTGTCCCCCTGTGTCCCACTCTGTATCCCGCTGTGTCCAGCTGTGTCCCCGCTGTGTCCCGATGTGTTCCCCGCTGTGTCCCCCGCTGTGTCCCCCGCTGTGTCGAAGATGTGTCCTGCTTTGTCCCCGCTGTGTCCCGCTGTGTCCCGCTGTGTCCCCCACGGTGTCCCGTTGTGTCCCTCTGTGTCCTCGCTGTATCCCTCATTGTGTCCCGCTGTGTCCCCTCTTTGTCCGGGCAGTGTCCCCACTGTGTTCCGCTGTGTTCCGCTGTGTCCCACAGTGTGTCCTGCTTTGTCCCCCGTTATGTCCCAGGCTTAGTCCCCCCTGTGTCCCCGCTTTGTCCCGCTGTGTCCTCCCTGTGTCCCCCGCTGTGTCCCACTCTGTCCCCCACTGTGTCTCCGGCTTTGTTCCCACTGTGTCCCGCTGTGTCCCGCTGTGTCCTCCTGTGTCCCACTCTGTGTCCCGTTGTGTCCCCAGCTGTGTAAACCGCTGAGTCCTGCTGTGTCCCCGCTGTGTCCCGCTGTGTCCCGCTGTGTCCTGTTATGTCCCGCTGTGTCCCCCGCTGTGTCCCGCTGTGAGCCCGCTGTGTCCCGCTGTGTCCCAGCTGTGTCCCCGGTATGTCCCCAGCTGTGTCCCGCTGTGCTCCCCGCTGTGTCCCTGCTGTGTCTCTCGCTGTGTCCCACTGTGTCCCCGCTGTGTCCGGCTGTGTCCCTGCTGTGTCCCCGCTTTGTCCCGCTGAGTCCCGCTGTGTCGCGCTGTGTCCCACTCTGTGTCCCATTGTGTCCCCAGCTGTGTACACCGCCATGTCCCGCTGTGTCCCCGCTATGTCGGGCTGTGTCCCGCTGTGTCCCACTGTCCCACGCTGTGTCCCAGCTGTGTCCCCGCTGTGTCCCCCTCACTGTGTCCCACTGTGTCCTCGCTGTGTCCCGCTGTGTCCGGCTGTGACCCCGCTGTGTCCCGCTGGGTCCCGCTGTGTCCCCTGTTTTTCCCGCTGTGTCCCCGCAGTGTCACTGCTGTGTCCCCCTGTTTCCCGCTGTGTCCCATTGTGTCCAGCTTTGTCCCCCGCTGTGTCCCTCGCTGAGTCCCCTCTGTGTCCTCTCTGTGTCCTGTTGTGTCTTCACTGTGTCCGCGACTGTCCCCCGCTTTGTCCCCCGCTGTGTTCCATTCTGTCCCCGGCTGTGTCCCCCGCTTTGTCCCTGCTGTGTCCCGCTGTGTCCCCGCTGTGTACCGCTGTGTCCTCCCTGTGTCCCCTGATGTGTCCCCCGCTCTGTCCCTCAGTGTCCCCCGCTGTGTCCCACTGTGTCCCGCTGTTTCCCCGCTGTGTCCTCCGCTGTGTCCCATTGTGTCCTCGCTGTATCCCTGCTGTTTCCCCACGTGTCCCGCTGTGTCCTCGCTGTGTCCCTGCTGTGTCCCCCCAGTGTCCCCCGCTGTGTCCCCGCGGTGTCCCGCTGTGTCCTCACTGTGTCCCGCTGTGTCCCACTGTGTTCTCGCTGTGTCCCCCGCGGTGTCCCGCTGTGTCCTCTCTGTGTTCCTCGCTTTGTAGCGCTGTGTCCCATGCTGTGTCCCGCTGTGTCCCGCTGTGTCCCCGATGTGTCACGCAGTGTCCCGCTATGTCCCTGCTGTGTTACGCTCTGTCCCCCGCTGTGTCCAGCTGAGTCCCCGCTGTGTCCCGCGGTGTCCCCCGCTCTGTCCCCCGCTGTGTTCCGCTGTGTTCCCCATTGAGTCCCGCTGTGTCCCGCTGTGTCCCCGCAGTTTCCCCACTGTGTCTCGCTGTGTTGCGCTGTGTCCCGTGGTGTCCTGCTTTCTCCCCCGCTGTGTCCCCCGCTGAGTCCCCGCTGTGTCCCCGCTGTGTCCCGCTGGGTCCTCACTGTTTCCCCCGCTGTGTCCCGCTCTATCCCCTGCTGTGATTCCCGCTTTGTCCCCGCTGTGTCCCGCTGTGTCCCGCTGTGTCCCCCACTGTGTCCCGTTGTGTCCCCGCTGTGTCCTGCTGTGTCCCCACTGTGTCCCACTGTGTCCCGTTGTGTCCCGCTGTTCCTGCTGTGTCCCCGCTGTGTTCCCGCTGTGTCCCCGCTCTGTCCCCCGCTGTGTTCCGCTGTGTTCCCCATTGAGTCCCACTGTGTCCTGCTGTGTCCCTCTGTGTCCCCGCAGTTTCCCCACTGTGTCTCACTGTGTTGCGCTGTATCCCATGGTGTCCTGCTTTCTCCCCCTCTGTGTCCCCTGCTGAGTCCCCGCTGTGTCCCCGCTGTGTACCTCTGTGTCCTCACTGTTTCCCCCGCTGTGTCCTGCTCTATCCCCTGCTGTGATTCCCGCTTTTTCCCCGCTGTGTCCCGCTGTGTACCGCTGTGTCCCCCACTGTGTCCCGTTGTGTCCCCGCTGTGTCCTGCAGTGTCCCCGCTGTGTCCAACTGTGTCCCGTTGTGTCCCGGTCTGTCCCGCTGTGTCCCCTTTGTGTCCCCCGCTGTGTCCCCCGCTGAGTCCCCGCTGTGTCCCCGCTGTGTCCCTTTCTATCCCCCGCTGTGATTCCCGCTTTGTCCCTGCTGTGTCCGGCTGTGTCCCGCTGTGTCCCCCTCGGTGTCCCGTTGTGTCCCTCTGTGTCCTCACTGTATCCCTCATTGTGTCCCGCTGTGTCCCCAGCTTTGTACCCTGCTTGTCCCGCTGTGTCCCGCTATGTCCCGCAGTGTGCTCCGCTGTGTCCCGCTGTGTCCCCGCTCTGTCCCGCTGTGTCCCACTGTGTTCCCCTCTGTGTACCCGCTGTGTTGCGCTGTGTCCCGTAGTGTCCTGCTTTCTCCCCCGCTGTGTCCCCTGCTGAGTCCCCGCTGTGTCCCGGCTGTGTCCTTCTGTGTCCTCCCTGTTTCCCCCGCTGTGTCCCACTCTATCCCCCGCTGTGATTCCCGCTTTGTCCCGGCTGTGTCCCGCTGTGTCCCGCTGTGTCCTGCTGTGTCCCCTACTGTGTCCCGTTGTGTCCCCGCTGTGACCTGCTGTGTCCCCGCTGTGTCCCACTGTGTCCCGTTGTGTCCCGCTGTGTCCTGCTGTTTCCCTGCTTTGTCCCTGCTGTGTCCTTGCTCTGTCCCTGCTGTGTTCCCCGCTGTGTCCCCCGCTGAGTCCCCGCTGTGTTCCCGCTGTGTCCCGCTGTGTCCTCCCTGTGTCCCCCGCCGTGTCCCGCTCTATCCCACGGTGTGATTCCCGCTTTGTCGCTGCTGTGTTCCGCTGTGTCCCCCTCGGTGTCCCGTTGTGTCCCTCTGTGTCCTCGCTGTATCCCTCATTGTGTCCCGCTGTGTTCCCAGCTGTGTACCCTGCTTGTCCCGCTGTGTCCCGCTATGTTCCGCTGTGTTATCGGCTGTGTCCCTCTGTGTCCCCGGTCTGTCCCGCTGTGTCCCACTGTGTTCCACGCTGTGTACCCGCTGTGTCTCTCGCTGTGTCCCCCTGTGTCAACGCTGTGTCCCGCTGTGTCCTGCTGTGTCCCAGCTGTGTCTCCGCTGTGTCCCATGCTTGTCCCGCTCTGTCCCCGCTGTGTCCTGCTGTGTCCCCGCTGTCCCCCGGTGTGTCCCTGCTGTTCCCCGCTATGTACCCCACTGTGTCCCGCTGTGTCTCCGCTGTGTCCCCGCTGTGTCCCGCTGTGTCCCTGCTGTGTCCCCCTGTGTCCCGCGCTGTGTCCTGTTGTGTCCCCGCTGCATCTCCTGCTGTATCCCGCTGTGTCCAGCTGTGTCCCCGCTGTGTCCCTCTGTGTCCGCTGTGTCCTCGCTTTGTCCCCCGCTGTCCCCCGCTGTGTCCTGGCTGCGTCCCCAGCTGTGTCCCGCTGTGTCCCGCTGTGTCCCCGCTGTGTCCCCCACTGTGTCCCACTGGGTCTCCGCTGTGTCCCACTGTGTCCTCGCTGTGTCCCCCGCAGTGTCCCAGTGTGTCCCCACTGTGTACCCCGCTGTGTCCCGGTGTGTCCCCGCTCTGTCGCCCGCTCTGTCCCCCGCTGTGTCCCGCTGTGTCCCCCTCGGTGTCCCGTTGTGTCCCTCTGTGTCCTCGCTGTATCCCTCATTGTGTCCCGCTGTGTCCCCTCTTTGTCCCCGCAGTGTCCCCATTGTGTTCCGCTGTGTTCCGCTGTGTCCCACGCTGTGTCCTGTTTGTCCCACGCTATGTCCCCGGCTGAGTCCCCGCTGTGTCCCAGCTTTGTCCCGCTGGGTCCTCCCTGTGTCCCCCGCTGTGTCCCGCTCTGTCCCCCACTGTGTCTCCGGCTTTGTCCCCACTGTGTCCCGCTGTGTCCCACTCTGTTTCCCGTTGTGTCCCCAGCTGTTTAAACCGCTGAGTCCTGCTGTGTCCCCGCTGTGTCCCGCTGTGTCCCGCTGTGTCCCGCTGTGACCCCGCTATGTCCCGCTGTGTCCCACTGTGTCCCCTGCTTTGTCCCGCTGTGTACCCGCAGTGTCACTACTGTGTCGCCCTGTTTCCCGCTGTGTCCCGTTGTGTCCAGATTTTTCCCCCGCTGCGTCCCCCGCTGAGTCCTCTCTGTGTCCTCGCTGTGTCCCGCTGTGTCTTCGCTGTGTCCTCGGCTGTCCCCCGCTTTGTCCCCCGCTGTGTCCCGTTCTGTCTCCCGCGGTGTCCCCCGCTGTGTCCCCGCTGTGTCCCGCTGTGTCCCGCTGTGTCCCCTGTGTCCCTGTTGTGTCCCGCTGTGTCCCCGCTCTGTCCCACGCTGGATCCCGCGTTGTCCTCAGCTGTGTCCCGCTGCGTCCCATGCTGTGTCCCGCTGTGTCCCCTCTGTGTCCCCCGCTCTGTCCCGCTGAGTCCCTGCTGGGTCCCGCTCTGTCCCACGCTGTGTCCCACTCTGTCCCCCGCTGTTTTCCGCTGTGTCTCGCTGTGTCCCCGCTGTGTCCCGCTGTGTCCCCCGCTCTGTCCCCCGCTATGTTCCGCTGTATACCCCGCTGTGTCCCGCTGTGTCCTCTCTGTGTTCCTCGCTGTGTAGCGCTGTGTCCCCCGCTGTGTCCCGCTGTGTCCCCGATGTGTCAGGCAGTTTCCCGCTGTGACCCGCTGTGTCCTCCGCTGTGTCCCGCTGTGTACCCGCAGTTTCCCCACTGTGTCCCGCTGTGTTGTGCTGTGTCCAGTGGTATCCTGCTTTCTCCCCCGCAGTGTCCCCCACTGAGTACCCGCTGTGTCCCCGTTGTGTCCCTCTGTGTCCTCCCTGTTTCCCCCGCTGTGTCCCTCTCTATCCCCCGCTGTGATTCCCGCTTTGTCCCCGCTGTGTCCCGCTGTGTCCCCCAGTGTGTCCCGTTGTGTCCCCGCTGTGTCCTGCTGTGTCCCCGCTGTGTCCCACTTTGTCCCGTTGTGTCCCGCTGTTTCCTGCTGTGTCCCCGCTGTGTCCCACTGTGTCCCGTTGTGTCCCGCTTTGTCCCTGCTGTGTCACGCTGTGTCACGCTGTGTCCCCCTCGGTGTCCCGTTGTGTCCCTCTGTGTCCTCACTGTTTCCCTCATTGTGTCCCGTTGTGTCCCCAGCTGTGTACCCTGCTTGTCCCGCTGTGTCCCGCTATGTCCCGCTGTGTGCTCCGCTGTGTCCCGCTGTGTCCCCGCTCTGTCCCGATGTGTCCAGCTGTGTTTCCCGCTGTGTACCCGCTGTGTCTCTCGCTATGTCCCCCTGTGTCACCACTGTGTCCCGCTCTGTTCCCGCTGTGTCCTGCTTTGTCCCCCCTGTCCCCCGGTGTGTCCCTGCTGTTCCCCGCTATGTACCCCCCTGTGTCCCGCTGTGTCCCGCTGTGTCTCCGCTGTGTCCCCGCTGTGTCCCAATGTGTCCCTGCTGTGTCATGCTGTGTCCCGCGCTGTGTCCCGTTGTGTCCCCGCTGCGTCTCCTGCTGTATCCCGCTGTGTCCAGCTGTGTCCCCGCTGTGTCCCGCTGTGTCCGCTGTGTCCTCTCTTTGTCCCCCGCTGTGTCCCGCTGTGTCCCGCTGTGTCCTGGCTGTGTCCCCAGCTGTGTCCCGCTGTGTCCCGCTGTGTCCCCGCTGTGTCCCCCATGTGTCCCACTGGGTCTCCGCTGTGTCCCAATGTGTGCTCGCTGTGTCCCCCACAGTGTCCCACTGTGTCCCCACTGTTTCCCCCCGCTGTGTCAAGCTGTGTCCCGCTGTGTCCCCCTCGGTGTCCCGTTTTGTCCCTCTGTGTCCTCGCTTTATCCCTCATTGTGTCCCGCTGTGTCCCCAGCTGTGTACCTTGCTTGTCCCGCTTTGTCCCGCTATGTCCCGCTGTGTGCTCCGCTGTGTCCCGCTGTATCCCCGCTCTGTCCCGCTGTGTCCAGTTGTGTTCCCCGCTGTGTACCCGCTGTGTCTCTCGCTGTGTCCCCCTGTGTCACCGCTGTGTCCCGCTGTGTCCCACTGTGTCCCCGCTGTGTCTCCGCTGTGTCCCTCGCTTGTCCCGCTCTCTCCCCGCTGTGTCCTGCTGTGTCCCCGCTGTCCCCCGGTGTGTCCCTGCTGTTCCCCGCTATGTACCCCACTGTGTCCCGCTGTGTCTCCGCTGTGTCCCACTGTGTCCCACTGTGTCCCTGCTGTGTCCTTCTGTGTCCCGCGCTGTGTCCCATTGGGTCCACGCTGCGTCTCCTGCTGTATCCCGCTGTGTCCAGCTGTGTCCCCGCTGTGTCCCGCTGAGTCCGCTGTGTCCTCGCTTTGTCCCCCGCTTTGTCCCGCTGTGTCCTGGCTGTGTCCCCAGCTGTGTCCCGCTGTGTCCCGCTGTGTCCCCGCTGTGTCCCCCGCTGTGTCCCACTGGGTCTCCGCTGTGTCCCACTGTGTCCTCGCTGTGTCCCCCGCAATGTCCCAGTGTGTCCCCACTGTGTCCCCCGCTGTGTCCCGCTGTGTCCCGCTGTGTCCCCCTCGGTGTCCCGTTGTGTCCCTCTGTGTCCTCGCTGTATCCCTCATTGTGTCCCGCTGTGTCCCCTCTTTGTCCCCGCAGTGTCCCCACTGTGTTCCGCTGTGTTCCCCTGTGTCCCATGCTGTGTCCTGCTTTGTCCCCCGCTATGTCCCAGGCTGAGTCCCCGCTGTATCCCCACTTTGTCCCGCTGGGTCCTCCCTGTGTCCCTGCTGTGTCCCGCTGTGTCCCGCTGTGTCCCCCGCTGTGTCCCACTGGGTCTCCGCTGTGTCCCACTGTGTCCTCGCTGTTTCCCACGCAGTGACCCAGTGTGTCCCCACTGTGTCCCCCGCTGTGTCCCGCTGTGTCCCCGCTCTGTTCCCCGCTCTGTCCCCTGCTGTGTCCAGCTGTGTCCTGCTGTGTTCCCCTCGGTGTCCCGTTGTGTCCCTCGGTGTCCTCGCTGTATCCCTCATTGTGTCCCGCTGTGTCCCCTCTTTGTCCTCCGCTGAGTCCCCGCTGTGTCCCCCCTCTGTCCCTCTGTGTCCTCCCTGTTTCCCCCGCTGTGTCCCGCTCTATCCCCCGCTGTGATTCCCACTTTGTCCCCGCTGTGTCCCGCTGTGTCCCGTTGTGTCCCCGCTGTGTCCTGCTGTGTCCTGAGTCCCCGCTGTGTCCCCGCTGTGTCCCGCTGTGTCCTCCCTGTGTCCCCCGCTGTGTCCTGCTCTATACTCCGCTGTGATTCCCGCATTGTCCCTGCTGTGTCCCGCTGTGTCCCACGCTGTGTCCCGCTCTGTCCCCCGCTGTGTCCCACTGTGTCCCGCTGTGTCCCCTCTGTGTCCCCGTTGTCTCCAGCTGTGACCCCCGTTGTTTCCCACTCTGTGTCCCGATGTGTCCCCCGCTTTGTACCCCGCTATGTCCCGCTGTGTCCCGCTATGTCCCACTGTGCTCCCCGCTGTGTCCCCGCTGTGTCTCTCCCTGTGTCCCACTGTGTCGGCGCTGTGTCCGGCTGTGTCCCGCTGTATCCCTGCTGTGTCCCCGCTTTGTCCCTCTGTGTCCCGCTGTGGCCCGCTGTGGCCCGCTGTGTCCCGCTGTGTCCCACTCTGTGTCCCGTTTTGTCCCCTGCTGTGTACACCGCTATGTCCCGCTGTGTACCCGCTGTGTCCGGCTGTGTCCCACCGTGTCCCACGCTGTGTCCCAGCTGTGTTCCCGCTCTGTCCCCCTCGCTGTGTCCCACTGTGTCCCCGCTGTGTCCGGCTGTGTCCCACTGTGTCCCACGCTGTGTCCCAGTTGTGTCCCCGCTCTGTCCCCCTCACTGTGTCCCACTGTGTCCTGCTGTGACCCCGCTGTGTCCCGCTGTGTCCCGCCGTGTCCCCTGCTTTGTCCCACTGTGTCCCCACAGTGTCTCTGCTGTGTCCCCCTGTTTCCCGCTGTATCCCGTGGTGTCTGGCTTTGTCCCCCGCTGTGTCCCCCGCTGAGTCCCCTCTGTGTCCTCGCTGTGTCCCCCTGTGTCTTTGCTGTGTCCGCGGCTGTCCCCTGCTTTGTCCCCAGCTGTGTCCCTCTGTGTCCCCCGCTGTGTCCCGCTGTGTTCTGCTGTGTCCTCGCTGTTTCCCCCACTGTGTTCCCCGCTGTGTAGTGCTGTGTCCCCCGCTGTGTCCCCCTGTCCCCCGATGTGTCCGGCTTGGTCCCGCTGTGTCCCCTGCTTTTTCCCGCTGTGTCCCCGCAGTGTCACTGCTGTGTCCCCCTGTTTCCCGCTGTGTCCCGTGGTGTCCAGCTTTGTCCCCCGCTGTGTCCCCCGCTGAGTCCCCTCTGTGTCCTCGCTGTGTCCCGCTGTGTCTTCGCTGTGTCCGCGGCTGTCCCCCGCTTTGTCTCCCGCTGTGTTCCGCTGTGTCCCGCTGTGTCCCGCGCTGTGTCCCCCGCTGTGTCCCGCTGTCTCTCGCTGTGTCTTCGCTATTTCCCCCCCTTTGTTCCCCACTGTGTAATGCTGTGTCTCCTGCTGTGTCCCGCTGTGTCCCGCTCTGTCCTTGCTGAGTCCGCCGCTGTGTCCCCCGCTGTGTCCCCGCTGTGTCTCCGCTTTGTCCCGCTGTGTCCCGCTGTTTCCAGCTGTGTCCTTGCTGTGTCCCTCGCTGTGTCCCCCGCTGTTTCCCGCTGTGTCCCGCTGTGTCCCCGATGTGTCACGCAGTGTCCCGCTGTGTCCCCGCTGTGTCCCCGCTGTGTTACGCTGTGTCCCCCGCTGTTTCCAGCTGAGTCCCCGCTGTGTCCCGCTGTGTCCCCCGCTCTGTCCCCTGCTGTGTTCCGTTGTGTTCCCCGTTGAGTCCCGCGGTGTCCCGCTGTGTCCTCGGCTGTGTCCAGCTGTGTCCCCGCAGTTTCCCCACTGTGTCCCGCTGTGTTGCGCTGTGTCCCGTGGTGTCCTGCTTTTTCCCCCGCTGTGTCCCCCGCTGAGTCCCCGCTGTGTCCCCCTGTGTCCCTCTGTGTCCTCCCTGTTTCCCCCGCTGTGTCCCGCTCTATCCCCCGCTGTGATTCCCGCTTTGTCCCTGCTGTGTCCCGCTGTGTCCCGCTGTGTCCCCACCTGTGTCCCGTTGTGTCCCTGCTGTGTCCTGCTGTGTCCCCGCTCTGTGCCACTGTGTCCCGTTGTGTCCCGCTGTGTCTTGCTGTGTCCCCGCTCTGTCCCCGCTGTGTCCCACGCTGTGTCCTGAGTCCCCGCTGTGTCACCCTGTGTGCTCCCTGTGTCCCCCGCTGTGTCCTGCTCTATCCCCCGCTGTGATTCCCGCTTTGTCCCTGCTGTGTCCCGCTGTGTCCCGCTGTGTCTCCTTTGGTGTCCCGTTGTGTCCCTCTGTGTCCTCGCTGTATCCCTCATTGTGTCCTGCTGTGTCCACAGCTGTGTACCCTGCTTGTCCCGCTCTGTCCCGCTATGTCCCGCTGTGTGCTCCGCTGTGTCCCCGCTCTGTCCCACTGTGTCCAGCTGTGTTCCCCGCTGTGTACCCGCTGTGTCTCTTGCTGTGTCCCCTTTGTCACCGCTGTGTCCCGCTGTGTCCCCGCTGAGTCTCCGCTGTGTCCCCCGCTTGTCCCGTTCTGTCCCCGCTGTGTCCTGCTGTGTCCCCGCTGTCCCCCGGTGTGTCCCTGCTGTTCCCCGCTATGTAACCCACTGTGTCCCGCTGTGTCTCGCTGTGTCTCCGCTGTGTCCCCGCTGTGTCCCACTGTATCCCTGCTGTGTTCCGCTGTGTCCCGCGCTGTGTCCCATTGTGTCAACGCTGCGTCTCCTGCTGTATCCCGCTGTGTCCCCGCTATGTCCCGCTGTGTCCGCTGTGTCCTCGCTTTGTCCCGCGCTGTGTCCCGCTGTGTCCTGGCTGTGTCCCGCTGTGTCCCGCTGTGTCCCCGCTGTGTCCCTCGCTGTGTCTCACTGGGTCCCCACTGTGTCCCACTGTGTCCTCGCTGTGTCCCCCACAGTGTCCCACTGTGTCCCCACTGTGTCCCCCGCTGTGTCCCGCTGTGTCCCGCTGTGTCCCCCTCGGTGTCCCGTTGTGTCCCTCTGTGTCCTCGCTGTATCCCTCATTGTGTCCTGCTGTGTCCCCTCTTTGTCCCCGCACTGTTTCCACTGTGTTCCGCTGTGTTCCGCTGTGTCCCACGCTGTGTCCTGCTTTGTCCCCCGCTATGTCCCAGGCTGAGTCCCCGCTGTGTCCCCTCTTTGTCCTGCTGGGTCCTCCCTGTGTCCCCAGCTGTGTCCCGCTGTGTCCCGCTGTGTCCCGCTGTGTTCCCCGCTGTGTCCCCGCTGTGTCTCTCGCTGTGTCCCGCTGTGTCCCCGATGTGTCACACAGTGTCCCGGTGTGTCCCCGCTGTGTCCCCGCTCTGTCACGCTGTATACCCTGCTGTGTCCAGCTGAGTCCCCGCTGTGTCCCCCCTCTGTGTTCTGTTTTGTTCACCGATGAGTCCCGCTGTGTCCCCCGCTGTGTCCCCGCAGTGTCCCTACTGTGTTCCGCTGTGTTCTGCTGTGTCCCGTGGTGTCCTGCTTTTTCCTCTGCTCTGTCCCCGGCTGAGTCCCCGCTGTGTCCCCGCTCTGTCCCGCTGGGTCCTCCCTGTGTCCCTCGCTGTGTCCCGCTCTGTCCCCCACTGTGTCTCCCGCTTTGTCCCCACTGTGTCCCGCTGTGTCCCGCTGTGTCCCGCTGTGTCCCACTCTGTGTCCTGTTGTGTCCCCAGCTGTGTAAACCGCTGAGTCCTGCTGTGTCACCGCTGTGTCCCGCTGTGTCCCGCTGTGTTCCGCTGTGTCCCATGCATTGTCCGGCTGTGTCCTGCTATGTCCCGCTGTGTCCCCCACTGTGTCCCGCTGTGACCCGCTGTGACCCCGCTGTGTCCCGCTGCGTCCCGCTGTGTCCCCTGATTTGTCCCGCTGTGTCCCCGCAGTGTCACTGCTGTGTCCCCCTGTTTCCCGCTGTGTCCCGTGGTGTCCAGCTTTGTCCCCAGCTGTGTCCCCTGCTGAGTCCCCTCTGTGTCCTCGCTGTGTCCCGCTGTGTCTACGCTGTGTCCGCGGATGTCCCCCGCTTTGTCCCCCGCTGTGTCCGCCGTTTGTCGCTGCTGTGTTCCGCTTTGTCCCTGCTGTGTCCCACTGTGTCCTCCCTGTGTCCCCCGATGTGTCCCCCGCTCTGTCCCTCAGTGTCCCCCGCTGTGTCCCACTGTGTCCCGCTGTTTCCCCCGCTGTGTTCCCCCTGTGTAGTGCTGTGTCCCCCGCTGTGTCCCCGCTCTGTCCAGCTGTGTCCCGCTGTGTCCCACTGTGTCCCACGCTGTGTCCCAAATGTGTCCCCGCTATGTCTCTCTCTGTGTCCCACTGTATCCCCGCTGTGTCCTTCCTGTGTCCCCCGCTGTGTCCCGCTCTATCCCCTTCTGTGATTCCCGCTTTGTCCCTGCTGTGTCCCGCTGTGTCCCCCTCGGTGTCCCGTTGTGTCCCTCTGTGTCCTCGCTGTATCCCTCATTGTGTCCCACTGTGTCCCCAGCGGTGTACCCTGCTTGTCCCGCTGTGTCCCGCTATGTCCCACTGTGTGCTCCGCTGTGTCCCGCTGTGTCCCTGCTCTGTCCGCTGTGTCATCGCTGTGTCCCGCTGTGTCCCGCTGTGTCCCCGTTGTGTCTCACGTGTGTCCCGCTGTGACTCCGCTGTGTCCCGCTGTGTCCCAGCTGTGTCCGCGCTATGTCCCCCACTGTGTCCTGCTGTGCTCCCCGCTGTGTCCCAGCTGTGTCCCCGCTGTGTCGCGTTGTGTCCTGCTGTGTCCCCCGCTGTGTCCCGCTGTGTCACACTGTGACGCACACTGTGTCCCGCTGTGTCCCCGCTGTGTCCTGCTGGGTCCCCGCTGTGTCCCACTGTGTCCCGCTCTGTCCCTGCTGTGTCCCGCTGTGTCCCGCTGTGCCCCGCTGTGTCCCGCTGTGTCCCCTCTGTGTCCGGCTGTGTCTCGCTGTGTCCCTCGCTGTGTCCCGCTGTGTCCCGCTGTGTCCTCGCTGTTTCCCCCGCTGTGTCCCGCTGTGTCCCCCGCTGTGTCCCCTCGGTGTCCCACTGTGTCCCGCTGTGTTCTAGCTGTGTCCCCCGCTGTGTCCCGCTGTGTCCTCGCTGTGTTCCCCGCTGTGTAGCGCTGTGTCCCCCGCTGTTTCCCGCTGTGTCCTGCTGTGTCCTCGCTGTGTCCTAAGCTGTGTCCCCCGCTGTGTCCCCGCTGTGTCCCCGCTGTGTCCCGCTGTGTCCCGCTGTTTCCAGGTGTGTCCTTGGTGTGTCCCCCACTGTGTCCCCCGCTGTGTCCCTGCTGTGTCTCCGCTGTGTCCCCGCTCTGTCACGCTGTATACCCCGCTGTGTCCAGCTGAGTCCCCGCTGTGTCCCGCTGTGTCCCCCACTGTGTCCCCCTCTGTGTTCCATTGTGTTCACCGATGAATCCCCTTGTGTCCCGCTGTGTCCCCGCAGTGTCCCCACTGTGTTCCGCTGTGTTTCGCTGTGTCCTGGGGTGTCTTGCTTTGTCCCCCGCTGTGTCCCGCTCTGTCCCCCATTGTGACTCCCGCTTTGTCCCCACTGTGTCCCGCTGTGTGCAGCTGTGTCCCGCTCTGTCCCACTCTGTGTCCCGTTGTGTCCCCAGCTCTGTACACCGCTGTGTCCCGCTGTGTCCCGCTGTGACCCCGCTGTGTCCCTCTGTGTCCCAGCTGTGTCCCCGCTATGTCCCCCGCTGCGTCCCGCTGTGCTCCCCGCTGTGTCCCCGCTGTGTCTCTCGCTGTGTCCCACTGTGTCCCCGCTGTGTCCCGCTGTGTCCCGCTGTGTCCTAGCTGTGTCCCGCTGTGTCCCGCTGTGTCCCGCTGTGTCCCACTGTGTCCCCGCTGTGTCCCGATGTAGCCCTGGTGTTTCCCCCCTGTGTCCCCTTCTGTGTCCCCCGCTGTGTCCCCGCTGTGTCCCACGCTGTGTCCCTCGCTGTGTCCCGCTGTGTCCCTGCTGTGTCCCACTGTGTCACGCTGTGTCCATGCTGTGTCCCTGCTGTGTCCATCTGTGACCCGCTGTGTCCCCGCTGTGTCACGCTGTGTCCCGCTGTGTCCCGCTGTGTCCTCGCTCTGTCCCCCTCTGTCCCCGCTGTGTCACGCTGTGTCACCGCTCTGTCCCTGCTGTTTCCCCCGCTGTGTCCCGCTGTGTGTTCACTGTGTTTCCCGCTGTGTAGCGCTGTGTCCCCCGCTTTGTCGCGCTGTTTTCGGCTGTGTCCCCAATGTGTCACACAGTGTCCCGCTGTGTCCCCGCTGTGTCCCCACTGTGTCAGGCTGTATACCCTGCTGTGTCCAGCTGAGTCCCGCTGTGTCCCGCTGTGTCCCCGCCGTGTCCCCACTGTGTTCCGCTGTGTTCCGCTGTGTCCCGTGGTGTCCTGATTTGTCCCCCGCTATGTCCCCCACTGAGTCCCTGCTCTGTCCTCGCTGTGTTCTGCTGGGTCCTCCCTGTGTCCCCCACTGTGTCCCCGCTCTGTCCTGTTGTGTCCCGCTGTGTCCCCGATTTGTCCGTCTCTTTCCCCACTGTGTCCCCCTGTGTCCCCGTTCTGTCCCCGCTTTGTCCCCGGCTGAGTCCCCGATGTGTCCCCGCTCTGTCCCGCTGTGTCCTCCCTGAGTCCCCCGCTGTGCCCCACTCAAACCCCCGCTGTGATTCCCGCTTTGTCCCTGCTGTTTCCCGCTGTGTCCCGCTGTGTCCCGCTGTGTACCCCTCTGTGTCCCGTTGTGTCCCCAGCTGTGTTCCCCGCTGTGTCCCGTTGTGTCCCCGCTGTATCGACGCTTTGTCCCGCTGGGTACCGCTTTGTCCTCGCTGTGTCCCCCGCTGGGACCCACTGTGTCCCCTGCTGTGTCCCCCGCTGTGTCCCCCACTGTGTCCCTCTGTTTCCTTCTATGTCCCCGCTTTCTCCCCCGCTGTGACCCGATGTGTCCTCCCTGTGTCCCGCTCTGTCCCGATGTGTCCTCACTGTGTCCCCTGCTGTGTCCCCGCTGTCTCCCCGCTGTGTCTACGCTGTGTCCCGCTGTGTCCCACTGTGTCCACGATGTGTCACGCAGTGTCCTGCTGTGTCCCCGCTGTTTCCCTTTGTGTCCCCAGCTGTGTACCCCGCTGTGTCCTGCTGTGTCCTCGCTGTGTTTCCCGCTGTGTAGCGCTCTGTCCCCCGCTGTGTCCCGCTGTGTCCCCGATGTGTCCCGCTGTGTCCCCCGCTGTGTCCCCGCTGTGTCCCCGCTGTGTCACGCTGTATACCAAGCTGTGTCCAGCTGAGTCCCCGCTGTGTCACGCTGTGTCCCCCGCTCTGTCCCCCGCTGTGTTCCGTTGTGTTCACCGATGAGTCCCGCTGTGTCCCCGCATTGTCCCCACTGTGTTCCACTGTGTTCCGCTGTGTCCATTGGTGTCCTGCTTTGTCCCCCGCTATGTCCCCCGCTGAGTCCCCGCTGTGTCCCCGCTGTGTCCCCGCTGTGTCCCGCTGTATCCTCCCTGTGTCCCCCGCTTTGTCCCGCTCTGTCCCCCGCTGTGTTCCCCGCTTTGTCCCCGCTGTGTCCCACTGTGTCCCGCTGTGTCCCACTCTGTGTCCCGTTGTGTCCCCAGCGGTGTACACCGTTGTGTAGCGTACTGTCCCCGCTGTGTCCCGCTGTGTCCCGCTGTGTCTCCCGCTTTGCCCCTCTGTGTCCTGCTGTGTCCCGCTGTGTCCCCCTCTGTGTCCCACTGTGACCCCGTTGTGTCCTGCTGTTTCCCGCTGTGACCGGGTGTGTCCCCGCTGTGCCCCGCTGTGTCCCCTCTTTGTCCCGCTGTGTCCCCGATGTGTCCCCATCTGTGTCCCCCGCTGTGTCCTGCTGTATCACGCTGTGTCCTCGCTGTGTCCCCCGCTGTGTCCCGCTGTGTCCCCACTGTGTCCCCCGCTATGTCCCCGCTGTGTTCCGCTGTTTCTCCGCTGTGCCCCGCTGTGTCCCGCTGTGTCCCTCTGTGTCCACGCTGTGTCCCGCTGTGTCCCAGCTGTGTCCCGCTGTGTCCTTGCTGTGTCCCCCCTGTGTCCCCTACTGTGTCCCCCGGTATCTCCCGCTTTGTCCCCTGCTGTGTCCCACTGTGTCCCGCTGTGTCTTCGCTGTGTCCCCCGCTGTGTCCCCCGCTGTGTCCTCCCTGTGTCCCCCGCTGTGTCCCGCTCCATCCCCCCTGTGATTCCCGCTTTGTCCCCGCTGTGTCCCGCTGTGTCCCACACTGTGTCCCACTGTTTCCCCGCTGTCGTGCTGTGTCCCCGCTGTGTCCCACTCTGTCCCCGCTCTGTCCTGTTGTGTCACGCTGTGTCCCGATTTGTCCCGCTGTGTCCCCACTGTGTCCCCCTGTGTCCCCGTTCTGTCCCCGCTTTGTCGCCCGCTGAGTCTTCGCTGTGTCCCTGCTCTGTCCCGCTGTGTCATCCCTGTGTCCCCCGCTGTGTCCCGCTCTATCCCCCGCTGTGATTCCCGCTTTGTCCCTGCTGTGTCCTGCTGTGTCCCGCTGTGTCCCGCTGTGTCCCCCTCGGTGTCCCGTTGTGTCCCTCTGTGTCCTCGCTGTATCCCCCACTGTGTCCCGCTGTGTCCCCAGCTGTGTCCCCTGCTGTGTCCCACTGTGTCCCGCTATGTCCCGCTGTGTGCCCCGCTGTGTCCTGCTGTGTCCCCGCTGTGTCCCGCTGTGTACCCACTGTGTCTCTCGCTGTGTCCCGCTGTGTCCCCAGCTGTGTCCCCTGCTGTGTCCCGCTGTGTCCCGCTATGTCCCGCTGTGTGCCCCGCTGTGTCCTGCTGTGTCCCCGCTCTGTCCCTCTGTGTCCCGCTGTGTACCCACTGTGTCTCTCGCTGTGTCCCGCTGTGTCACCGCTGTGTCCCGCTGTGTATCCGCTGTGTCCCCCACTGTGTCCTGCTCTGTCCCCGCTGTGTCCTGCTGTGTCCGCGCTGTCCCCCGGTGTGTCCCTGCTCTTCCCCGCTATGTACCCCACTGTGTCCCGCTGTGTCCCGCTGTGTCCCGTTGTGTCCTCGCTGGGTCCGCCTCTATGTCCCCGCTGTGTAGCTCTGTGTCCCCCGCTGTGTCCCGCTGTGTTCCGCTGTGTCCCCGATGTGTCACGCAGTGTCCCGCTGTGTCCCCGCTGTGACCCCGTTGTGTCAGGCTGTGTCCCCCGATGTGTCCAGCTAAGTCCCCGTTTTGTCCCGCTCTGTCCCCCGCTCTGTCCCCCGCTCTGTTCCGCTGTGTTCCCCGCTGAGTCCCGCTGTGTCCCGCTGTGTCCGCCGCTGTGTCCCGCTGTGACGCCGCAGTTTCCCCACTGTGTCCCGCTGTGTTCCGCTATGTCCCGTGGTGTCCTGCTTTGTCCCCCGATGTGTCCACCGCTGTGTCCTCCCTGTGTCCCCCGCTGTGATTCCCGCTTTGTCCCTGCTGTGTCCCGCTGTGTCCCGCTGTGTCCCCCACTGTGTCCTGCTGTGTTCCCGCTGTGTCGTGCTGTGTCCCCTCTGTGTCCCACTGTGTCCCCGCTCTGTCCTGTTGTGTCCCGCTGTGGCCCCACTGTGTCCCCCTGTGTCCCCGTTCTATCTCCGCTTTGTCCCCCGCTGAGTCCCCGCTGTGTCCCCGCTCTGTCCCGCTGTATCCTCCCTGTGTCCCCTGCTGTGTCCCGCTCTATCCCCCGCTGTGATTCCCGCTTTGACCCTGCTGTTTCCCGCTTTGTCCCGCTGTGTCCCCCTCTGTGTCCCATTTTGTCCCCAGCTGTGTACCCCGCTGTGTCCCGCTGGGTTCCGCTTTTTCCTGGCTGTGTCCCCCACTGGGTCCCACTGTGTCCCCCGCTCTGTCCCCCGCTGTGTCCCCCGCTGTGTCCCTCTGTGTCCCGCTGTGTCCCCGCTTTGTCCCCTGCTGTGTCCCGATGTGTCCTCGCTGTGTCCCGCTGTGTCTGTGCTGTGTCCCCCCTGTGTCCCGCTGTTTCCCGCTGTGTCCCGCTGTGTCCCCTCTGTGTCCCTGCTGTGTCCTGCTCTGTCCCGTTGTGTCCCCTGCTGTGTCCCGCTTTGTCCCCCGCTGTGTCCCGCTGTGTCTAGCTGTGTCCTCGCTGTGTTCCCGTTGTGTCCCGCTCTGTCCTCTCTGTGTCCCGCTGTGTCCCCGTTGTGTCCCAACAGTGTCCTGCTGTGTCCCCTCTGTGTCCTGTGGTGTCCCCTGCTGTGTCCAGCTGTGTCCCTGCTGTCACCCGAAGGTCCCCGCTGTCCCCAGCTCTGTCCCCCGCTGTGTCCCGCTGTGTCCCCGCTGTGTCCCCCTGTGTCCCGTTGTGTCCCCCGTTGAGTCCCAATGTGACACCCTCTCTGTCCCGCGCTGTGTCCCGCTGTGTCCCCCGCTGTTACCCGCTGTGTCCCCCGCTCGGTCCCCGCTGTGTCCCGCTCTGTCCCCGCTGTATCCCCGCTGTGTCCCGCTGTGTCCCGCTGTGTCCCCGCTGTGTCCCGCTGTGTCTCGCTGTGTCACCGCTGTGTCCCGGCTGTGTCCTGGCTGTGTCCGGCTGTGTCCCCGCTGTGTACGCGGCTGTGTCCCCGCTGTGTCCCGCTGTGTTCCGCTGTGTCCCGCTGTGTCCCCCGTTGTGTCCCGCTGTGTCTCTCGCTGTGTCCCCCGCTGTGTCACACGCTGTGTGCCCCGCAGTGTCCCCGCTGTGTCCCCGCTGTGTCCCGCTGTGTCCCCCCTGTGTCCTGCTGTGTGCCCCTGAGTCCCCACTGTGTCCCCGCTGTGTCCCGCTGTGTCCCCCGCTGAGACACTGCTGTGTCCCCGATGTGTCCCTCTGTGTCCCGTTTTGTCCCCGCTGTCCCACACTGTGTCCCCGCTGTGTCCCGTTGTGTCCCCGCTGTCACCCACTGTTTCCCTGCTGTGTCCCGCTGTGTCCCCGCTGTCCCCCCGCTGTGTCCCGCTGTGTCCCTCTATGATTCGCCCTGTCCCTGCTGTCTCCCGCTGTGCCCCGCTGTGTCCCCGCTGTCCCCCGCTGTGTCCCCCGCTTTGTGCCCCGCTGTTTCCCCGCTGTGTCCCGCTGTGTCCGCGCTGTATCCTGCTCTGTCCCCGCTGTGTCCCCACTGTGTCCTTCTGTGTCCCCGCTGTGTCCCGCTGTGTACTCCGCTGTGTCCCGATGTGTCCACTGCTGTGGCCCCGCTGGGTCCCCGCTGTGTCCCATGTGTCCCGCTTTGTCCCGCTGTGTCCCCGATCTGTCCCGCTGTGTATCTCGCTGTGTCCAACTGTGTCCCCGCTGTGTCCCGCTGTGTTCCCCACTCATTGCCCCGCTGTGTCCCCTGCTGTGTCCCCGATGTGTCTCGCTGTGTCCCCGCTGTGTCCCCGCTGTGTCCCCGCTGTGTCCCGGTGTGTCCCGCTGTTTCCCGTGGTGTTCTGGTTTGTCCCACTTTGTGTCCCCCGCTGAGTCCCCGCTGTGTCCCCGCTGTGTCCCCGCTGTGTCCCGCTGTGTCCTCGATGTGTCCCCTGCTGTGTCCCGCTGTGTCCCCCACTTTGTCCCCGCTGTGTCCCCGCTGTGTACAGTTGTGTCCCGCTGTTTCCCGTGGTGTCCCGATTTGTCCCCCACTGTGTCGCCCGCTGAGTCCCCGCTGTGTCCCCGCTGTGTCCCCCGATGTGTCCCGCTGTGTCCCACGCTGTGTATCCCCCGCTGTGTCCTGCTGTGTCTCCCGCTGTGTCCCGCTGTGTCCCGCTCTGTTCCACTCTGTCCCCCGCTCTGTCCCGCTGTGTCATGCTGTGTCCCGCTGTGTCCTCGCTGTTTCCCCTGCTGTGACCCGGTGTGTCCCACTGTGTCCCGCTGTGTCCTGCTCTGTCCCCGATGTGTCCCACTGTGTCCCCCGCTGTGACCCGGCGTGTCCCACTGTGTCCCGCTGTGTCCCGCTGTGTCCCGCTGTGTCCCGCTCTGTCCCCGCTGTGTCCTGCTGTGTCCCCCGCTGTGTCCCCGCTTTGTCCCGCTGTGTCCCGCTGTGTACCACTATGTCCCACTGTGTCCCACGCTGTGTCCCCCGCTGTGTCCCCCGCTGTGTCCCGCTGTGTCCACAGCTGTGTCCCCGCTGTGTCCCTCTGTGTCCCCGCTATGTCCCGCTGTGTCCTGCTGTGTCCTCGCTTTATCCCCCGCTGTGTCCACCACTGTGTCCCCTGCTGTGTCCCGCTGTGTCCCCCGCTGTGTATCCCCCGCTGTGTCCCGCTGTGTCCTGCTGTGTCCCAATGTGTCCCCTGCTCTGTCCCGCTGTGTCCCGCTTTGCCCTCGCTGTTTCCCCTGCTTTGACCTGGTGTGTCCCGCTGTGTCCCACTGTCTCCCGCTCTGTCCCCGCTGTGTCCTGCTGTGTCCCCCACTGTGTCCCCGCTTTGTCCCGCTGTGTCCCACCGTGTACCATTATGTCCCCCTGTGTCCCACGCTATGTCCCCCGCTGTGTCCGGATGTGTCCCCCGCTGTGTCCTGCTATGTCCCCATTGTGTCCCCACTGTGTCTTGCTGTGTCCCCTCCGTGTCCCGCTGTGTCCCCCGCTGTGTCCAGGTGTGTCCCTGCTGTCATCCCGTGTGTCCCCGCTGTCCCCAGCTGTGTCCCCCGCTGTGTCCCGCTGTGTCCCCGCTGTGTCCCCTCTGTGTCCCGCTGTGTCCCCCGTTGTGTCCCAAAGTGACACCCTCTGTGTCCCACGCTGTATCCCGGTGTGTCCCCCACTGTGTTCACCGCTGTTTCCCCCGCTCTGTCCCCGCTGTGTCCCGCTTTGTCCCCGCTGTATCCCCGCTGTGTCCCGCTGTGGCCCACTGTGTCCCCACTGTGTCCCGCTGTGTCCCGTTGTGTCCCCGCTGTGTCCCCGCTGTGTCCCGCTGTGTCCCCCGCTGTGTCCCGCTGTGTATCAAGTTGTGTCCAGCTGTGTCCCCGCTGTGTCCCGCTGTGTCCCACGCTGTGCCCCACTGTGTCCCCCGCTGTGTCTCTCTGTGTCCCCCGCTGTGTACCGCTGTGTCCCGGTGTATCCTGCTGTGTCCTCACTTTGTCCCCGCTGTGGCCCTCTGTGTATCCGCCTGTGTCCATCTTTGTCCCCGCTGTGCACCCGCTGTGTCCCGCTGTGTCCTCCGCTGTGTCCAGCTGTGTCCCTGCTGTCCCCCCGTGTGTCCCCGCTGTCCCCAGCTGTGTCCACCGCTGTGTCCCGCCGTGTCCCGCTGTGTCCCCGCTGTGTCCCGCTGTGTCCCCCGTTGTGTCCCAATGTGACACCCGCTGTGTCCCCTGCTGTGTTCCCCGCTGTGTCCCCCGCTCTGTCCCCGCTGTGTCCCGCTCTGTCCCCGCTGTATCCCCGCTGTGTCCTGTTGTGTCCCCGCTGTGTCCAGCTGTATCCCCACTGTGTCCCCGCTGTGTCCCGCTGTGTCCCCCGTTGTTTCCCGCTGAGACCCCTGCTGTGTCCCCCGCTGTGGCCCGTTGTGTATCAAACTATGTCCAGCTGTGTCCCTGCTGTGTCCCGCTGTGTCCCACGCTGTGCCACTCTGTGTCCCGCTGTGTCACCTGCTGTGTCCACGCTGTGTCCCCGCTGTGTACTGCTCTGTCCCGCTGTGTCCTCGCTGTGTCCCGGCTGTGTCCCGCTGTGTCCCTGCTGTGTCCCACGTTGTGTCCCGCTGTGTCTCCCGCTGTGTCCCCGCTGTGTCACCCGCTGTGTCCCCTGCTGTGTCCCCGCTGTGTCGCCGCTGTGTCCCGTTGTGTCCCGCTGTGTCCCCTCTGTCCCCATTTGAGTCTCCACTGTGTCCCGCGGTGTCCCCGCTGTCCCTTGCTGTATCCGTGCTGTATCCCGCTGTGTCAAGCTGTGTCCTGCTGTGTACCCGCTGTCCCCCGCTGTGTCCTGCTGTGTCCCCGCTGTTCCCCAGAGTGTTCCCGCTGTGTCCCGCTGTGTCCCCTGCTGTGTCCTGTTGTGTCCCCAGCTGTGTAACCCGCTGTGTCCCGCTGTCTCCTCGCTGTGTCCCACACTGTGTCCCGCTGTGTCCCCACTGTGTCCCCCGCTATGTCCCCGCTGTGTCCCACTGTTTCCCCAGCTGTGTCCCGCTGTGTTCCGCTGTTTCTCCGCTGTGCCCTGCTGTGTCCCGCTGTGTCCCTCTGTGTCCACGCTGTGTCCCGCTGTGTCCCAGCTGTGTCCCGCTGTGTCCTTGCTGTGTCCCCCCTGTGTCCCCTCCTGTGTCCCCCGGTATCTCCCGCTTTGTCCCCTGCTGTGTCCCACTGTGTCCCGCTGTGTCCTCGCTGTGTCCCCCGCTGTGTCCCCCGCTGTGTCCTCCCTGTGTCCCCCGCTGTGTCCCGCTCCATCCCCCCCTGTGATTCTCGCTTTGTCCCCACTGTGTCCCGCTGTGTCCCACACTGTGTCCCGCTGTGTCCCCGCTGTCGTGCTGTGTCCCCGCTGTGTCCCACTGTGTCCCCGCTCTGTCCTGTTGCGTCCCGCTGTGTCCCGATTTGTCCCGCTGTGTCCCCACTGTGTCCCCCTGTGTCCCCGTTCTGTCCCCGCTTTGTCCCCCGCTGAGTCTTCGATGTGTCCCTGCTCTGTCCCGCTGTGTCATCCCTGTGTCCCCTGCTGTGTCCCGCTCTATCCCCCGCTGTGATTCCCGCTTTGTCCCTGCTGTGTCCCGCTGTGTCCCCCTCGGTGTCCCGTTGTGTCCCTCTGTGTCCTCGCTGTATCCCCCACTGTGTCCCGCTGTGTCCCCCGCTGTGTCCCGCTGTGTTCCGCTGTGTCCCCGATGTGTCACGCAGTGTGCCGCTGTGTCCCCGCTGTGACCCCGTTGTGTCAGACTGTGTCCCCGATGTGTCCAGCTGAGTCCCCGTTTTGTCCCGCTCTGTCCCCCGCTCTGTCCCCTGCTCTGTTCCGCTGTGTTCCGCGCTGAGTCCCGCTGTGTCCCCGCTGTGTCTCACTTTGTCCCGATGTGTCCCGCTGTGTCCTCGCTGTGTCTCCCGCTGTGTCCCCGCTGTGTCTCGCTGTGTCCTCGCTGTGTCCCCGCTGTGTCCTGCTGTGTGTCCCGCTGTGTCCAGCTGTGTCCCCTCTGTGTCCCCGCTGTGTCCCTCTTTGTCCCGCTGTGTCCCCTGCTGTGTCCCGCTGTGTCCACTGCTGTGTCCGGCTGTGTCCCCCCTTTGTCCCGCTGTGTCCCGCTGTGTCCCACTGTATTCTCGCGTGTCCCCCGCTGTGTCCCGCTCTGTATACCGGTGTGTCCAGCTGTGTCCCCGCTGTGTCCCCTCTGTGTAAGGCTGTGTTCCGCGCTGTGTCTCCGCTGTGTCCCCGCTCTGTCCCACTGTGTTCTCCGCTGTGTCCCGATGTGTCCCCCGCTGTGACCCGCTGTGTCCCGCTTTGTCCCGCTGTTTCCCGTGGTGTCTCGCTTTGTCCCCCGCTGTGTTCCCCTCTGAGTCCCCACTGTGTCGCGCTGTGTCCCGCTTTGTCCTCGCTGTGTCCCCGGCTGTGTCTCGCTGTGTCCCCTGCTGTGTCCCCTGCTGTGTCCCGGCTGTGTACCGCTATGTCCCGCTGTGTCCCCCGTTGTGTCCCGCTGTGTCCCCTGCTGTGTTCCCTGCTCTGTCCCGCTATGTCCCTACTGAATCCCCCTGTGTCCCGTTGTATCCCCCACTCTGTACCCGCTGTGTCCTGCTATGTCCCCGCTGTGGACCCACTGTGTCCCCGCTGTGTCCCCGCTGTGTCCCGCTGTGTTCCGCTGTGTCCCCTGCTCTCTCCCCGCTGTGTCCTGCTGTATCCCTGCTCTGTCCCCGCTGTGTCCCCTATGTGTCCCGCTGTGTCCTGGCTGTGTCCCCCGCTGTGTCCCTCTGTGTCCCGGGCTGTGTCCCCGCTGTGTCCCCGATGTGTCCCGCGGTGTCCCGCTTTGTCCTCGCTGTGTCCCCCGCTGTGTCCCGCTGTGTCCCCAGCTTTGTCCCCGCTGTGTCCCCGCTGTGTCCCGGTGTGTCCCGTTGTTTCCCGTGGTGTCCCGGTTTGTCCCCCGCTGTGTCCCCCGCTGAGTCCCCGCTGGGTCCACGCCGGGTCCTGCTGTGTCCTCCGCTGTGTCCCGCTGTGTCCCGGGCTGTGTCCCCAAAGTGTCCGGCTGTGTCCCGCTGTGTCCTCGCTGTGTACCCCGCTGTGTACCGCTGTGTCACCCACTGTGTCCCCGCTGTGTCACTGCTGTGTCCCCCTGTGTCCCGCTGTTTCCCGTGGTGTCCCGGTTTGTCCCCCGCTGTGTCCCCCGCTTTGTCCCCACTGTGTCCCCGCTGTGTCCCGCTGTGTCCTCGCTGTGTCCCCCATTGTGTCCCCGCTGTGTCCCCGCTGTGTCTCGCTCTGTCCCGGGCTGTGTCCCCGCTGTGTCCCCAATGTGTCCCTCTGTGTCCTCGCTGTGTCCCCTGCTGTGTCCCTCTGTGTCCCGCGCTGTCTCCCCGCTGTGTCCCCGATGTGTCCCGCTGTGTCCCGCTGTGTCCAGCTGTGTCCCCCACTGTGTACCGCTGTGTACCCAGCTTTGTACCCGCTGTTTCCCCGCTGTGCCCCGGTGTGCCCCGCTATTTCCCGTGGTGTCCCGTTTTGTCCCCCGCTGTGTCCTCCGCTGAGTCCGCACTGTGTCCCGCTGTGTCCCCCGCTGTGTCCTGCTGTGTTCCAGGCTGTGTCCCCGCTGTGTCCTCGCTGTGTCCCCCAATGTGTCCCACTGTGTTCCCTGCTGTGTCTCCGCTGTGTCCCTGCTGTGTCCCGCTGTGTCCCGTTGTTTCCCGTGGTGTCCCGTTTTGTCCCCCGCTGTGTCCCCCGCTGAGTAGCCACTGTGTCCCCGCTGTGTCACGCTGTGTCCTCGCTGTGTCCCCCGTTGTGTCCCGCTGTGTCCCCCGCTGTGTCCCCCGCTGTGTCCCAGCTGTGTCCCGCTGTGTCCCGGTGTGTCCCGCTGTGACCCTGCCTGTTTCTCCCTCTGTGTACCCCTGTGTCCCTGCTGTGTCCCAACTGAGTCCTTCTGTGTCCCCGCTGTGTCCCGCTGTGTCCTCTGCTGTGTCATGCTGTGTCCCCTGCTGTGTCCCGCTGTGTACTGCTGGGACCCGCTGTGTGCCTGCTGTCTCCCGCTGTGTCCTGCTGTGTTCCCGCTGTCCCGTGGATTGTCCACGCTGTTTCCCCGCTGTTTTCCGCTGTGTATCCCCCTGTGTCCAACTGTGTCCCTGCTGTGTCCCGCTGTGTTTCCCACTGATTCCCCCACTGTGTCATCCGCTTTGTCCCAGCTGTGTCCCGCTGAGTCCCCGCTGTGTCCCCGCTGTGTCCCGCTGTGTCCCCCTCTGTGAACTTGCTGTGTCCCTGATGTGTCCCGCTGTGTCCCGTTGTGTCCCCGCTGTCCTCCACTGTGTCCCCGCTGTGTCCCCGCTGTCCCCTGCTGTGTTCCCCTGTGTCCCGCTGTGACCCGCTGTGTGCCTGCTGTACCCCACTGTGTCCCTCTGTGTCCCCGCTGTCCCCTGGAGTGTCCCCGCAGTGTCCCCGCTGTGTCTCGCTGTGTCCTGCTGTGTCCCGCTGTGTCCTCGCTGTGTCCCCCGCTGTGTCACTACTGAGTCCCTCTGTGTAACCCTGTGTCCTGCTGCGTCCCCGCTTTGTCCCGGCTGTGTCCCAGTGCTGTCCAGCTCTGTCCCCGGCTGTGTCCCCGCTGTGCTGCCGATGTGTCCCGCTGTGTCCTCGCTATGACCCCCGCTGTGTCCCGCTGTGTCCCCGGCTGTGTCACGCTGTTTCCCCCGCTGTGTCCCGCTGTGTCCCCCGCTGTGTCCCGCTGTGTTCCACTCTGTCCCGCTCTGTCCTCGCTCTGTCCCCGCTGTGTCCCGCTGAGTAACCTGCTATGTCCCATTGTGTCCTTGCTGTGTCCCGCTGTGTCCCGCTGTGTCCCGCTATGTCACCTGCTGTGTCCATGCTGTGTCCCCGCTGTGTCCTGCTCTGTCCCGCTGTGTCCTCGCTGTGTCCTGGCTGTGTCCCGCTCTTTCCCCGCTGTGTCCCCCGTTGTGTCCCCTGTTGTGACCCGCTCTGTCACCCGCTGTGTCCCCCGGTGTGTCCCCGCTGTGTCACAGCTGTGTCCCATTGTGTCCCGCTGTGTCCCCTCTGTTCCCCTTTGTTTCTCCGCTGTGTCCCGCGGTGTCCCCACTGTCCCTCGCTGTATCCCTGCTGTATCCCGATGTGTCAAGGTGTGTCCTGCTCTGTACCCGCTGTCCCCCGCTGTGTCCCGGTGTGTCCCCGCTGTCCCCCAGAGTGTCCACGCTGTGTCGCGCTGTGTCCCCGCTGAATCCCGCTCTGTCCCCGCTGTGTCTCGCTGTGTCCCGGTTTGTCCCCCATTGTGTCCCGCTGTATACCACGCTGTGTCCCCTGCTCTGTCCCACTGTGTTCCTGCTGTGTCCTGCTGTGTACCCGCTGTCCCCCGATGTGTTCCGCTGTGTCCCCGCTTTCCCACAGTGTGTCCCTTCTCTCCCCCGCTGTGTTCGGCTGTGTCCCGCTGGGTCCCCCGCTGTGTCCTGCTGTGTCCCACGGTGTGTGCCTGTGTCCCGCTGTGTTCCCTCTGTGTCCCCCTCTGTGTCCCGCTCTGTCCCCGCTGTGTCCCCCGCTGTGGCACCGCTGTGTCCCGCTGTGTCCTGCTGTGTCCCGATGTGTCCCCCGTTGTGTCCCGCTGTGTCTCTGGCTTCGTCCCGCTGTGTCCCCCGCTGTGTCACCCGCTGTGTACCCCTCTGTGTCCCTGTTGTGTCCCCGCTGTGTCCTGTTGTGTCTCGCTGTGTACCCGCTTTCCCCATTTTTGTCCCCACTGTGTCACTGATGTGTCCCGCTGTGTCCTGCTGTGTCCCACTGTTTTCCCCAATGTATCCAACTGTTTCCCTCGCTGTGTCCCCTGCTGTGTACCGCGGTGTCCCGCTGTGTCCCGAAGTGTCCCCTGCTGTGTCCCTGCTGTGTCCCGCTGTGTCCCCGCTGTGTCCCCTCTGTGTCCCGCTGTTTCCCCACTGTCCCCCGCTGTGTCCCCGCTGTGTCCCGCTGTGACCCGCTGTGTCCCTGCTGTCCCCCGCTGTGTCCCGCTGTGTCCTGGCTGTCCACTGGAGTGTCCCCGCTGTGTCCCGTTGTATCCCGCTGTGTCCCTGCTGTGTCCCGCTGTGTCCCTGGTGTGTCCCCCGCTGTGTCCCCGCTGTGTCCCGCTGTGTCCCCGCTGTGTCCCGCTGTGTCCCCGCTGTGTCCCCCGTTGGGTCCCGCTGTGTCTCTCCCTGTGTCCCCCGCTGTGTCCCCCGCTGTGTCCCCCACTGTGTCCCCGCTGTGTCCCCGCTGTGTCCCGTTTTGTCCCGCTGTGTCCCCTCTTTCCCCCTTTGTGTCTTTGCTGTGTCCCGCTGTGTCCCCGCTCTCCCCTGCTGTATCCCTGCTGTATCCCGCTGTGTCAAGCTGTGTCCTGCTGTGTCCCCGCTGTCCCCCGGAGTGACCCCACTGTGTCCCCGCTGTGTCCTGCTGTGTCCCACTGTGTCCCATGCTGTATCCCACTGTCTTCCCTGCTGTGTCCCCCGCTGTGTCCCCCTGGGTCCCGCTGGGTCCCGCTGTGTCCCCTGCTGTGTCCCCGCTGTGTCCCCACTCTTTCCCGCTGTGTCCTGATGTGTCCTTCTGTGTACCCGCTGTCACCCGCTGTGTCCCGCTGTGTCCCTGCTGTCCCCCGGAGTGTCTCCACTGTGTCCCTGCTGTGTCACGCTGTGTCCCACTGTGTCCCACTGTGTCCCGCTGTGTCCCCTGCTGTGTCCCCGCTGTGTCCCCTCTGTGTTCCGCTATGTCCCGATGTGTCCTTCTGTGTACCTGTTGTCACCCGCTGTGTCCCGCTGTGTCCGCGCTGTTTACCGGAGTGTCCACACTGTGTTCCCGCTGTGTCCCGCTGTGTCCTGCTGTGTCAAGCTGTGTACTCCGCTGTGTCCCACTGTCTCCCCTGCTGTGACCTCCACTATGTCCCGCTGTGCCCCGCTCAGTCCCGATGTGTCCCCTGCTGTGTCCCTGCTGTGTCACTGCTGTGTCCCGCTATGTCCCGATGTGTCCCGCTGTGTCCCGCTGTGTCCTCGCTGTGTCCCCAATGTGTGCTGCTGTGTACCCCGCTGTGTCCAGCTGTGTCCCCGCTGTGTCCCGCTGTGTTCTCTGCTGTGTCCCCCGCTGTGCCCCCCGCTGTCCCCCGCTCTGTCCAGCTGTGTCCCGCTGTTTCCTCGCTGTGTCCCCGCTGTGGCCCCTTGTGTATCCACCTGTGTCCAGCTGTGTCCCCGCTGTGTACCCGCTGTGTCCCCTTGTTTCCCCCGCTGTGTCCCGCTGTGTCCCCACTGAATCCCGCTGTGTCCCCGCTGTATTCCCTGCTGTGTTCCCCGCTGTATCCCCCACTGTGCCCCCGCTGTGTCCCCCAATGTGTCCCCCGTTGTGTCCCCCTCTGTATCCCGCTGTGTCCCCGCTGTGTCCCGCTGTGTCCTGCTTTGTCCCCGCTGTATCCCCGCTGTTTCCCCCTCTGTGTCTCTGCTGTGTCCCGCTTGTCCCGCTGTGTCCCCACAGTGTCCCCGCTGTGTCCAGCTGTGTCCCGTTGTGTCCCGCTTTGTCCCGCTGTGTCCTCGCTGTATCCTCGCTGTGTCCCCTATGTGTCTCGCTGTGTATCCCTCTGTGTCCAGCTGTGTCCCTGCTGTGTCCCTGCTGTGTCCCCGCTGTTTCCCGCTGTGTCCCCTGCTGTGTCCCAGCTCTTTCCCCGATGTGTCCCGCTGTGTCCTCACTATTTCCCCCGCTGTGTCCCTCTGTGTCCCCCCCTGTGTCCCTCTGTGTCCCGGGCTGTGTCCCCACTGTGTCCCCAATGTGTCCCCCACATTGTCCCCACTGTGTCCCCACTGTGTCCCGCTGTGTCCTGCTGTTTCCCGTGGTGTCCCGGTTTGTGCCCCGCTGTGTCCCCCGCTGAGTCCCCGCTGTATCCCCGCTGTGTCCCACTGTGTCCTCGCTGTGTCCCCCGTTGTGTCCCGCTGTGTCCCCCGCTGTGTCCCCCGCTGTATCCGTGCTGCGTCCCACTGTGTCCCCGGCTCTGTCCCCCGCTGTGTCCTGCTGTGTCCCGCTGTATCCCGCTGTGTCCCGCTGTGTCCCTGCTGTCCCCCCGCTGTGTCCCGCTGTGACCCGCTGTGTCCCTGCTGTCCCCCGATGTGTCCTGCTGTGTCCCCGCTGTGCCCTGGAGTGTCCCCGTTGTGTCCCGCTGTTTTCCCGCTCTGTCCCCGCTGTGTACCGCTGTGTCCCGCTGTGTCCCCCGCTGTGTCCCCCGTTTTGTGCCACGATGTGTCCCCGCTGTGTCCCGCTGTGGCCCCACTGTATCCTGCTGTGGCCCCCTGTGTCCCCACTGTGCTCTTCTGTGTCCCTGCTGTGTCCTGCTGTGTACTCCGCTGTGTCCTGCTGTGTCCCCTGCTGTGTCCCGCTGTGTATTGCTGTGACCCGCTGTGTCCTTGCTGTCTCCCACTGTGTCCTGCTGTGTTCCCGCTATCCCGTGGATTGTCCACGCTGTTTCCCCGCTGTTTTCCGCTGTGTATCCCGCTGTGTCCAACTGTGTCCCTGCTGTGTCCCGCTGTGTTCCCCACTGAATCCCCCTCTGTGTCACCCGCTTTGTCCCAGCTGAGTCCCGCTGAGTCCCCGCTGTGTGCCCGCTGTGTCCCGCTGTGTCCCCCGCTGTTTCCCCCCTGTTCCCCGCTGTGTCCCGCTGTGTCCCGCTGTGACCTGCTGTGTCCCTGCTGTCCCCCGCTGTGTCCCACTGTGTCCCCGCTGTCCCATGGAGTGTCCCCGCTGTGTTCCCGCTGTGTCTCGCTGTGACTGCTGTGTCCCGCTGTGTCCTCGCTGTGTCCCCCGCTGTGTCCCCGCTGTGTTCCGCAGTATCACGCTGTGTCCTGCTGTGTCCCCACTGTGTCCCCGCTGTGTCCCCGCTTTGATCCGCTGTGTCCCCCGCTGTGTCCCCGCTGTGTCCCCGATGTTTCCTGCTGTGTCCTCACTGTGTCCCCAGCTGTGTCCCGCTGTGTCCTGCTGTGTCCCCCTGTGTCCCCCGCTCTGTCCCGCTGTGTCCCTCTGTGTCCTGCTGTGTCCTCGCTGTGTCTCCGCTGTTTCCCGCTGTGTATTCCGCTGTGTCCAGCTGTGTCCCGCTGTGTCGTCGCTGTGCCATCTGTGTCCCTCTGTGTCCCCCGCTGTGTTCTGCTGTGTCTCCCGCTGTGTCCCGTGGTGTCCCGTTGTGTCCCCCTCTGTGTCCTGCTGTGTCCCGCTGTGTCCCGCTGTGTCCTCGCTGTGTCCAGTCTATGTCCCGCTGCGTGACCCGCTGTATCCAATTGTGTCCCCGCTGTGTCCTCGCTGTGTCCACGCTGTTTCCCGCTGTGTCCCCTTGTTTCCCCCGCTCTGTCCCCGCTGTGTACCGCTGTGTCCCGCTGTGTCCCCCACTCTGTACCCACTGTGTCCACCGCTGTGTCCCCCGCTGTGTCCCCGCTGTGTACCGCTGTGTCCCACTTTGTCTCGCTGTGACCCAAGTTGTGTCTCTCTGTGTCCCCTGCTGTGTCCCCCGATGTGTCCCGCTGTGTCCCAGCTGTGTCCCCACTATGTCCCGCTGTGTCCTGCTGTGTCCCCCGCTCTGTCCCCGCTGTCTCCCGCTGTGTCCCCGCTCTGTCCCCGCTGAGTCCCCACTGTGTCCCGCTGTGTTCCACGCTGTGTCCGACTGTGTCCCTGCTGTGTCCCCGTTGTTTCCTTCTGTGTATCCCGCTGTGTCCAGCTGTGTCCCTGCTGTGTCCCCGCTGTGTCCCCCCTATGTCCCGCTGTGTCCCCTGCTGTGTCCCTGCTGTGTCCCCGATGTGTCCCGCTGTGCCCCGTTCTGTCCCCGCTCTCCCCCGCTGTGTCCCTGCTGTGTCCCCAATGTGTCCCTCTGTGTATCCCACTGTGTCCAGCTGTGTTCCTGATGTGTCCCGCTGTGTCCTCGCTGTGTCCCGCTGTGTCGCTCTGTGTTCTTGCTGTGTCCCACGCTATGTCCCGCTGTGTCCTCGCTGTGTTCCCCACTGTGTCCCGCTGTGTCCCCGATATGTCATGCAGTGTCCCGCTGTGTCCCACCTGTGACCCCGCTGTGTCACGCTGTGTCCCCCGCTGTGTACAGCTGAGTCCCGGTAGTGTCCCGCTCTGTCCCCCGCTCTGTCCCCCGTTGTGTTCCGCTGTGTCCTCCGCTGTGTCCCGCTGTGTCCCACACTGTGTCCCGCTGTGTCCCCGCTGTCGTGCTGTGTTCCCGCTGTGTCCCACTGTGTCCCCGCTCTGTCCTGTTGTGTCCCGCTGTGTCACCGATTTGTCCCTCTGTGTCCCCACTGTGTCCCCCTGTGTCCCCGTTCTGTCCCCGCTTTGTCCCCCGCTGAGTCCCCGCTGTGTCCCCGCTCTGTCCCTCTGTGTCCTCCCCGTGTCCCCCGCTGTGTCCCGCTCTATCCCCTTCTGTGTTTCCCACTTTGTCCCTGCTGTTTCCTGCTGTGTCCCGCTGTGTCCCTCTGTGTCCCCCTCTGTGTCCCATTGTGTCCCCAGCTGTGTACCCCGCTGTGTCCCGCTGTGTCCTGCTGTGTCCTCGCTGTGTCCCCCGCTGTGTTCCGCTGTGTACCCGCTGTGTCTCCCTCTGTGTCCGGCTGTGTACCTCTGCGTCCCCTGCTGTGTCCCGCTGTGTCCCCGCAGTGTCCCCGGTGTGTCTGCTGTGTTTCGCTGTGTTCCGTGGTGTCCCACTTTGTCCCTTGCTGTGTCCCCCGCTGAGTCCCCGCTGTGTCCCCGCTGTGTTCCGCTGTGTCCTCACTGTGTCCCACGCTGTGTCCCGCTGTGTCCCCCGCTCTGTCCCCCGCTGTGTCCAGCTGTGTCCCTCGCTGTGTCCTGCTGTTTCCCGCTGTGTCCCCGCTGTGTCCCCCACTGTGTCCCTGTGTGTCCCAGCTGTGTCCGGCTGTGTCCCCCGCTGTGTCCCTGCTGTGTTCCCCCTGTGTCCCACTGTGTCCCGCTGTGTCACCCGCTTTGTCCCCCGCTATGTCCCTGCTGTGTCCGCGCTGTGTCCCGCAGTGTCCCGCTGTGTCCCCCACTGTGTCCCGCTGTGTCAGCGGTGTGTCCTGCTGTGTCCCCGCTGTGTCCCCGCTGTGTCCCGCTGTGTACCCGCTGTGTCCCCGCTGTGTCCCCAACTGTGATCCCCGCTGTGTCCCGCTGTATCCCGCTGTGTCCTAGCTGTGTCCCTCGTTGTGTCCTGCTGTGTCCCCTCTGTGTCCCTCTGTGTCCCGCTGTGTCCCCACTGTGTCCCGCTGTGTCCCCGCTGTGTCCCGCTGTTTCCACGCTGTGTTCCGCTGTGTCCCCGCTGTGTCCCTCTGTGTCCCTCGCTGTGTCCCCCTGTGTCCCGCTGTTTCCTCGCTGTTTCCACCGCTGTGTCCCGTTGTCTTCCCCGCTGTGTAGTGCTGTGTCCCCCGCTGTATCCCGCTGTGTCCTCGCTGTGTCCCTCGCTGTGTCCCGCTGTGTCCCCACTGTGTCCCCCACTATGTCCCCGCTGTGTCCCACTTTTTCCCCCACTGTGTCCCGCTGTGTCCCGCTTTGTCTCCGCTGTGCCCCGCTGTGTCCGGCTGTGTCCACGCTGCGTCCCGCTGTGTCCCAGCTGTGTCCCACTGTGTCCCCGCTGTGTCCCCCCTGTGTCCCCTACTGTGTCCCTCGTTTTCTCCCGCTTTGTCCCCCGCTGTGTCCCACTGTGTCCTGCTGTGTCCTCGCTGTGTCCCCCGCTGTGTTCCGCTGTGTACCCGCTGTGTCCCCCTCTGTGTCCGGCTGTGTACCTCTGCGTCCCCCGCTGTGTCCCGCTGTATCCCTGCAGTGTCCCCGGTGAGTCCCGCTGTGTTCCGCTGTGTTCCGTGGTGTCCCACTTTGTCCCTTTCTGTGTCCCCCGCTGAATCCCCACTGTGTCCCCGCTGTGTTCCGCTGTGTCCTCCCTGTGTCCCACACTGTGTCCCGCTGTGTCCCCCGCTCTGTCCCCCGCTGTGTCCAGCTGTGTCCCTTGCTGTGTCCCGCTGTGTCCCGCTGTGTCCCTGCTGTGTCCCCCACTGTGTCCCTGTGTGTCCCAGCTGTGTTTAGCTGTGTCCCCCCCTGTGTCCCGCTGTGTCCCGAAGTTTCCCACATTGTGTCTCTCTGTGTCCCCTGCTGTGTCCTCCAATGTGTCCCGCTGTGTCCCGCTTTGTCCCTGCTGTATCCCGCTGTGTCCAAGCTGTGTCCCCACTGTGTCCTGATTTGTCCCTGCTGTGTCCCGCTTTGTTCTCCACTGTGTCCCGCTGTATCCCCCGCTGTGTCCCGGTGTGTCCCGCTGTGTCCGCTGCTGTGTCCCCGCTGTGTCCCGCTGTGTCCCGCTGTGTCCCGTTGTGTCCCACTGTGTCCCGCTGTGTCCTCGCTGTGTCCCCGATGTGTCCCGCTCTGTACCCCGCTGTGTCCAACTGTGTCCCCACAGTGTCCAGCTGTGTTCCCCACTGTTTCCCCAGCTGTGTCCCACGCTGTGTCCCCGCTTTGACCAGCTGTGTCCCCGCTGTGTCCCCACTGTGTCCCACTGTGTCCCCCGCTGTGACCCCGCTGTGTCCCCAATGTGTCCCGCTGTGTCCCGTTGTGTCCACGCTGTCCCACGCTGTGTCCCGCTGTGTCCCGCTGTGATCTGCTGTGTCCCTGCTGTCCCCCACTGTGTCCCCGCTGTCCCCTGGAGTGTCCCCGCTTTTTCCCCGCTGTGTCTCGCTGTGTCCCGCTGTGTCCTCGCTGTGTCCCCCGCTGTGTCCCCGCTGTGTCCCGCTGTGTCCTGGTGTTTCCCTGCTGTGTCCCGCTGTGTCTCGGTGTGTCCCGCTATGTTCCCCGCTCTGTCCCGCTTTACCCCTGCTCTGTCCCTCTTTGTCCGGCTCTGTCCCCCGCTTTATCCCGCTGTGTCCCCTGCTGTGTCATGCTGTGTCCCCGCTGTGTTCCGCTGTGTCCTGCTGTGTCCCGATGTGTCCGGCTGTGTCCTCGCTCTGTCCCCGCATTGTCCATGCTGTATCCTGCTGTGTCTCAGCTGTGTCCCTGCTGTGTCTCCGCTGTGTCACCACTCTGTCCACTCTGTGTCCCGCTGTGTTCCCGCTGTTTCCCCGATGTGTTCTGCTGTGTTCCCTTCTGTGTCCCCCGCTGTGTCCCCCCCTGTGTCCCCAATGTGTCCCACTGTATCCCGCTGTGTCCCGCTTTGTATCCCGCTGTGTCCCCGCTGTGTCCCGCTGTGCCCCCGCTATGTCCCCCTCTGTGTCGCGCTGTGTCCGCTACTGTGTCCCCACTGTGTCCCCGCTGTTTCACGCTGTGTCCCGCTGTGTCCTGCTGTGTCCTCGCTGTGTCCCTGCTGTGTCCCGATGTGTATCCCACTGTGTCCAGCTGTGTCCCTATTGTGTCCCTTTGTGTCCCCGGCTCTGTCCCCCCTGTGTCCTGCTGTGTCCCCGCTCTGTCCTAGCTGTGTCCCCGCTGTGTCCCCGCTGTGTCCCGCTGTGTCCTGCTGTGTCCTAGCTGTGTCCCCGCTGTGTCCCTGCTGTGTCCCCAATGTGTCCCTCTGTGTATCCCACTGTGTCCAGCTGTGTCCCTGCTGTGTCCCCGCTGTGTCACCCCTGTGTCCCGCTTTGTCCCCCGCAGTGCCCCCGCTGTGTCCCTGCTGTGTCCCGCTGTGTCCCCGATATGTCCCGCTGTGTCCCGCTGTGCACGCTCTGTTTCCCCCGTTGTGTCCCGCTGTGTCCCTTCTCTATTCATGCTTGTCCCACTGTGTCCCCGCTGTGTCCCGCTGGGTACTCGCTGCTACCCCGCTGTGTCCCGCTGTGTCCCCCGCTGTGTCCGGCATTGTCCCCTGGTCTGTCCCGCTGTGTCCCGCTGTGTCACCACTGTGTCCCCGCTCTGTCCCCGCTATGTCCCCGCTGGGTCCCGCTGTTTTCCGCGCTGTGTCCCGCTGTGTCCCTGCTGTGTCCCCGATGTGTCTCGCTGTGTATCCCACTGTGTACAGCTGTGCCCTGCTGTGTCCCCGCTGGGTCACCCCAGTGTCCAGGTGTGTGCCCCGCTGTTTCCCCGCTGTGTCCCCGATGTGTTCCGCATTGTCCCCCACTGTGTCCACCGCTGTGTCCCCGCTGTGTCCCGCTGTGTCTCCGATGTGTCCCGCTGTGTCCCGCTGTGTCCCGCTGTATACTCGCTGTGTCCCCCGCTTTGTCCGGCTGTGTACCTGCTGTGTCCCCGCTGTATCCCGCTATGTATCGCGATGTGTCCAGCTGTGTCCCTGTTGTGTCGCCGCTGTGTCCCCCTGTGTCCCGCTGTGTCCCAAGCTGGGTCCCCACTGTGTCACCGATGTGTCCCGCTGTGTCCCATTGTGCCTTCGCTGTCCCCCGCTCTGTCCCCGCTGTGTCCCGCTGTGTCCCCGATGTGTCCCGCTGTGTCCCGCTGTGTACTCGCTGTGAACCCCACTGTGTCCCGCTGTGTCCCCCGCTGTGTCCTGCTGTGTCCCACGGTCTGTCCTTCTGTGTCCCGCTCTGTCCCGCTGTGTCCCGCTGTGTCCTCACTTTGCCCCTAGTCTGTCCCCGCTGTGTCCTCGCTGTGTCCCGCTGTGTTCCATGCTGTGTAACGCTGTGTCCCTGCTATGTCCCCTCTGTGTCCCGCAGTGTATCGCACTGTGTCCAGTTGTGTCCCGCAGTGTATCGCACTATGTCCAGTTGTGTCCCTGCTGTGTTCCCGCTGTGTCCCCCCTGTGTCCCGCTGTGTCCCCTGCTGTGTCCCTGCTGTGTCCCCGATGTGTTCCGCTGTTTTCCCCGCTGTGTGCCCCGCTGTGTCCCCAGCTATGTCCCCGCTGTGTCCCGCTTTGTCCCCCCTGTGTCCCGCTGGGTCCCGCTGTGTACTTGCTGTGTCCCCCGCTGTGTCCCGCTGTGTCCCTGCCTTGTCCCCGCTGTGTCCCGATGTGTATCCCTCTGTGTGCAGCTGTGTTCCTGCTGTGTCCCCCCTGTGTCCAGCTGTGTCCCCCGCTTTGTCCCCGCTCTCCCCCGCTGTGTCCCCGCTGTGTCCTGCTGTGTCCCCGATGAATGCCTGCTGTGTCCCCGCTGTTTCTCATTGTGTCCCCCGCTGTGTCCCCGCTGTGTCCCCCTCTGTATCCCGCTGTGTCCCCCGCTGTGTCCCTGCTGTGTCCCCGCAGTTTCCCCATTGTGTCCCGCTGTGTCCCGCTGTTTCCCGTGGTGTCCCGCTTTGTCCCCCGCTGTGTTCCCCGCTGTTTCCCCGCTGTGTTCCGCTGTGTCCCGGTGTGTCCCGCAGTTGTCCCCCGTTGTGTCCCTGATGTGTCCCCCGCTGTAGCCCGCTCTGCCCCCCGCTGTGTCCCCGCTATGTCCCCGCTGTTTCCCCGCTGTATGCCGCTGTGTCCCGCTTTTTTCCCGTGGTGTCCCGCTTTGTCCCCAGCTGTGTCCCTCTCTGTGCCCCCGCTGTGTCCCCGCTGTGTCCCGCTGTGTCCCCCGCTGTGTCCCCGCTGTGTCCCGCTGTGTCCCGCTGTGTCCCGATGTGTCCCACGTTGTGTCTCTATGTGTCCCCTGCTGTGTCCCCCGATGTGTCCCGCTGTGTCCCAGCTGTGTCCCCGCTGTGTCCCGCTGTGTCCTGCTGTGTCCCCCTGTGTCCTGCTGTGTCCCCCGCTCTGTCCCCGCTGTGTCCCGCTCTGTCCCCGCTGAGTCCCCACTGTGTCCCGCTGTGTCCCGCTGTGTTCCATGCTGTGTAACGCTGTGTCCCTGCTATGTCCCCGCTGTGTCTCGCAGTGTATCGCACTGTGTCCAGTTGTGTCCCGCAGTGTATCGCACTGTGTCCAGTTGTGTCCCTGCTGTGTTCCCGCTGTGTCCCCCCTGTGTCCCGCTGTGTCCCCTGCTGTGTGCCTGCTGTGTCCCCGATGTGTTCCGCTGTTTTCCCCGCTGTGTGCCCCGCTGTGTCCCCAGCTGTGTCCCCGCTGTGTCCCTCTTTGTCCCCCCTGTGTCCCGCTGGGTCCCGCTGTGTACTTGCTGTGTCCCCCGCTGTGTCCCGCTGTGTCCCTGCCTTGTCCCCGCTGTGTCCCGATGTGTATCCCTCTGTGTGCAGCTGTGTTCCTGCTGTGTCCTCCCTGTGTCCAGCTGTGTCCCCCGCTTTGTCCCCGCTTTGCCCCTCTGTGTCCCCGCTGTGTCCTGCTGTGTCCCCGATGAATGCCTGCTGTGTCCCCGCTGTTTCTCATTGTGTCCCCCGCTGTGTCCCCGCTGTGTCCCCCTCTGTATCCTGCTGTGTCCCCCGCTGTGTCCCTGCTGTTTCCCCGCAGTTTCCCCATTGTGTCCCGCTGTGTCCCGCTGTTTCCCGTGGTGTCCCGCTTTGTCCCCCGCTGTGTTCCCCGCTGTTTCCCCGCTGTGTTCCGCTGTGTCCCGGTGTGTCCCGCAGTTGTCCCCCGTTGTGTCCCTGATGTGTCCCCCGCTGTAGCCCGCTCTGCCCCTCGCTGTGTCCCCGCTATGTCCCCGCTGTTTCCCCGCTGTATGCCGCTGTGTCCCGCTTTTTTCCCGTGGTGTCCCGCTTTGTCCCCAGCTGTGTCCCTCTCTGTGTCCCCGCTGTGTCCCGCTGTGTCCCCCGCTGTGTCCCCGCTGTGTCCCGCTGTGTCCCGCTGTGTCCCGATGTGTCCCACGTTGTGTCTCTCTGTGTCCCCTGCTGTGTCCCCCGATGTGTCCCGCTGTGTCCCAGCTGTGTCCCCGCTGTGTCCCGCTGTGTCCTGCTGTGTCCCCCGCTCTGTCCCCGCTGTGTCCCGCTCTGTCCCCTCTCTGTCCCCGCTGAGTCCCCACTGTGTCCCGCTGTGTTCCACGCTGTGTCCGACTGTGTCCCTGCTGTGTCTCCGCTGTGTCCTGCTGTGTATCTCGCTGTGTCCAGCTGTGTCCCTGATGCGTCCCCGCTGTGTCCCCCCTATGTCCCGCTGTGTCCACCGCTGTGTCGCCGATGTGTCCCCGATGTGTCCCACTGTGCCCCGTTCTGTCCCCGCTCTCCCCTGCTGTGTCCCAGCTGTGTCCCGCTGTGTCCCCGCTGTGTCCCGCTGTGTCCCCGATGTGTGCCGCTCTGTCCCGCTGTGTACTCGCTGTGTCCCCCACTTTGTCCCACTGTGTCCCCCACTGTGTCCTGCTGTGTCCCCCGGTCTGTCCTGCTGTGTCCCGCTCTGTCCCGCTGTGTCCCGCTGTGTCCTTGCTGTGCCCCCAGTCTGTCCCCGCTGTGTCCTCACTGTGTCCCGCTGTGTTCCATGCTGTGTAACGCTGTGTCCCTGCTATGTCCCCGCTGTGTCCCGCATTGTATCGCACTGTGTCCAGTTGTGTCCCTGCTGTGTTCCCGCTGTGTCCCCCCTGTGTCCCGCTGTGTCCCCTGCTGTGTCCCTGCTGTGTCCCCGATGTGTTCCGCTGTTTTCCCCGCTGTGTGCCCCGCTGTGTCCCCAGCTATGTCCCCGCTGTGTCCCGCTTTGTCCCCGCTGTGTCCCGCTGGGTCCCGCTGTGTACTTGCTGTGTCCCCCGCTGTGTCCCGCTGTGTCCCTGCCTTGTCCCTGCTGTGTCCCGATGTGTATCCCTCTGTGTGCAGCTGTGTTCCTGCTGTGTCCCCCCTGTGTCCAGCTGTGTCCCCCGCTTTGTCCCCGCTCTCCCCCACTGTGTCCCCGCTGTGTCCTGCTGTGTCCCCGATGAATGCCTGCTGTTTCCCCGCTGTTTCTCATTGGTTCCCCGCTGTGTCCCCGCTGTGTCCCCCTCTGTATCCCGCTGTGTCCCCCGCTGTGTCCCTGCTGTGTCCCCGCAGTTTCCCCATTGTGTCCCGCTGTGTCCCGCTGTTTCCCGTGGTGTCCCGCTTTGTCCCCCGCTGTGTTCCCCGCTGTTTCCCCGCTGTGTTCCGCTGTGTCCCGGTGTGTCCCGCAGTTGTCCCCCGTTGTGTCCCTGATGTGTCCCCCGCTGTAGCCCGCTCTGCCCCTCGCTGTGTCCCCGCTATGTCCCCGCTGTTTCCCCGCTGTATGCCGCTGTGTCCCGCTGTGTCCTGCTGTGTCCTCGCTGTGTACCTGCTGTGTCCCGATGTGTATCCCGCTGTGTCCAGCTGTGTCCCTATTGTGTCCCTTTGTGTCCCCAGCTCTGTCCCCGCTTTGTCCTGCTGTGTCCCCACTCTGTCCCAGCTGTGTCCCCGCTGTGTCCCCGCTGTGTCCCGCTGTGTCCTGCTGTGTCCTCGCTGTGTCCCTGCTGTGTCCCCGATGTGTCCCTCTGTGTATCCCACTGTGTCCAGCTGTGTCCCTGCTGTGTCCCCGCTGTGTCACCCCTGTGTCCCGCTTTGTCCCCCGCTGTGCCCCCGCTGTGTCCCTGCTGTGTCCCACTGTGTCCCCGATATGTCCCGCTGTGTCCCGCTGTGCACTCTCTGTTTCCCCCTTTGTGTCCCGCTGTGTCCCTTCTCTATTCATGCTTGTCCCGCTGTGTTCCCGCAGTGTCCCGCTGTGTCCCGCTGTGTACTCACTGCGACCCCGCTGTGTCCCGTTGTGTCCCCCGCTGTGTCCGGCTTTGTCCCCCGGTCTGTCCCGCTGTGTCCCGCTGTGTCACCACTGTGTCCCCGCTCTGTCCCCGCTCTGTCCCCGCTGTGTCCCGCTGTGTTCCGCGCTGTGTCCCGCTGTGTCCCTGCTGTGTCCCCGATGTGTCTCGCTGTGTATCCCACTGTGTCCAGCTGTGTCCCTGCTGTGTCCCCGCTGTGTCACCCCAGTGTCCAGCTGTGTGCCCCGCTGTTTTCCCGCTGTGTCCCCGATGTGTTCCGCATTGTCCCCCACTGTGTCCACCGCTGTGTCCCCGCTGTGTCCCGCTGTGTCCCCGATGTGTCCCGCTGTGTCCCGCTGTGTACTCGCTGTGTCCCCCGCTTTGTCCGGCTGTGTCCCTGCTGTGTCCCCGCTGTATCCCGCTATGTATTGCGCTGTGTCCAGCTGTGTCCCTGCTGTGTCGCCGCTGTGTCCCCCTGTGTCCCGCTGTGTCCCAAGCTGGGTCCCGGCTGTGTCCCCGATGTGTCCCGCTGTGTCTCGTTGTGTGCCTGCTGTCCCCCGCTGTGTCCCCGCTGTGTCCCACTGTGTCCCCTATGTGTGCCGCTCTGTCCCGCTGTGTACTCGCTGTGTCCCCCACTTTGTCCCACTGTGTCCCCCACTGTGTCCTGCTGTGTCCCCCGTTCTCTCCTGCTGTGTCCCGCTCTGTCCCGCTGTGTCCCGCTGTGTCCTCGCTGTGCCCCAAATCTGTCCCCGCTGTGTCCTGGCTGTGTCCCGCTGTGTTCCATGCTGTGTAATGCTGTGTCCCTGCTATGTCCCCGCTGTGTCCCGCAGTGTATCGCACTGTGTCCAGTTGTGTCCCTGCTGTGTTCCCGCTGTGTCCCCCCTGTGTCCCGCTGTGTCCCCTGCTGTGTGCCTGCTGTGTCCCCGATGTCCCCGATGTGTTCCGCTGTTTTCCCCGCTGTGTGCCCCGCTGTGTCCCCAGCTGTGTCCCCGCTGTGTCCCTCTTTGTCCCCCCTGTGTCCCGCTGGGTCCCGCTGTGTACTCGCTGTGTCCCCCGCTGTGCCCCGCTGTGTCCCTGCCTTGTCCCCGCTGTGTCCCGATGTGTATCCCTCTGTGTGCAGCTGTGTTCCTGCTGTGTCCCCCCTGTGTCCAGCTGTGTCCCCCGCTTTGTCCCCGCTCTCCCCTGCTGTGTCCCCGCTGTGTCCCTGCTGTGTCCCCGCAGTGTCCCCATTGTGTCCCGCTGTGTCCCGTGGTGTCCCGCTTTGTCCCCCGCTGTGTTCCCCGCTGTTTCCCCGCTGTGTTCCGCTGTGTCCCGCTGTGTCCCGCAGTTGTCCCCCGTTGTGTCCCTGATGTGTCCCCCGCTGTATCCCGCTGTGTCCCCCGCTGTGTCCCTGCTATGTCCCCGCTGTTTCCCCGCTGTATGCCGCTGTGTCCCGCTGTTTCCCGTGGTGTCCCGCTTTGTCCCCAGCTGTGTCCCTCTCTGAGTCCCCGCTGTGTCCCCGCTGTGTCCCGCTGTGTCCCCCGCTGTGTCCCGATGTGTCCCACGTTGTGTCTCTCTGTGTCCCCTGCTGTGTCCCCCGCTGTGTCCCGCTGTGTCCCAGCTGTGTCCCAGCTGTGTCCCAGCTGTGTCCTGCTGTGTCCCCCGCTCTGTCCCCGCTGTGTTCCGCTCTGTCCCCGCTCTGTCCCCGCTGAGTCCCCACTGTGTCCCGCTGTGTTCCACGCTGTGTCCGACTGTGTCCCTGCTGTGTCTCTGCTGTGTCCTGCTGTGTATCTCACTGTGTCCAGTTGTGTCCCTTCTGTGTCCCCCCATGTCCCGCTGTGTCCCCCGCTGTGTCCCCGATGTGTCCCCGATGTGTCCCACTGTGCCCCGTTCTGTCCCCGCTCTCCCCTGCTGTGTCCCAGCTGTGTCCCGCTGTGTCCCCGCTGTGTCCCTCTGTGTCCCACTGTGTACTCGCTGTGTTCCCCGCTGTGTCCTGCTGTGTCCCCCGCTCTGTCCTGCTGTGTCCCGCTGTGTCCCGCTGTGTCCCGCTGTTTAACTTGGTGTCCCGCTTTGTCCCCCGCTGTGTCCACCTCTGAGTACCTTTGTGTCACGCTGTGTCCCGCTGTGTCCTCGCTGTGTCCCCCGCTGTGTCCCGCTGTGTACCCCGCTGTGTCCCGTTGTGTCCCGTTGTGTTTCCCGCTGTGTTCTCGCTGTGTCCTTCTGTGTCCCCGCTCTGTCCCCACTGTGTCCCCGCTGTGTCCCCGCTGTGTCCCCGCTGTGTCCGGCCGTGTCCCCCGCTCTGTCCCCGCTGTGTCCCCGCTGTGTCCCCCTGTGTCCCCCTGTGTTCCACGCTGTGTCTCGCTGTGTCCCTGATGTGTCCCTGCTGTGTCCCGCTGCGTATCCTACTGTGTCCAGCTGTGTCCCTTCTGTGTCACTGCTGTGTCACCACTGTGTCCCGCTGTGTCCAACGCTGTGTCCCCCGCTCTGTCCCAATGTGTTCCGCTGTGTCTCCGATGTGTCCCGCTGTGTCCCGCTGTGTCCCGCTTTTTATCCCGCCGTGTCACCACTATGTCCACCCTGTGTACCGCTGGGTCCCCCGCTGTTTCCCCGATGTGTCCTGCTGTGTATCCCACTGTGTCCAGCTGTGTCCCTGATGTGTCCCCGCTTTGTCACCCCTATATCCCGCTTTGTCCCCCACTGTGTCCCCGATTGTGTCCCCGCTGTGTCCCGCTGTGTCCCCGCTGTGTCCCCGCTGTGTCCCGCTGTGACCCGCTTTGTTCCACTGTGGCCCTGTGTGTCCTCGCTGTGTCCCACTGTGTAACCCACTGATTCCCCCGCTGTGTCCCCCGCTGTGTCCCCGCTGTGTCTCGCTGTGTCCCCGCTGTGACCCTGCTGTGTCCCCGTTGTGTCCCGCTGTTTCCCGTTGTGTCCCCTCTGTCACCCACTGTGTCCCCGCTGTATCCCGCTGTGTCCCCACTGTGTCCCCTCTGTGTCCCGTTGTTTCTCCGCTGTCCCCCGCTGTGTCCCCGCTGTGTCCCTCTGTGACCCGCTGTGTCCCTGCTATCCCCCACTGTGTCCCGTTGTGTCCCCGCTGTCCCATGGAGTGTCCGTGCTGTCCCGCTCTGTCCCACTGTGTCCTCGCTGTGTACCCGCTGTGTCCCGCTGTGTATCACGCTGTGTCCAGCTGTGCCCCCGCTGTGTCCCCGCTGTTTCCCTGCTGGTCTTGCTCTGTCCTGGGCTGTGTCCCCGCTGTGTCCCCGATGTGTCCCAATGTGTCCCGCTGTATCCTCACTGTGTCTCCCGCTGTGTCCCGCTGTGTCCCGCTGTGTCCCACTGTGTTCCCCGCTGTATCCTGCTGTGTCCCGCTGTGTCCTCGCTGTGTCCCCGCTATGTCCCGCTATGTAATCCGCTGTGTTCAGCTGTGTTCCCCGCTGTGTCCCTGCTGTGTCCCCAATGTGTCCCACTGTGTCCCTCTGTGTCCTCACTGTGTCCATTGTTGTGTCCCTCTGTGTCCCCTGCTGTGTCGTGCTGTGTTCCCCCATTTGTCCCGCTGTGTCCCGCTGTGTCCCCGCTGTGTCCCCGCTGTGTCCCCCTGTGTCCCCTCTGTGTCCTGCTGTGTTCCGTTGTGTCTGGGCTGTCACACACTGTGTCCCTGCTGTGTCCCGCTGTGTCCCCGCTTTTTCCCCTCTGTGTCCCGCTGTTTCCCCGCTGTGTCCCCCGCTGTGTCCCACTGTGTATCAAGCTGTGCCCCCGCTGTGTCCCGCTGTGTCCCCCGCTGTGTCCCGCTGTGTCTCGCTGTGTCCCAATGTGTCCCCGCTGTCACCCACTGTTTCCCTGCTGTGTCCTGCTGTGTCCCCGCTGTCCCCTCGCTGTGTCCCGCTGTGTCCCGCTGTGACCCTCCCTTTCCCTGCTGTCCACCGATGTGTCCCACTGTGTCCCCGCTGTCCCCCGCTGTGCCCCCCGCTTTGTGCCCCGCTGTGTCCCCGCTGTGTCCCGCTCTGTCCCCTCTGTATCCTGCTGTGTCCCCGCTGTGTCCCCACTGTGTCCTTCTGTGTCCCTGCTGTGTCCCGCTGTTTCCCCCGCTGTATCCCGCTGTGTCTCGCTGTGTCCCGATGTGTCCCGCTGTGTCCTGCTGTGTCCTCGTTGTGTCCCCGATCTGTCCCGCTGTGTATCTCGCTGTGTCCAACTGTGTCCCCGCTGTGTCCCGCTGTGTTCCCTTCTCATTCCCCCGCTGTGTCCCCCGCTGTGTCCCGGTGTGTCCCGCTGTTTCCCGTGGTGTACCGGTTTGTCCCACTTTGTGTCCCCTGCTGAGTCCCCGCTGTGTCCCCGACGTGTACCGCTGTGTCCCGCTGGGGCCCCAGCTGGGTCCCGCTGTGTCTCCGCTTTGTCCCCGCTGTGTCACGCTGTGTCCCTGCTGTGTCCGGCTGTGTCCCCGCAGATTCCCCACTGTGTCCCGCTGTGTTCTGCCGTGTCCCATGGTGTCCTGCTTTGTCCCCGGCTGTGACCCCGCTGAGTCCCCGCTGTGTCCCCGCTGTGTCCCGCTGTGTCCCCGCTGTGTCCCACTGTGTTCCTGCTCTGTCCCTGCTGTGTCCCCCGCTGTGTCCCCGGTGTGTCCCCGCTGTGTCCCGCTGTGTCCTCCCTGTGTCCCCCGCTGTGTCCCGCTCTATCCCCCGCTGTGATTCCCGCTTTGTCCCTGCTGTGTCCCGCTGTGTCCCGCTGTGTCCCTCTGTGTCCCCCTCGGTGTCCCGTTGTGTCCCTCTGTGTTCTCGCTGTATCCCCCACTGTGTCCCGCTGTGTCCCCAGCTGTGTCCCATGCTGTGTCCCGCTGTGTCCCGCTGTGTCCTCGCTGTGTCCCCCGCTGTGTCCCGCTGTGTCCCAGCTGTGTCCGCATTATGTCCCCCACTGTGTCCCGCTGTGCTCCCCGCTGTGTTCCCGCTGTGTCCCAGCTGTGTCGAGCTGTGTCCTGCTGTGTCCCCCGCTCTGTCCCGCTGTGTCCCGCTGTGTCCCCCACTGTGTCCCGCTGTGTCCCCGCTGTGTCCTGCTGTGTCCCCGCTGTGTCCTGCTGTGTCCCGCTGTGTCCCCGCTGTGTCCCGCTGTGTCCCACTTTGTCCCTGCTGTGTCCCGCTGTGTCCCCGCTGTGTCCCCCGCTGTGTCCCATTGTGTCCCGCTGTGTCCCTCTGTTTCCCCCGCTGTGTTTCGCTGTGGGCCCCGCTGTGTCCCCTCGGTGTCCCGCTGTGTCCTCGCTGTGTTCCGCTGTATCCCACTGTGTTCTCGCTGTGTCCCCCGCTGTGTCCCGCTGTGTCCTCGCTGTGTTCCCCGCTGTGTAGCGCTGTGTCCTCCGCTGTGTCCTCGCTGTGTCACCCGCTGTGTCCCCCGTTGTGTCCCCGCTGTGTCTCCAGTGTCCCGCTGTGTCCTGCTGTGTCCATGATGTGTCACACAGTGTCCTGCTGTGTCTCCGCTGTTTCCCTTTGTGTCACCAGCTGTGTACCCCTCTGTGTGCCGCTGTGTCCTCTCTGTGTTTCCCGCTATGTAGCGCTGTGTCCCCCGGTGTGTCCCGCTGTGTCCCGCTGTGTGCCCGATGTGTCACAAAGTGTCCTGCTGTGTCCCCGTTGTGTCCCCGCTCTGTCACGCTGTATACCACGCTGTGTCCAGCTGAGTCCCCACTGTGTCCCGCTGTGTCTCCCGCTATGTTCCCCGCTTTGTTGCATTGTGTTCACCGATGAGTCCCGCTGTGTCCCGCTGTGTCCGGCTGTGTCCCCTGCTGTGTCCCTGCTGTGTCCCCGCTGTGTCCCCGCTGTGTCCCGCTGTGCACCTCGCTGTGTCCCCCGCTGTGTCCGGCTGTGTCCTTCCTGTGTCCTGGCTGTGTCCGCCGCTGTGTAGCGCTGTGTCTCCTGCTGTGTCCCGCTGTGTCCCCTATGTGTCACGCAGTGTCCCGCTGTGTCCCCGCTGTGTCCCCGCTGTGTCCCCGCTGTGTCCCCGCTGTGTCCCCGCTGTGTCCCCGCTGTGTCACGCTGTGTTCCCCGAGGTGTCCCGCTGTGTCCCGCTGTGTCCCCTATGTGTCACGCAGTGTCCCGCTGTGTCCCTGCTGTGTCCCCGCTGTGTCACGCTGTGTTCCCCGAGGTGTCCGCTGTTTCCCCTGCTCTGTCCCGCAGTGTCCCCCGCTGTGTCCCACTGTGTCCTGCTGTTTCCCCGCTGTGTCCTGCGCTGTGTCCCGCTGTGTACCTCGCTGTGTCCCCCGTTGTGTCCAGCTGTGTCCTTGCTGTGTCCCCCGTTGTGTAGCGCTGTGTCCCCGCTGTTTTCCGCTGTGTCCCGCTGTGTCCCCGATGTGTCACGCAGTTTCCCGTTGTGTCCCTGCTGAGGCCCGCTGTGTCACGCTGTGTTCCCCGCTGTGTCCCCCGCTCTGTCCCGCAGTGTCCCCCGCTGTGTCCCACTGTGTCCCGCTGTTTCCCCGCTGTGTCTTGTGCTGTGTACTGCTGTGTCATCGCTGTGTCCCTGCTGTGTCCCCCCTGTGTCCTGCTGTGTCCTCGCTGTTTCCCCCGTTGTGTCCCGCTGTGTCCCCCGCTTTGTCCCCGTGGTGTCCAGCTGTGTCCTCGCTGTGTCCCGCTGTGTCCCACTGTGTTCTCGCTGTGTCCCACGCTGTGTCCCGCTGTGTCCTCGCTGTGTTCCCCGCTTTGTAGCGCTGTGACCCCCGCTGAGTCCCGCTGTTTCCCGCTGTGTCCCCGATGTGTCACGCAGTGTCCCGCTGTGTCCCTGCTGTGTCCCCGCTGTGTCACACTGTGTCCCCCGCCGTGTCCAGCTGAGTCCCAGCTGTGTCCCCCTGTGTTCCCCACTCTGTCCACCGCTGTGTTTCGCTGTGTTCCCCGCTGAGTCCTGCTGTGTCCCGCTGTGTCCTCCGCTGTGTCCCGCTGTGTCCCCGCAGTTTCCCCACTGTGTCCCGCTGTTTTCCGATGTGTCCTGTGGTGTCCTGCTTTGTCCCCTGCTGTGTCCCCTGCTGAGTCCCTACTGTGTCCCGCTGTGTCCCCCACTGTGTCCCGCTCTATCTCCCGCTGTGATTCCCGCTTTGTCACCGCTGTGTCCCGCTGTGTCCCCCACAGTGTCCCGCTGTGTCCCTGCTGTGTCCCGCTGTGTCCCCGCAGTTTTCCTACTGTGTCCCCGCTGTGTCACACTGTGTCCTCCGCCGTGTCCAGCTCAGTCTCTGCTGTGTCCCGCTGTGTTCCCCACTCTGTCCACCGCTGTGTTTCGCTGTGTTCCCCGCTGAGTCCTGCTGTGTCCCGCTGTGTCCTCCGCTGTGTCCCGCTGTGTCCCCGCAGTTTCCCCACTGTGTCCCGCTGTTTTCCGATGTGTCCTGTGGTGTCCTGCTTTGTCCCCTGCTGTGTCCCCTGCTGAGTCCCTACTGTGTCCCGCTGTGTCCCCCACTGTGTCTCGCTCTATCCCCCGCTGTGATTGCCGCTTTGTCACCGCTGTGTCCCGCTGTGTCCCCCACAGTTTCCCGCTGTGTCCCCGCTGTGTCCCCGCAGTTTTCCTACTGTGTCCCCGCTGTGTCCCCGCTGGGTCCCGCTGTTTCCCCGCTGTGTCACCTGCTGTGTCCCATTGAGTCCCCAGCTGTGTCCCGCTGTGTCCCCGCTTTGATTCCCGCTTTGTCCCTCTGTGTCACGCTGTGTCCCGCTGTGTCCCCCACTGTGTCCCGCTGTGTCCCCGCTGTGTCCTGCTTTGTCCCCGCTGTGTCCTACTGTGTCCCGTTGTGTCCCGCTGTGTCCTGCTGTGTCCCGCTGTGTCCCCGATGTGTCCCGCTGTGTACCCGCTGTGTCCCCCTGTGTTCCTGCTCTGTCCCCGCTGTGTCCCCCATTGTGTCCCCCGCTGAGTCCCCGCTGTGACCCCGCTGTGTCCCACTGTCCCCCTGGGTGTCCTGTTGTGTCCCTCTGTGTCCTCGCTATATCCCCCACTGTGTCCCGCTGTGTCCCCAGCTGTGTCCCCCGCTGTGTAGCGTTGTGTCCCCCGCTGTGTCCCGCTGTGTCCCGCTGTGTCCCCAATTTGTCACGCAGTGTCCCGCTGTGTCCCCACTGTATCCCGCTGTGTCCTCCCTGTGTCCCCCGCTGTGTCCTGCTCTATCCCCCGCTGTGATTCCCGCTTTGTGCCTGCTGTGTCCCGCTGTGTACCTCTGTGTCCCCCTCGGTGTCCCGTTGTGTCCCTCTGTGTCCTCGCTATATCCCCCACTGTGTCCCGCTGTGTCCCCAGCTGTGTCCCCTGCTGTGTCCCGCTGTGTCCCGCTATGTCCCGCTGTGTGCTCCACTTTGTCCCGCTGTGTCCCCGCTCTGTCCCTCTGTGTCCCGCTCTGTTCCACACTGTGTACCCGCTGTGACTCTCACTGTGTCCCGCTGTGTCACCGCTATGTCCCGCTGTGTCCCCGCTGTGTCCCCCGCTGTGTCCTGCTCTGTCCCCGCTGTGTCCTTCTGTGTCCCCGCTGTCCCCCGGTGTGTCCCTGCTGTTCCCCGCTATGTACCCGACTGTGTCCCGCTGTGTCCCGTTGTGTCCTCGCTGGGACCCCCTCTATGTCCCCACTGTGTCCCCCGTTGTGTCCCGTTGTGTCCCGCTGTGGTCCCCGCTGTGTCCTGCTGTGTCTCTGCTGTGTCCCCGCTGTGTCCCGCTGTGTCCCTGCTGTGTCCTGCTGTGTCCTCGCAGTTTCCCCACTGTGTCCCACTGTATTCTGCTGTGTACCATGGTTTTCTGCTTTGTTCCCGGCTGTGTCCCCCACTGAGTCCCTGCTGTGTCCCGCTGTGTCCCGCTGTGTCCCCGCTGTGTCACCTGCTGTGTCCCGTTGTGTCCCCAGCTGTTTCCCGCTGTGTCCCCGCAGTGTCCCCGCTGTGTCCCTCTGTGTCCCGTGGTGTCCCGCTTTGTCCCCCGCTGTATCCACCGCTGAGAACCCGCTTTGTCACCGCTGTGTCCCGCTGTGTCCTCCCTGCGTCCCCTGCTGTGTCCCGCTCTGTCCCCCGCTGTGTCCCCCGCTTTGTCCCTGCTGTGTCCCGCTGGGTCCCAATGTGTTCCCCGCTATGTCCCCTTGTTTGCCCAGCTGTGTACCCTGCTGTGTCCTGTTGTGTCCCCACAGTATGGACGCTGTGTCCCGCTGTGTCCCGCTGTGTACTCGCTGTGTCCCACGCTGTGTCCCGCTGTGTCCCCCACTGTGTCCCGCTGTGTTCCGCTGTGTCCCCGCTGTGTCCCACTGTGTACCCCACTGTGTCCCGCTGTGTACCCTGCTGTGTGTCCCGCTGTGTCCCAAGCAGTGTCCCGGTGTGTCCACCCCTGTGTCCCCTGCTGTGTCCCGCTGTGTCCCCGCTGTGTCGCACTGTGTCCCCCACTGTGTCGCCTTCTGTTCCCCGCTGTGGCCCTGCTGGTTCCTGCAGTGTTCTCGCTGTGTCCCACTGTGTCCCCCGCTGTGTTTCCCACTGTGTCCTCGCTGTGTCTCCCGTTTTGTCCCGCTGTGTCCCGCTGTGTCCCCACTGTCCCCTGGTGTGTCACCGCTGTCCCCCGCTGTGTCCCCCGCTGTGTCCCGTTGTGTCCCGCTGGTTCCCCCTGTGTCCCGCTGTGTCCTCTCTGTGTCCCCCGCTATGTCCCCGCTGTGTCCCCCGTTGTGTCCCGCTGTGTCCACTGCTGTGTCAACAGCTGTGTCCCGCTGTGTCCCTGCTTTGTCGACACTGTATCCCGCTGTGTCCTGCTGTGTCCTCGCTGTTTCCCCCCCTGGGTCCCGCTGTGTCCCCTGCTGTGTCCCGCTGTGTCTCCCGTTGTGTGCCGCTGTGCTCCCCTATGTCCCGCTGTGTCACCACTGTGTCCCCACTGTGTCCCGGTGTGTCCTGCTTTGTCCCCACTGTGTCCCCGTTGTGTCCCCACTGTGTCCTCCCTGTGTCCCACTGTGTCCACCCCTGTGTCCTGCTGTGTCCTGCTGGGTCTCCCGATGTGATCCTCACTGTGTCCCGCTGTGTCCTCGCTGCGTCCCCGCTGTGTCCTGCTGTGTCACGCTGTGTCCCTCTTTGTCCACGTTGTCCCCCACTGTGTCCCGCTCTGTCCCCATTGTCCTCCGGTGTGTTCACGCTGTCCCCCACTGTGTCCCCCACTTTGTCCCGCTGTGTCCCGCTGTGTCCCGCTGTGTCCCGCTGTGTCCTGCTGTGTACAAGCTGTGTCCCCGCTCTGTCCTGCTGTGTCCACGCGGTGTCCCGGCTGTATCCTGCTGTGTTCCCGCTGTGTCCCTGCTGTATCCCCACTGTCCCCTGTGGTGTCCCGCTGTGTCCCCGCTGTCCCCCGGTGTGTCTCCGCTGTCCCCCTATGTGTCCCCCGCTGTGTCCTCGCTGTGTCCCCTGTTGTATCCCGCTGTGTCCCGCTGTGTTCCCGCTATGTCCCCCTGTGTCCCGCTGTGTCCCGCTATTTCCGCCGCTGTTTCCGGCTGTGTCACGTTGTGTCCCCTTGGTGTTCCGCTGTGTCCCCTGCTGTGTCCCCCCTGTCCTCCGCTGTGTCCCGCTGTGTTCCCGCTGTCCCACAGAGTTTCCCCGCTGTGTCCCGCTGTGTCCCCCACTGTGTCCCCGCTGTGTCATGCTGTGTCCCGCGGTGTCCCGCTGTGTCCCCCGTTGTGTCCCGCTGTGTCCCGCTGGTTCCCGCTTTGTCCCGCTGTGTCCTCGCTGTATCCCCCACTCTGTACCCGCTGTCCTCCCCTGTATCCCGCTGTGTCCCTGCTGTGTCCCCCGCTGTGTCCCGCTGTGTCCTCCCTGTGTCCCCCGCTGTGTCCCCGGCTGTGTCCCGCTGTGTCCCGCTGTTTCCCGCTGTGTCCTGCTGTATCCCGCTCTGTCCCGCTGTGTCCCGCTGTGTACCCTGCTGTGTCGTGCTGTGTCCCAAGATGTGTCCCGCTTTGTCCCCTGCTGTGTCCTCCGCTGTGTCCCGTGGTATCCCGCTTTTCCCCCACTGTGTCCCGCTGTGTCCCCGCTGTGTCCTGCTCTGTCCCGCTGTGTCCCCTGTGTCCCACTCTGTGTCCCATTGTGTCCCCAGCTGTGTACACTGCTCTGTCCCGCTGTGTCCGCCTGTGTCCCGCTTTGTCCCACGCTTTGTCCCCCTCTGTCCTGCTGTGACCCCGCTGTGTCCCGCTGTGTCCCAGCCCTGTCCCCACTCTGTCCCCCACTGTGTCCCGCTGTGCTCCCCGCTGTGTCCCCGCTGTGTCTCTCGCTGTGTCCCGCTGTGTCCCGCTATGTCCCGCTGTGTCCCCCATGTCCCCTACTGTGTCCCCCGCTATCTCCTGCTTTGTCCCCCGCTGTGTCCCACTGTGTCCCGCTGTTTCCTGGCTGTGTCCCCCGCTGTGTTCCGCTGTGTCCCCGCTGTGTCCCCCGCTGTGTCCCGCTGCGTCCCCCGCTGTGTCCCGCTGTGTCCCCGCAGTGTCCCCGGTGTGTCCCGCTGTGTTCCGCGGTGTTCCGTTTTGTCCCACTTTGTCCCTCGCTGTTTCCCCCGCTGAGTCCCCGCTGTGTCCCCGCTGTGTCCCGCTGTGTCCTCTCTGTGTCCCCCGCTGTGTACCGCTCTGTCCCCCACTGTGTCCCCCACTGTGTCCCCGCTGTGTCCTACTGTGTTCCGCTGTGTTCCGCTGTGTCCCCCGCTGTGTCCTGTTGTGTCCCCAGCTGTGTACCCCGCTGTGTCCCTGCTGTGTCCCCGCTGTGTCCCGCTGTGTCCTCGCTGTGTCCCGCTGTGTTGCACTCTGTTCTCGCTGTGTCCCACGCTGTGTCCCGCTGTGTTCCCCGCTGTGTAGCACTGTGTCCCCCGCTGTGTCCCGCTGTGTCCGGCTGTTTCCCCAATGTGTCACGTAGTGTCCCGCTGTGTCCCTGCTGTGACCCCGCTGTGTCACGCTGTGTACCACGCTGTGTCCAGCTGAGTCCCTGTTGTGTCCCGCTCTGTCCCCCGCTCTGTCCCCCGATCTGTTCCGCTGTGTTCCCCGCTGAGTCCCACTGTGTCCCGCTGTGTCCAGCTGTGTCCCCACAGTTTCCCCACTGTGTCCCGCTGTGTTCCGCTTTGTCCCGTGGTGTCCTGCTTTGGCCCTGCTGTGTCACCCTCTGTGTCCTCCCTGTGTCCCCCGCTGTGTCCCGCTCTATCCTCAGCTGTGATTACCGCTTTGTCCCCGTTGTGTCCCGCTGTGTCCCGCTGTGTCCCCCAAAGTGTCCCGCTGTGTCCCAGCTGTGTTGTGCTGTGTCCCCGTTGTGTCCCACTGTGTCCCCCTCTGTCCTGTTGTGTCCCGCTGTGTCCGCGATTTGTCCCGCTGTGTCCCCACTGTGTACACCTGTGTCCCTGTTCTGTCCCTGCTTTGTCCCCCGCTGAGTTCCCTCTGTGTCCCCGCTCTGTCCCGCTGTGTCCTCCCCGTGTCCCCGGCTGTGTGCCGCTCTATCCCCCGCTGTGATCCCCGCTTTGTCTCTGCTGTTTCCCGCTGTGTCCCGCTGTGTC